>NC_141062.1:54082902-54600402 GCF_041138505.1 Cibotium barometz
GACCTCCAAAATGTCCTAATGACTTTGAGCAAGAGAGTGGACTAATGCTTGATTATTATGGCATGATTCAAAACATCCGAAAGGTTGGATTTAGGCCATTCCAATTTTTTATATTGGATGTGAAGTGGTTCAAGGATGTGGTGTGTGGAGGCGCTCAAGCAACCGTTTAAAGGCATCCAAATGGATTTATGGCAATGATCGATTCCATAAAAGTTTGGCAAACAGAGAGACACTAACCATAAGCTTTTATTATATCATCCTTATGCATGTTTAATTTACACTCGATGTGTTTCTTGTTACAAAGTTGTGTTACAAGTTGCTCCTTGTTTAAATAGTATTTTTCAAGATAAGAATGCTGAAGAGCTCATGGACAAAGTGGTAGTTGGAAATGAACATATGAAGGGTCAAGTACAAGATGAAGAATGCAAGATACCACCAACTAATCAAGATAAAGGTGTCCCTATCCAAGATAATGAGGAAGAAATTGAATTTGAGCATAATGATGATGATGATGTTTTAGTCCACTAGCAGTGGGATAGATCTTTTTGTTGATCTTGTAATTTTCTTGAGATAGACCAATTAGCATGTATGGATTTGATGAAAGATGCACAGATGTTGGGCCAATCTCACCCTAATTCATTAAACAAATTCTCAATTTGCAAGTCTTGATTTAGTCCATATTTGATTGTACTACAATACATTTGGTGCTTCTTATTTTGTGATATTGGGATCACATTTTGTGCTTCTTATTTTGTGATAAAATGGGATATTTTGAGCTCTCTGGGATGTTTCAAAATTTTTCCCTAGTACGTGGCTATGCATGCCAGTATGCATGAGGCTATGCATGCGGCTATACACAAGGCTATAGCTCTGTATTAGCCATGCATGGCTATAGCCACGCGCATAGTTGCGTATTGGAACTGTGCACACCCTGCACACTTGCTCGGGTCTTGTACCTCTACTCTCTTCTCTTCATGTGGCTATGCTCCCCATATCTTGTAGTGGCCACACATAGGCATGGAGGCCTCTTCTGCATTATCCATGCATAGATCCATAGAGGCCTCTTATGCATAGATCCATAGAGGCCTCTTATGCATACATGCATAGATCCATAGAGGCCTCTTATGCATTCTATGCATACATGCATACATGCCTCTAATGCAAGATGCATAGAGGCCTCTTATGTGTTCTCATAAGGCTTCATGTATAGATGTACAAGAGGCCTCTATGCATCTATGCATAGAGGCATAGATGCATAGTAGTAATGCATAGGCATAGAGGCCTCTTATGCATTCTCATTGCATATATACATAGAGGCAATGCATAGATGCATAGGGGAAATGCTTAGGCATAGAGGCATCTTATGCATTATTTATGCATAGAGGTCTCTCTATGCATAGAGGCCTCTTTATGCATTATCTTTATGCATTGAGGAAATGATGCATAGACAATGCAAAGAAATAAAACTCTCAAAACACGTATGTAAAAATAACATAGAGCAAAGGCATACCTTTTTGACCATGGAATATGGATATATAAGTGTACAAAAGGCCTCTACATAGACACAACAAGGAAAATTTTTATCAACAAGGCTTTGATCTAACAAGATACTATAACAAATTATTTCATGAACAAGGCACTACAACAAGGCATTCCCTTATCCATTCTCTATGAATAGGCATAGATGCCCTATTCTATATTCTCTTATGCATTCTCTGTGCATTCTTATAAGCCTTATGTGCATATTCTCTATGCACATAAGGCTTCTTATGATCCATAGAGGCCTCTTATCGATTTTTTGTGCATTCTTATAAGGCTTTATAGTCTCTGTATCTGTATGTAGCTTTATGCAATAGCTATGCATAGAGAAGACATTAAATTCAAACCCAATTGTGTAATAACTATGCATAGAGATACATTAAATGGAAACCCAATTAATTTTCCCTATACTTATGCCTACATTACATTCATGAGATAAGGTAATATTTTAACACTTTTTTATTGCTAAGAGAAGAAGAGAAGGGATTCAATGGAGGTGAGTGAATACTTTACTCTATTTTTTACTTAAGCTTACCTTCAAATAGAAAATAAAAGATTGCATGAAAGAAATGAAGGTTAGATTGAAAAAGACATTTATCTTGCTCTTATTCTTGCTTTCTTTCTTGAGTGGAGAGAGATTACCCTGATTGCTTTCTTAAGTGGAGAGAGATTACCCTGATTACTTTCTTAAGTGGAGAGAGATTACCCTTATTCTTGCTTGCTTGATGGAGATTTATTACTTGCTTGCTTTCTTGAGTGGAGAGAGATTACCTTGATTGCTTTCTTAAGTGGAGGGAGATTAACTTGATTGATTTCTTGATAGATTATAGGGAGATTGGATAGGAGAGAGGAATAATATGGAGAAGGGGAGTGGGGGAGATTTGATAGGAGAGAGGAAAATGGAAGAGGGGAGTGGGGGGAGATTAGATAGAAGAGATGAAAATGCAAGAGGGGAGTGGGGGATGGGGGGATACTAGATAGGAGAGAGCGAGATTGAAGAGGGGAAGGAGGATGGAAGAGGAAAGATTGCTAATTGCTTTGTGGAAGGATGATGGATGAGGAGAATGATGGTGATTAGATAGGAAGAAATTTAAAGGAGATTAATGATTGATTAGAGATGAGTCCTTGCATGAAAGTAATAAGGTGAGACTTTATATAAAGAAAGAGAGTGGTTATACCTATAGTTAAAGGAGTGGTTGTACATGATGTGCACAATGCAATAGTATATTTTAACTTTGATTTTTACAGTTATAAATGCAACTAAAGAATGGTCCACACATGATTGAGTCACATGTATAAAAGAAGGGAGGTTGTATCTGTTTGAGTAGGAGCTTCTTCTCCTCGGTATCTGTGTATAGCACATTGGGAAGAGGAGGTTGATTGTCTTGACCATCATTGCAAGACTAAATTTAGGATCGCAAGATTAAATTTAGGATCGCAAGATTCATACTTTACACTCGCTCATGATTTTAAAAGTAAAACTTTGAAATCACCTTATTTCTCAAATATTTACAAGATTTATTACAAGGATTTGAGACTAATATAATTAGTCTTATTCATCACTCATAAAAGAGAATCCTAGGCTCAACTAAAGCATACGACTTGAGCGGTCCACATATTTACAAATATGGGGGTTCTGTCGTGGTTTCTAAGATACAGAAGATTGATGGTAGGGGAGGTAGGCTATGGATTATGTTATGTTCCATAATGGCTACTCTGTTGGTAGGTAAGACTTGCATTACTTGGTCATATACCTAGCATTTTTGTGGTATACAATTCCCCTCTATGGTCACATACCTATCGGGTTTGGGCGTATCCATGAACAAAAATAAGCGAACCATCTTCAGTTTCTCGATCCAACGAATCCGCTTTAAATTAGTGTGGGGTGAGGTTCCCAATTCGGTGTGCTTGGATGATAAAGTACCTTGGCCCATGATTCCAAAAGTGATCTCCACCCCATCCTTTTTGGATACGAGAGGGACGAGAGGGATGAGGGAGGGACAACTTCTCGAGTATCTGCACCATGGTTTTGTAGAATTCAAAATTCAAAGAGCAACACGTTGTCTAGAAGACACACTAGAAGACTAGGAATATAGAATAAGTGTCTTCCTATTTCTACAATCATTCAATCACCAATTCCAATTATTCTAGTAAGGTATTTTGTCATTTAGCATTATGTTATGTTAGGTAAAACATACATTCCAAAACAATCTTAAATAACAATTCCTAGGAACTAAGATCAGCTCTAATACCAATTGTTAGGTCCCCCCATCCTAAATAGGGGAAACCTTAAGATAGTCTACTAGATCTAACAAGAGAAAAAACATTCCTACTCGTCATCGATACCTCGACATGTAAATATGCGAAGATACAACTAATAGGTAAGACCTAGTTCTATCCCGTAGGGGGAGCATGGTCTCCTAAATGATTCTTAAAATCAAATCACCCATAGATTGATTGACCATTAACTTGGGCAACCTCTATTCTTGATTCCTAGAAACAACGCTTTTTTCCCTATCTATGTGAGGCACAACCGCTGGCCTAATCCTCTAGAGTAGGGTTTCCCAACAAGGACCTACTTACCTAACGTAGGACTTTCAGTTAATTTTGTTTGAAAGTTACCCGACTAATTGGGTCCACTCGTTCGTAAGATGGTTCCATCACAGGGCATTCCATCCTCCCACTTTTCGCCCAACTCATGCATCAATTTTGTTTCCTAATTAGTCCTACCACACTTTGTGATATATAAATAATTTTTTTAATTAATGACCTTATACAGTGTTCATTTAAATAGCCCTTAACAATGATACAACAATACTAGCAAACAACAGATTTAATAAATAAAAATAAATACAATGTTCAACTTTATCCATAGCCAGATCCACACTCTCTTATTTCTTTACTTTATTCTGCTGATCTAGAATTCGGCCTTACAGTCTCTATAGACTGGGCAATCCTTACGACACCATACACCTCGTTGTTGTTTGTAGCTGGCGAGGACTCAAGCCGGTCTGTCGCCCTCTTAGGCTCCATTGCTTGATCCTCCCACTCCTCTCAGAGGGATGTTTACATCCTAGGTTTGGCTTATTCACCGCACTAGCCTAGGCCCACAGAACTAGGTAGTATTCATAACACTTGCCTAAACTGGTGAGTCTCATCTTCCCAATGCTAGGAGGGATACCTTGGGCTGACTCTGGCACGCCTCACTAACGTCACCGCCGCTCGGCTACATAAGCACGAAAACGAGATTAGCATCAAAGCAGGGAGAAGATATACCTCTAATTTAACTTAATTAAGATAATAGCACAATTTCTTAATGAAACCATAGGATATGAGAAATAATATCATCTTCTCGAGAAAGTAACAATTTCACAAGAATTTTAGTATTTCAAAGCAAAGAAAAGGAGCACCTTCTTTCTTTCTTAATTAATGCTATCATTAAAAGTCAATAATAATAATAATAAACCTCTTTTTAAAAAATTATAAAGCTACCTTGGCCATTAGTTCCTTGTGGGATTCTCAAGGGGAGAGTTGGGGCCGCATCTGGGGTATTCTCTCTAGGATCGTTATTATGCATGCTTCTCGAGGTAGTATTTTGGCATCTTTGAGTAGGTGCCATTCTTTCCACCTTTTCATAGCCCATGCTGCCCACAAACTCAATGCCTCAGTTGGATCGCGAATCGGAGTTTGTTTGCTCACTTTAGGAGCATAAAACTCTTATATGGGAATCACCTCTAAGAGCTAACGTGTGCTTACTAAAGTCGCTCTGATAGGGGCAGGGAGGGGGGGGAGGGGAGGTGTCCTTAAACTAGAATTTTAGGCAAAATCCTACACCTAGAGGGAGACAAGGGAAGCTCTCCCTTAAGTCTATTCACACAAGGAGGGAGAGTAGCTAAGGACACCCTCTCCTTAACACAAGGGTGAGATGTTGGAAAAAATAATTTATGCAGAGCCTACTTAGAGATGGGCTGAAAAGAGCTTGCTAGGAGAGGGGCTCCAAAGGGCTGTCGGGTGCAGTCCCGCACAGAGTGTCGGGTACAAGGACTGTTGGGTACAGTCTCTACACAAAGTGTCGGGTGTATGAGTAGTGCACAGTGTTGGGGTACTGCCCATGGGGGGGGTTGTGGGTTTATATAGGAGCTGGTACTATAGGTACGAGTGCAGGGAAAGGGAGAGAAAAGCGGGGTGAGAAGGTGAATCTGTGGAAAGGGACGATGCTTGTACACAAGAAAAAGGTGAGGTGCACATGTACCTTCTAGATCAGTGGTCATATGGATGTCCACGTGGCAGCCAGTGGGAACCGTACGCTAGGGCGGTCAACCTTTGGTCCTTGCACGGCCATTGTACGAGCACCCGGGTAGGCGGCACCTTTTTGGGGTGGGGAGCCCTATTTTTCGGGCGACGACCTTGATATGCATGTCGGTGCACCCAGCAGTTGCTGCAAAAATGTTTTCGATGAAAATGTTGAGGATGTTTCCCTAGTCATAGGAGTGCAGTCTGTTCCTCAATTGGACACCTAGACATGCATTTATTAAGGTCCAAAGTTTATCCTACGTTAACCAAAAATCTTCATAGAGAGGCTTAATCTGGTGCCCGTTTTAAGTGCTGTAAAATTCTATATTAGGGTAAAATTGCGTGTAGATTCCAAATTGGACTCAAAATTTTAAGATTCAAAGTGTAAATCTCAATTATTAAAATTGATGATTTTTACACTATAAAAAGACTATAAATTCACCTACTGTCAAATGGACATATATTATTATTGAAAGATGGGCATGTTATAGAATCACGGCAAGGGTCTGTAGAATCACAACGTGATTAATGATCACAAGCATGATTTTGAAAGAAATCATGGAATCTTTTCTAGTTATTCTCAAGTGTTTTTACCACCTACTCACTCTAGTGTCATGAATCTCTTAGGAACCCTCCTGCACAATTCTTTGTTTGATTTGGAAAGTGTCATAATCGACATGATTTTGCAGGGTTGAGAATCACGGCTCTGATTTTTTTAAAAAATAATCCAAGGATTATTCAAATGAGTCTCCTGATGACTTTAAATCCTATTTTAGAGATCTACCTGATCAACTGGTGAAGTTTTGTTATCGTGATTTGAAAAGATGTAGGAAGCAAGAGAGCTTGAGCTCTTGTAAGCACACACACACACTCAAACAAACACTAGAAGAGAACACACAAGATGAGAGGCTGAAAATTGTTGTTCTTCTTCTTCTCACAACGAAAGGGTTCTACCAAAAGATAAAGGAAAATACAACATAAGTACTAAAGTACTATGTACATGTGGTCCATAATGTGAACACCTAAGTGAGTGAGCTGGCAAGATAAGTATTGCATAACTCAATGGTAGACTAGTAGGTGGTCCAGTCCATCTGTAGAATCACTAGTGAAGATCTATCATGTTAGCATCCTACCAAACACGCCAATGATGTAAGTGGCAGAAAAGGTCACCTAGGCATATCATAAGTGTCGGCTCATGTTGAGCTTGACATCTCAACACTCCCCCTCAAGCTCAACTCCATCCCTAGGACTCCAAGCATAGTCCAGAATCTGCGAAGCTTCTTTGCTCCTAGGGCTTTCGTGAAAATGTCAGCTACCTGCTCCTATGTGTGCTAACATACATGAGATCAATGTCTCATGCTAAGACCCTCTCTCTGATGAAATGATAGTGGACCTCTGTGTTTGTTCTATGCATGGAAAATTGGGTTCCTCATTCGCCAACTGTATACTACTAAGGTTTTCACAATAGGTGATAGTATGTCTGTCAACCTGCAGCCCCAAATCACCAAGTAGTTTGTGCAACCAAGCTACCTCACATGCTGCCATTGTAGCACCCCTATACTCTGCCTCCGTACTCAAAAAGGCAACTGTTGGATGCTTCTTGCTACTCCATGTCACAGCACCAGTCCCAAAAGAGAACATAAATCCACTGGTAGATCTCCTATCTGCGATACTACCAGCCCAATCCACATCGGTGTATCCAAACACTTGCAACTCTATACACCAACCTCATAAAAGCGACCATAGTCTATTGTAGACTTCACATAGTGCAATGTGTGCCTCACACCATCCAAATGTGGCTTCCAACAAGGAACATGCATAAACTGGCTCTGCAATCCAAGTGTATAGTTCAAATTTGGCCTGTTGATCATCATGTAAATCAAGTTGCCCACTATCTTCCTGTACACATACATAGTGGGGTTCTCCAAAATCTTATCCGCAATTGTACTCAACTTGCCATTTGAATCTAATGGCATAGAGATTGGCTTACAACTAGCCATACCATATTTGGACAGCATGTCCAACGCATACTCCCTCTATGACAGCCATCATATGCCATTGGCCATCCTAATAACCTCAATGCAAGGAAGTACCTCAGCTCACCCAAATCCTTCATGTCAAATTTCTTCTTGAGGAGACATTTCACATTCTCAACTTCCTCTCCACACCCATTCCTAATAACCTCAATGCCAAGGAAGTACCTCAGCTCACCCAAATCCTTCATGTCAAGTTTCTTCTTAAGGAGACATTTCATACTCTCAACTTCCTCTCCACTATTACCCCCAACAATCAAGTCATCCACATAGATTGTGATGATGACCACAAGGGTCTTATCACTCTTTCACACATAGAGTGAATGATCATCATCTACCACATGAAAGCCAGTGGTGATAAGATATTGTGCTATCTTATCATGCCATGCTCACAGTGCATGTTTCAAGCAATATAAAGCTTTACACAACTTGTATACAAAATCAGGGTTACCCACATTTTCATAACCTAGTGGTTGATCCATATGCACTTCTTCTTGCAAATCACCATGCACAAGAACGCATTCTTAACATCCATTTGTTTTGTAAACCCATCCTTTAGCCACCACAATAGCAGCTCTCACGGTTGCCATCTTGGCAACAGGGCTGAGCGCCTCCTCATAATCAATGCCATAAGTTTGCGCATAACCTTTGGTAACCAAGCTTGCTTTATACCTACTAATACTTTCATCTGAGTTGTGCTTTATTTTGTACACCCACTTGCATACAATAGCCTTCTTGTCCTCAAGAAATGGCACCAAGTCCCAAGTCTCATTTGCATCCAATTAATGTAGCCATTTCTTCATCTATGGCTTACTCCCAATCTAAATTCCCAACAACTTCAAAACATGTGGGTTCAACATCTTGCACAACTTACTTGTTGACGAGTTATCAAAATCATTGTCCTCATCCGAAGATTCGGAAGCAAACTTCTTGGACTTCCTTTCACTCTTAGACTTGCCTTTGCTTTTGATGGAGCCTACCATCACACACACTCGGCTCACAGAGCAGACTCTACCAGCTTCTCTAGAGTCATGATGGCAAGATCGACACCGAATATTGTCCATTTGAGTTATTTACTAAGGCCCTTTGTGAAACAAGAATTTAGGATTTCCTCCGCGCAAGCCGATTGGCTGCATCTAACCGTCGCCAAGCAGAGAAGCTCCCAGAATTTTGCAGCATAATCCTCCACTGTTTAGGCTCTTTTGGTTCATACGGCATAGCTTATACAACACATACATTGATGTCTTGTCTTCTCTAAACCATTGAAGGAATGCTCAAGGAATGCATCATGGATTATGGTATCATAGGTGGGGAAATGGGAGCAACCCAAAGAGCGGTTCTCTTCTGTAGGGTTGCGAGACAAAGGCTACTTTCTTTAGATTTTGGTCCACCACCAGGCTGGGGACGTTGATGCATGCCAAGCACTATCAAACAAAAGAATGTGAGCATCCACATCCTTCGAGGATTTCCCATAGAACTTGGGATATTTCATGGTGATGACAGCTGGTTGTGAAAGCATGTTGTAGTTGAGAAGGCAGGGTTGGGGTAATGGGGGTAGCGGTGGGGGTATGAATAGTGAGGGTGGTGGGCTTAAACAAAGTTGTGGTGGTGAAGGTGGGGTTCGTGGTATGAACAGCGGGGATGATGGGGTTACGGGTTCTTCTTCGGATTCGGAGACCAAGTTTGTGGGTTCAGGGTCTGCAGGGGCTTCTTCGGGTGGTGTGGCAAACTGGAGTTCCTGAGCTTCAAGCCGTGCTAAGTAGTGCTATTCACATGCGGACATGAATGAATGACTCGAACAAAAGGGAGATTGATTTGAATACAAAAACAATCAAGCAACAAACAAAAAAGCACCAACAAGAAGCAACAAAAAGCATTGTGGTCACCAAAGTGTTGTCGGGTGATTGACTGTTATCCTCGAACAACCTACTGAGAGTCTCTAGTTATGCGCACATCATAAACCATACGGGTATAGATCAAACGCAACATAGACACAACCCACGGGCTATAGATAACTACTTGAAGGATTCGACTATATAATACCAATTGCTTCTTGTAAGCAATCCTCAATGCTAAAAATAAGAAGAAGAAGACATCGAAGACTTAACAAGTAACTCCACTTGACATAATACGTGAACAAAATGAATATACAGGGACACAACAGGATGACACATATACAGAGAAAACAGAAGAAACAATAGTCTTGCTTTATTCCAAAGAGAGAATATGATACAATTGGCAGCCATCCTTGCATAGTTTTGGTTACATCCTTTTATACTGCTTGCCTGTAGTATCCGTTGTTGGTACTGTGATTTCTCAATGTTAAAGTGCGCCAACTGGGTCTTAAGGAGGCACCGACTCTGTGATAAAGTGCGGCGACTGACATTCTGTCGGCAGCTCTGACCTTCGGTGTGGCGGTATTGATGGCGGCAAGGGCAGCGGTCTAGCTATGGTAGTCTAGCTTGGCCTACAGCCAACATTGGGAGAGGGAGTTATCATGTATGTGTATCCAAATGCAGTGAACTTCAATATATTGGGTGAGGATAGCATAGGATTTGGTGTTGAGACAGTAATAGGTGCTGATGATCACACCCTATGATGATATCGGTTGCATTAGTCTTGTCAACAAGTGGCCAATCAAACAAGTCACTATGATAGATGGGCAGACTTTGTTATAATATGAGGACTTACATGATTTAAATGACACTGATGAGATGCACATTGATCATGTTGCCTTGGTAGAGCCACTCTCAAAGAAGAGAACGTATTGCTTCTATCAAAGAAAGCTAAACATAGCTCTGTTTTCATCTAATAAAAGCAAAAAGGTGTCATTAGAAGCTATACAATTGGTAGATACTATTGATTATTGTAAACAAAGTTGTTGTCAACATGTAAGTCGTGATAATATTTAAGCTTTACGCAAAGACTTTTGGAGTCAAAACCTACAAAATAACAGACTATGTATATGACACTGTCAATGTGTCTTGGCACAAAAACCCATCTGGGAAGATGGACTATGTGTTTTCATTATTGTAAACAAAGTTGTTGTCAACATGTAAGTCGTGATAATATTCAAGCTTTACGCAAAGACTTTTGGAGTCAAAACCTACAAAAATAACAGACTATGTATATGACACTCTCAATGTGTCTTGGCACAAAAACCAATCTGGGAAGATGGACTATGTGTTTTCATTGTATGGCAAGGAGGTGTGTTGAAGAGCTTGGTATGAAATACATGGTATTTCAAAAATATAATTTTATAGATACAAGGAAAAGTTTGAGAGTGGTGTACATCTTGCATGCAGCATGGTAATGCAGGACTTATAAGAAAGGGGCGAGACCACACATAAATGGGAAGGGAAATCATATAAACTTTTGTAGAGAATTGCTCTAAGAGAATGCTGCATAAGAGTAGAACAATACTTGATGGAACCAGGGAGACCCTGCTTGTGATACCTGATATGTACAAGCAAGTTGACATTCTATATGAGGTTAACATGTCACTTAAGCAACTTAAATATAAGCCAATGTCTTCAATCACCTTCAATATGATTTGGAATACAGAGTTCAAGCATGTGACTTTGTTAAAGACAAGTGAGTTCTCTAAGTGTAGTGCTTGCAGTAGAATTAAGTGTCAGTTAGCATCAACAATGGACAATGAAGTGCATGATCTCCTTCATTGAAGAATGAAGACTACACATGTTACAACAACAAAGCTGCAGACATGTATACTACATATGGTGAAAGTTTTCACAGATGCAACTGCAAAAATATTTGTGCATTATTCGTGATAAGATGGACTAGAAGAAGACAACAATACCCAGGTTACGTGTGAAGCCAAAGGAATATGATAGTGCACGACTTACAGGTATCATTCACTGGTACGATAACTCATGGACATGGGCAAGGACATTATGGTCACTTCTCCTTGGAGGGTTTATGGCCCTTGGACCCCAACACCACAACTGGCTCTCTTGTAATGTGCTTACACAACTTGGAAAGCACTGATGCACATACACTAGGGGACTTATGCAATGATGGTATTCCATAGTGTGACATCACATTGTTCAAAGCATTGAACTCAAGAAAGGCTCTTGATCATCACTACAAAGTGCGAGGCATGAGTGACGTTATCACTGCAACTAAAAATTCCACAAGAGCTATTGAGGAGAATCTAGGTCCTCAAACCATTGCTTTAGGCCCTAATGTGGTTTCTCCAAGCTCTCAACCCATCACAAATGGTCATAATGATATTACTCCAAGTCCTCAACCCATAGCTTCAATGTCAAATGATCTTTCTTCAAATCGCCAACCCATATCTTTTCGCAATTGCCAGAGAATCTTTTACTCCAATTGGATAATTGTGTAGCAAAGAATAAGAACTGTTATTTGTTTGCTTACTTGTCTTTGCTAGTAACCACAGAGGGGGGGTTTTCAAAATGGTGCATATAGGCTTCTTGATGGTGAGTCGTACACATGAGGACATAGATGCAATTTTCAGCATATTTTCAGAGAAGTTGCAAACCGGTATGACATTCACATTTGCACATTTAATGGATACATTCAGGCCATGTGAGAGCTTATCACCAACACCTTTTTTGCTTACGCAAGTTCCAAACTTCAAAACTTTTGTTGACGGCTATCTTTGTGATAGGAAAGACACGATCAAAACCAATTTTGATTTTTTATGCAAGGTGAAACTCCAATAATGCAGTACAAAATTCACCCAAATTCACTTGAGTGGTTGCCAAAAGAAGGAGGAATTGAGCTTTGAAAGAGAGACACTAAAGGAAAACCAATGCTACCACAACCGGTTGCCCCAATGTGTTGCCTATTGCCGATTATGAGAGAGATAGCCAATATGTGGTTCATGGGTTGAGGGACTATCTAGAATTCTTGCAAAAGTGGTCACAGAAGAAGGGAAAGGAAGCAGCATGTACACAATACATCGAGCTTGCCCCATAGAATACTAGAAGAATATGGTTGATGAGCTACAAAATCCAACCATAAGTGTTTTGGGATGTGTAGCGGTTTTTGGCCAGAGACTGAGGGAACCCATCGTATGGAACTGATAGAAGAAGAGTTAGAAGCATTTCAGGGATATGATGAGTGGAACAACCACTATTGTAGTCCTCATAAAGGAAGAGCAACGGATGTATATACACCACACATTGATGTGAGAAAAGGGAACTATCTCCTTGTAAGGCTAGAGGAGCCTGGGTACACAATATGGCTAGGAATTGCAAAGTTAGATGTGGATATGGATAGATCATCCCCTAACTATAAAAAAGTTTTGATTCAATGTTGGGCGCCAAATCATAGGAAGAAACACCTAACAATAGCCGAGTTGTATGATGATTGCTGGTCAAAGAATTGGTATTGCAAGGATTGGGAGCTTGTTAATGCAGTGGTTTGGTCGTGGATTCCAAGAGGCAATAAGATTCGAGAAAATTTTAAAATCCCGTCCAATGTAATTAATAAAATACAAGTAAGCTTATTGGTAGTAATTAAAAATTAGTGATTAAAAATTAGTGGTATTCATATTTTGGGCCTATGACCGTGTGGCCATGGGGTCTCCTCAAGGTTTCAAGAAGGTTGTATGGATTTTCATATACAATGTCATTTGATAGATTGCACAATCTATATTGTCGGAATATATGATATGAGTTTGTCCCAGCATTCCTTTCTGTTTCTTTTTTGCCATCAAAATGAATATTTGCACTTCCCATAATTACCTTCGGTAGCCTAACACCCTTCACAAAAGCAAGAAAGGGTGTGAGGCCACGTGGAAACCACTATAAAAAAAATGAATATGTCCCAAAAAAAAAAACAGCTTTTGGGTGCATCCGAGGTAATTTCATCTTCTCTACCCATAGGCGACCCTAGGGTTGGTTGTAGCAAGTAGCGGGAGCGTGGAAGGCATATAGGCACGCCAGCAGAAAGAGCAGAGACATGGACGAAGCCAAGCAAGCCAAGCCAAGCCAGGCGTTTCTGTTACGAGGTGGAGCGTCTCCTTCATCCTCCTCGGTGCCCTCATTGGCGAGCGTGGAAGGACCGCCTCCTTCACTCTCTTCTTGTCTCTGTGTTGAGTCTTAAAACACCCCCCCCCCCTAGGGCGCCCCCCCACCCAACACCCCTCTGTACTTCTTCCTCTTTGATTTCTGGGTCGAACGCTTCGTTGACAGAAAATGCAGCTTCTGATGTTTGGATCGAGCTAGAAATTTGGTTTTCAAAAAAAAAAATTAACTTTTTAATCGTTATCTTCACTCATGCTTTTCGCAGAGTTGCTTTTGTTTTTTCCCTTTTATTTTTTGGTTTTTGTTTTTTCTCCCAAAGTGAGAGCTTTTTGGTTTTTGTTTTTTCCCTTTTATTTTTTGGTTTTTGTTTTTTCTCCCAAAGTGAGAGCTTTTCCATGTGGGAGCACTTTATTTGTAAATACTAACTTTTCCTTTCCCATTTTTGAGCACCATAAGTTTGCAGAAGCCTTGTTTAGGCTAAGGTTTGGTAAATGGGCCTACATGAGCATCAAGCTTGTTTAGGTTGTGCACTAACTTTCGTGGCCTTCTATTAGCTGTAGGCTAGCCTGAGCCGCGGGTCAGCACTACAACAGCTTCCGGACAATCGCATGTCAGCACCGTCTACCATCAGGGCCTACCTACTTTATTGCAGGAAACGGCACTTCCTTAAACACTCAACCGGTACATCTTATCATTACAGTACTGACAAATACTACAAGAAGGCACTATAAATGGATGCATCTTAGGCCTTGCAGAAGGCCAGCTGTCGATTGTATCACTTTCTATTTTGAATTGATATAAGCAAGTCTGTTCTTTTTTATTATCTCTCTTGTACATTCATCTTCCTGTTACGTTTCTTTGTATTTCAGTTCTGTTTCATATGCTATGATCGTTAATGTTATTTGTTAAGGTATCATGTTTTTACATTGTTTATTAAGCGGTCAGGCCGGTTACTCAGTGATATGTGTTGTGTTTGTTTTGCGTTAGATTTGTATTTGTCTGGTGTATGTTGCATGCATAACCAGTGAACCTTAGTAGGTTGCGCGGGAATAAGCGATCATATTCCCCTGCCAACACTTTGGTAACCATGATGCTTTTTCTACTTCTTGTTATTGCCATTTCGCTTACTGCTTGATTGTCGTAGTGTTTGAATATCTTTCCCTTGTTTTCAAACCCGTCCCTCATGTGACCACGTGAAAGTCGCTACTTGCAGCAGCACAACCAAGCTCGGCAATTCTTGTTCACCAATCCTAAAGACTAACCCGACGAATCTGAACCAGAACAACCCTCATCCCACTCAAAAGAAGAACCACTCACCCTCATCCCACTCAAAAGAAGAACCACTCACCCCTACTACCCCGAGCTCACCCACCACTGTTCATACCACCTCCACCACCACCACCTCGCAGCCTCGTCTCATTCGCTACCTCAACACCATGCACTGACCAGCTACCAATGTAAAGTATCCCAAAATTTTTGGGAAATCCTCAGATGATGTAGATGTTGACATCCTAATGTTCGACACCGCTTGGTGTGTCAATGTACCTGGCCCAGTTGATCAACAACTCAAAAAGGCTACCTTTGTTCCCACACTCCAGAAGAGTGCTGCTCTGTGGGTTGCCCAATATGAGTACACCCATTTCCCAACCTATGATGCCATCCGGGATGTATTCCTTGAACGCTTCATAGAAGACAAGATATATGTGCATGTGCTGGATAAGCTATGCAGAATGAACTAGAGGAGAATGACAATAGAAGATTATGCTGCAAAGTTTCGAAAACTCGTCAGTAGGCTAGATGTAGCTAATCAGCCCACGGAGGAAATTCTCAACTCTTATTTCATGAAGGGCCTCATCAACCAACTCAAACGCTCTGTTACTAGTGTGATGACCTAGCTACCATCACCATAAAGCAGCTTGTAGACTTAGCTCTCAGAGCTAGAGCAGGTATTGGTAGGCCCAGGCACAAAAGCAAGGAAAAGTCCAAGAAGTCCTCATCCGAATCTTCAAACGAGGAGAATGATTCGATGATTCCACAACCAGTGAGGAATCAGGGGAGGAGGATGAACATCGCAGGACTCGGTCCAAGAGCAAGAAGGCAGGGAAAAAAGTCAAGGAACTAGCTGCAGCCATGGCACAACTAGCCAGTGAAGGTGCGAGGCCCACTCCTACCATCCGGACAGACATCTAGTGTGTGAAGTGTCACAATTATGGACATGGAGCCGATGAATGCATCTTGAATGAACTCTGGTGCGCTATTTACAGGACAGCCACACATACAACTGAAGCCTATCATTTACAATGGCAGGAGAGCCCCTTCGCAACCGGTAATCCAACCTCTAGTGGTGGCCTCATTCCAAGCCACCCAACCCATGGGTATGGTCGACTAGTTCTGCAGACCCCAATTTCACCCCCGCAAAAAATTTCCTCCATGGGATGTTGTTGGTTCCCCAAGGCCTATCTTTACATGCTTTTATTGCCATGGCCAAGGCCACCGGAAGTCAGAGTGTGACCTATGGAAAAAGCATAAAGCAGAATTAGAGGGATCACACAGGCTTCCGTACTCGATCAACCCAGAGTGTCAACCCAAAGTGAACGCAGTGGAAATCCACGCTCTGGATGAGCAAGCAGTACCTTGGCCAACCACATAAGTAATCAAATCATCAGCCATGGTGGTGACCAGATCCATACAACCCAAGGCTCCAGAGGTGGCACAAGAACCAACCTCGAATAATAAGAGGAAACAACCTGACAGGAACAATACAAAGGCCGAACAAAAGTATCTGCTTGGGTGGAGGAGTATTAGGCCAAAGAGGCACTCTGAAAAAAGTACCTAGAAAAGAAAAGGCCAATCTATCGCCTGAAATCAAAACTCAGTTTTTCGAAGATGAGCCCGGATGGAAAAAAAGGCAAAATGGACTTGCCAATCAAGATGCAATGGCCAATGAAATGTGCACGGAGATACCAGGGCTAGAAGAATGTGCGAATCTAAACTACTCTAGAATTTTTCTTCTAAGGTTAAAATGAGTCCTGAGATCTTCTCTCTCTAGGTTTAAATTTAAGATTTACTTCATCATCCTTTTCCTTTATTTTTGACTAAGGGAATCTTCTAGATTATGTCCTAAAGGAGAATTAATATCACGGAATATCCCTTCAAGCATAATCTTCTTCTTAGAGAAATATACAATGTCTAGAGAATTCTTCTCTCTCTAAAACTATCCCATGATACATTTAAATTAAAACCATATTTTTAGTCCCAAAAATTCTTCCTCAGTCAAGGGGTAATTTTTTTGACAATAATTTATCTAAAATCTAATTTCTCGTCGTGAGATAAAAAGGATTTTAAAGACATCTTCTCTCTCTAGAGCTAGGTCACTTCTTTCTAAATTCCCTATAACAAAATTCTCATATAATCTAGAGATCAAAATACTAGAAACTTATCTAATTTATTGGGTTCCTTTGAATGAAATTATGTATGAAAATATAGCCTTAATTTACACCAACTATGTGCAAATTTATGTGTAGCTTGTGCACAATTACACATTGGGGCTAATCCAAAGCTAAAGTCTTAATTCTATGCTAAATTATTAATCAATATCATAAATATTTATGATAAAAAATACTACGCTAATTACGGGATTAAATACTAATTTATGGCACACTATATTAATATCCTAAAATTTGATTTAAATTTGTGAGTCTTCTAGCATTTAAAACCACAACAGAGCATTACCTTCTAAAGTCAATCCAAAGCCCTCGATCCTAGTTCTGGGATTGGTTACACCCTCTTAGCCCCATCGAGATTTGTATAAATACAACTAGGTGGCTATAGGGATCCCCCTGATCTGTCTAACTTTGACACTAGCTTAGATATGCATGAGGCTCTAATCCTTGGATGGACGTGGTCATATTCTTCTCTTATTCCTCTAGGCAAGCTGACCACCATGCATCTAACACTCTTCTCATTTCATCAAGAACTTGTGAGCTTGTGCTCTTGGTTCTGTAGGCTTAACTATTGGTTATAAAGCCATTGGGGCTACGTATCTAGGCTGTGTCGCATAGGCCGATACCCCAACGGATGTTTCAGGTAATGGTTCTAGAAGTACATTTATTGTATACATCATTGAGTATTCCACTACCAATATCCCAATGGCTACTAGTGGGTGGTTAGCTTGTAGCTCTTTGCTTGTGACTACAATCTTTCAGTTTTTCATCCTCCTTGAATTGGTACTCTTGGCTCTAAGAGGGAGTGGCTACCCTTGCTCTTTTTGAGAGGTATTGGCTCTCTTTGGAGGGTATTATTTTCCCTTATCCTCTCTTCCCTAGTTGGATCCAATGAGGAAGGAATCCAAATGTTGGTGTCCTTTGTGTGGCTATAGAATGAGAATTCTTACTCCTCTGCTGGACTACCTCTTCTTGAAGTGATTTCCTCATGAGAGGTCCTCCCTTCTCTTCCTCCTATTGTCCTTCCACCCTGGTAGGCTAAGGTGATGTGACTCCCCCTACCTATAGAACGAGAATTCTTACTCTTGTGCTGGACTGCCTGTTCTTGAAGTGATTTCCTTATGAGAGGTCCTCCCTTATCTTCCTCCACTATGTAATGTTCACATATGCACATTGCATGCTCTATGTCGAATTATTGAGAAATTGGTATTTTTGTATATTGGATTTGCTTGGAAACTCCGTCCCGAAAGAAATAGAAAGGATGCTCTTCATGCATTGGAAAAAGTGTTATCCGATATAGGTCTGCATGGAGGTGATGTTCATATCACAAAGGATTTTAAAAAGTCTACCAATGGCAAGGAGGTACCAATCAAGCCCTCTATTGGTGGTGTTAAGGCAAGAAGATTCTTGTCTCGACCCAAACACAATAGTAAGCAAGTAAGGCAAGGTAGAACAGTTTCAAGGATTAGTTATGGATTGTGGAAGCAAGTCCATAATGCCGTGAAAGATCATGAGGCAGATGGGGAAGCACGAAATGTGAAGGCAGAGGTGTGGTGGTGTGACTCCCCCTTGCCTAGACCTTTATTTCTTTCCCTCTTGGCAAGTCTTTGGGTGTATGTGTTACCCTCTTCATCAACATCCTTCATTTGATCTATGGCAGGCTAGTAACACTTGCTTGAAAAGATGCAGGGGAGAAGAGAGCTTGAGATGCTACCTGCCCAATCTGCATCTATGTACCCATATAGCTCCAATGGTACACCTGCTGCATAAAATGATTCATAATCAATAGTGGCCCTCAAATTTTGAAGTGTGCATCGTACATTGTCAAGATATGGCTTGCACACGGAACCTGCATAAATTGGCTCTTTAAGCCAACAGTTTAGCTCAAATCTGGCCCACTGATTGTGACATAGATTAAACTCCCCACAATCTTCCTGTACATAGTAGGATCCTCCAACACATAACCTGCATCCACACTAAGCTTGCCATTTTGATTTAATGGCACCAAGATTGGATTACAATCAGCCATCCCATACTTGGGCAACATGTCCAATGCATATTGTCTCTATGACAGCCAAATACCCTCATGTGTGCGAATGACCTCAATTCCCAAAAAATAGCATAGATCTCCCAAATCCTTCATCTCTCAAACTTCCTTTTGAGAAGATTTTTCATCAATCTCTTCCAAGTTGTCACCCCCAACAATAAGATCATCTACATAAATGGTCATGATCACAATACCCTTGTCACTCTTGCACACATACAAAGAGTGATCTGCATCTGCGCCATATGAAAACCAATAGTGACAAGATACTCAGCAATCTTGTCATGCCATGCTCGTGGAGCTTGCTTCAGCCCATAGAAGGCCTGTATCCTCAAAACCTGGTGGCTGATCCATATACACCTCTTCTTACATGCAAGAACACATTTTTTACATCCATCTGATGTAAAAACCAGCCTTTAGCTGTAGCCACCGCAATCACAACTCTCACAGTTGCCATCTTTGCAAAATGTCTCCTCATAATCAATCCCATGTGTATGTGCATATCCTTTGGCTACCAATCTAGCCTTGTACCTGCTTATGCTACCATCATTGTTATGTTTCACCTTATACACCCATTTACAGTAGCCAATAGCTTTCTTGCCTTCAGGCAATGGCACCAAATCTCATTTCCATACAATGCATCCATCTCCTCATCCATCTCATTTCCATACAATGCATCCATCTCCTCATCCATAGCTTTCTCCCAACACACATTTCCAATAGCCTCATCAAAACATGTGGGTTCTATAACCTGCACAACTTTTGCCATATATGCATAGTGATGTGCCACATAAACATCATAAGTCAACCTCTATACAGTGTTTTTGACTCTTCCAAATCTTTGTAAGTTTGTATTAATTGCTTCCATAGCCTTATTGACCCCACATCTCCTCATTGTTTGCTGGAATCCCAAGCTCGTGATCAAGGCTCATCTCCGAGCCACTAGAATATCCATCAACAAGAGAATGCCCTGTAGAAATATCAGGCATACCAAGGGTCTCAACCACTTTCTCTTTGCCTTTATGTGATGTAACAACTACATTTTCAGGACTAGTATTATTACGAAGCTTGCCACTTCATGGTCTATCAATAGAACCACTGGATGAGGACTCTCCTAGTCCACTCAATGACTGTGATTGTTGACTTGCATTCTGTGTAACCACATTTCCACTTACATCAGCCCCAACAGTATCTTTTTTAGCAACATACCAACTACTCATCTCATCAAATACAACATCCCTACTTACCCTTAATTCACGTGTAGCAAGATTATAACATCTATATTCCTTTTGCTCGAGGGAATGCCCAATAAACACACATTTTTCTACCTTTGGATCCAACTTGGTACGTAACTCATCTGGCACATGCACATATGCAATACATCCAAAAATGTTTAAGTGAGACAAATCAAGTTTCCTGCCAGCAAACCTCTCCTCTCTGGTGTTACATCATGTATGGCTACAATAGGAGTCATGCTCATGATATAAACTATCGTAGACATAGCCTTAGCCCAATAGCTATGTGGCATAAGGCTTCTCTGCCACCATCAATGCTTGTGCTATCTCTACAATGTGCCTGTTTTTCTGCTCAGCAACCCCATTTTGTTGCGGAGTGTATCTACATGTGAATTGTCTTTGAATGCCATTCTTTTGCAAGAATTCAGAGAACTCATTGGAGAAGTATTCTCTCCCTCCATCTGATCTTGGGCACTTCACATGCTTTCTTGTTTGTTTTTCAGACATAACTCTAAAATTTCTGAAAATGAGTAACACTTCACTCTTCTCCTTCATGAAGTACACCCAAACTTTCCTCGTGTGGTCATCACTGAATGTTATGTAGTACCTACTGCGGTAGCCACCCATAGACATAGTCTTCGCAAGACCCCATACATCTAAATGCACAACATCTAGCACATTCCTGCTCACATTTTTGTCATGTGGAAATACATGTTTTTTTTTGCTTTCCAAATTGACATGCTTCACAAACTTTATGCATACCTTCGACTTTAAACTTAGGTAGCCCTATCACAATTTCTTTAGTCTGCATAGACTTCATTCTTTGCACATTTACATGCCCAATTATCTTATGCCAAATACTTGTATCTGCAACAACTCCTGAACCATTTGCAACATTGCACCACTCACTTTAGGCAGTTACATTCAATGTAAACATTCTGCCCACTCTGTTGCCTTGTGCAACCAACCTACACTTATCTTTAAAGTCTTCTACATAATAGCCATCAAGGTTAAACCGAACTTACAAACCCTGTTCAATCATCTAGCCAATAGAAACCAGATTCTTTGTAACGTTTAGAACATGAAGTATATCTGCAAGGTTCACTTTACCATCTTGCATAGACAATGGCATGTCTCCAGCATGGGCGATCGGATGAGCAGTGTCATCCTCTGTTTCAACAAAACCTAGTCTTTCAAGACTCTTCATTTCCTTGAACCGCTCACCATGACTTGTCATGTGGTTCAAAGCACTTGAATCAACATACCACACATCATCCTTACATGCTGCTACATCATTTCCACACACAACATTAACCATATGTTGCATAACAAACAACCTCTCGTTATCTTCATTATTTCTGCTAGAGGATACATAGTTGTTTTGCTTCACTTTTTCATTTCGCATGTCACTCTATTTCTTATAGCAATCTACCTGCACATGCCCAAGCTTACCACAATAAAAAGGCCTCATGTAGCATTATGCTACCTTTTCCAATTACCACGACATCATTGACTCCTCCTGCCTCTCTAAGTTGGCCTCTTCCACGTGTATGTTGTTGTGAATCTTGGGACTGTTGCTTGCTAACCATAATTCTGATTACCTATTTGGCCACCACCTTGGCCACGTCCATGACCTCTACCTCGTCCTCTACCTGCACTTGTGTAGAAGGCCTGCTGTTCTGAACTATTTCTATTTTGTAAAGACTGTTGATCTTCACCCAAGTTCTTTTCTTCAATGATTAGCATTGACACCAAATCTATGAAGTTGGGAATGTTCTCCTAAGTCTGAATAGATGTTTTAAACGCCTTGTATTGTGGCCCAAGACCATGCAAACCATTAGGAACTCAATGGAGTCTTTTTGGGCCCTTTAATTTGCCATTGCCTAATGGAGGTGATTAAGAAATAGACAAATAGGGAGATTACATGTGGACTGAAACCAATGGTTTGTAAGAGCCTAGAAGGTAGTGGTCAAACTTAGAATAATAGGCTGAATAGGCTCTTCTTTAATTTTTAAAATCAACTAAAACTCAAAAAATTTATACGTATATGAATTTTTTCCCTATTTTTTATAGAAAAGGATAGCTGCAGCCTGTAGCCATCATTAAGTAAGGTCTCTAAAGTGATAGAGGCCCAAAAACGAGTTCCCATGCATTCAATGCACATTCCCCTTCACTTTTCACTATCCCTCTCTCCCACGTTCCCTCCCAAACGCTCTCTCTTTCCCCTTTCTCATAGCAGGGTGTTTTTCACTCTCTAGACTACTTCTTTTAGCTATCTACCTCTTGATCTACCTCTCTCTTCACTCAGAAACCTAGATCTATAGCTATGGAAGCTTGATCTGCAACCTCCTCTCAGAAGCTATGGAAGTTTGATCCTCACTTATATTTCCTTCCTTCATCCTTCTTCCTTGTCCAACCTCCTTTTACAGAGTGTAACAGCAGAGCTTAGCTATGGAAGCTTGATCTGCAACCTCCTCTCAGAAGCTATGGAAGTTTGATCCTCACTTACATTTCCTTACTTCATCCTTCTTCCTTGTCAAACCTCCTTTTACAGAGTGTAACAGCAGAGCTTAGCTATGGAAGCTTGATCTGCAACCTCCTCTCAGAAGCTATGGAAGTTTGATCCTCACTTACATTTCCTTACTTCATCCTTCTACCTTGTCCAACCTCCTTTTACAGAGTGTAACAGTGGAGCCAAGCTATGGAACTTGAGTTGCAAATGCTTTGGCTCTCATAATCTTACTCATTGTCTCCTCTCACCCCCTCTAATATCCTCTTTCAAAGTGCAGTAAATAGCACAGCCAAACCCTTGGAACTTGCTCTACAACTCCTCTTTTGTACATCTCCCTAGTCTAAGTTTTTTTCTCACCATTCAATTTTCCTTTGCCATCAAGGTTTATAATCTCCCTAATATATACATCTGATGTCTTCTTCTAGAGCTCGAAGGCCTCCGATCAGTATTCAATCTCTCTCTTGTAGCAGTGGTCAAGATGAGGATGGACACTGGAACATCAAACAGTACGAGAAGTGGAATTGGATTACGATGCAGCCTAGTACAAGAGGAACCCACAAGGTGTCAAAGCGATACGTTGATATACAAAGTCACCATTGGAAAGGGCGGATATTGGAGCTCAAACAAGATCGTGATGGAAAAAAGCTAGCCAAGGTCCAACACGTTTACAAGGCAATAGAGTTGAAACTAGCAGACCATGACCAACGTCAATGATTTCCTGTAAATTGTAAGTTATTTCACCACTTTATATTCTTGTTTTTAAATCAATTGTCACGTGCTAATAATGGGGTACTGAGCACTGCTTTGATTGTTCTTGGGTTCCTCTGCGTAGATATTTTTCCCTCAAACTATAGTGAGTGGGAGCCTATGGAGGCAATTTCAGGAACCTTTGAAGCATACCATGTGGAGCTTGGTAGTTTAATCTTTGGAGGGTGTCCAGCTGCACAACTTCTTGCACGAAACATCTTCTTCTATGAGGATACATATGTGGTTCCCACGACAGCAAATGGTACTGGAAAATTAGTTCCAAAACCTACGCCAACTCTCACATCTATTGAATGGCCAATTCCAGACAATGCTTCAGTGGCCATGGCTTATTTGCAGATCGAAAGCAAGGTGCAAAATGCTATGAAGTGTACATATGGATCTCACAAAGCAACCATATCCTGCTTCATACCTCTACACCTCTTTGTGTACCTGTTCCGTACAAGTGACACACATCGTACCCCAACTTTATGGATTGCAAAGGGGGGGAGAGCTCTGACTTGTTTCTTATCACCTGCATGGGATAAAAAAGTTGTTCAACACAATGGAGACACCATCAGATGCGGAGTAATAGTTGAGAAGGTTGTGATGCGCTACCATATTGCCAAGCAACAGTTGTCCATTGCATTTCCTTACAGGCGATGGAAGCTTACAAATGGAGAATGGGAGGCGTTAGACTCCGACACAACCTCTACAGAACAGGGTGTGCTACATATATCCATGCAAGGTGGGGATGTAGAAGATGTTGCTGTGAATGATGACTGGTCCCTTGCCAACTTACGCGACTACTTAGTTCTTCGATTCTCACTGAGTGGTGATTTTGCTTTTATAATCAATGGTAGAGTAGTGCGCAAAAGGTAGGAACGATCTTTTCTTTGTAGAGAAATTACTTTCCCTGGCTGTGTAGCTATCAAATAACCACTGGATATGTAATCTTGAATTGAAGTAAATACAATTTCAATTTTTTTGCCTCACTGTCTTATTAAGTTTTTCAATTGTCTTGTGCAAGTTTTTTTTTTGTGATAGTGTAAGGTTGGTCACACAAGCATCTGTGGCTTGAGCCACTAGTAAATTAGAAATGACCTTGCGATGGAAGGATACGTTCTTGCTTTCGCATACCATTTTTAAAAAAAAAATTGGTACTTAAAAATTTTAAAAGTTTTTAAAATTTTTATAACAAGGTTGCCCATTTATAAACGATACTTTACTCATTTTTATCAATTAACAATTATCGTTCTCTCCTAACACTTGCTCTCAATTTCGCACACCTTTGTGTATCACACACTCTCTATTTCTTGCAATCACTCATAGTCATGGCACCTCTACTTGACGCACTTACTGCACAGCTAGGAAAGCTTGAGTTACTTCATAGGGTTGATGAGATCGTCCCTATGTTTGAGGGAGCAATTGATGTGCGTGCAACAATGCATCTACACGTGGATGCTTTTACAGATGTCATTCAGTATATGGATGAACACATCAGCACGTACTCCATCATGTTTGAGGGTGATGAGGGCCTATGGGTTCCAGTTGACCTCATCAAGTACATATTCAGGGAAGACAAGAATTTTAGATTTCTCCTAACAAGGCTTTTAAAATCCCTCACAGAAAAGGACTACAGGAATGAGGAGGAAGACTTACTCTTGGATCTACAAATGGGCAACATCGGCACTTCTTTCCTGAGCTGGGACATGGTGTTGGTCCTTCTATTACAAGAGGGTGTGGCGAAAGAAAGTGGCAAGGAAAAAGAAAAGGGCAAAGTAAAGCTAATGGAGCAGGTCCAAGAGGCCCATGCTGAGGAAGAGAATGTTACAGAACAATGGGAGGCCTCAATGGCATTGGTGGCTCTACAAGAGAATGTCCTCGAGGAGGTTCCGGACCTAGTTCTAGAGGGGGATGAAGTACTTGAGGAGGTCCCAGACCTTGCTATCATGGCTTTGCATCCAATAATTATTGATGGGAAAGAATTTTTGTTTTTGGATGACATTGCCCAAGACACTCGGGTTTCGCGAGGATGAGGCACTGTCTATTATTGCCGTGAATGCTGGGGGTCAAGACAAAGGAAAAGTGAAAATCTCTTTTGAAGATGACAACCTCACAAAAGCGCTTGCATACGATATTGGTAGCAGTTCCTTGGAAGATGTAGTGGCCAAAGCGCTCGTTGAAATAAAGCAAGATGTGCAATTCTATGAGAGCGTAGCTGCCTTTGAACCACACATGCCCTTGGTTGCTGGCGATGCTCAAGACCAAGGAAGCATAAACTTGACAAATGAGCAACTAGTTGCAAGTGACGATGCAACTGAGGTATGTCCTAACTTCTTAGTTGTAAAGCAAATTATTTTTAGTTGTATCATTTCACGCTTCCTAACTTCTATATTGACATGTTGACAGACTGCTTTTGAAGTGGACAAGTTTGCTATGCGCGTAGGAGGAACGCGACCAAAGTCGGAGGGTCGAGATGCATCTCTTTGGCACTACATACCTGCCCTCAGAGCCGACATAGTACGGGTTTTTCATTTAGACTATTCAGAGATCGCCTATGCCGAGCTCCTAAAATGTAAAGCACTTAGTGCAATCTTGTCGGAGAACCCCTTAGCCTCGAACATAAATAAATGTATTTTGGTAGCTAGGGAAGCTGCCTTGTATTGCTTTACGGGCAAGCATCTCGGCTCAGTTTTAGGCCATTGTGCCCTTTCTCAGGCTCAAGGAATCAATGAGCCGAGTGCTATATTCCAAAGCTTAGGCCAGAAACCAGCCTCTAGAACTCTCTCTCCTGAGCTCTTCCAAGAGCTTATTAAAAAGATGTAATGCAAACTTTTCTTCCAAGTTTAATAAAATTTTTTTGTTGTGCATTGTAAGTTGTGATTTTTCCTGGCGTACTTGTGATATACCATTTCAAGCCTCGAAATTTTAAGATTTTGTTCATGTGTTCATAGAAAATATTGTTTAGGATTCATTTTAAATGTGATTGTGATTAAAAAAGTAATCGAGATTGGGTTAGAGCGGTACAAAAAAATGTTTTATTTATGGATGTATACACACTCACATATATGTATATATATGTACATATATGTATATATATACATATATATGTGTGTGTGTGTGTGTGTACCTATATATATATAAAAGATTCTGGGGCTATTGAGAGATTTATATATATATAAAATATATATATATATATATATATATATATATATATATATATATATATATATATATATATATATATATATATATAAAGATATGTAGGATATATATATATATAAGACATAAGATTTTGGTAAGATTTTGGGGCTATTATAAGATATATATAAATATATATAATATCTTATATAAATATATAAGATTTTGGGGCTGTTAGGGCACCTAAAGGGCCTTATGAGCCTCACCAGACAAAAAATATCAAAAAAAATAAAAAAAATACCATGTGCGCTACGGCGCGAAAATCGACAGTTTGACCTGGTCAAACTAGCGATTAACGCGCCGTAGCGCACATGGCTTTTTTTTTTTTTGGTCTTGAGGCTCATAAGGCCCTCTATAAGGGTCTCTAGGTGACTTTATAGGCTCTACCTTTTTTGTATATATAAATATATATATATATATATATGTGTGTGTGTGTGTGTACATATATATATATATGTGTATATGTATATATATTTGTATATGTATATATATATGTGTGTATATATGTATGTGTGTGTATATATGTGTGTGTGTGTGTGTGTTTGTGTGTGTTTTTTCCTGTGTGTATAGTGCTTTTATATTTTTTTAATGAAATGTTCATTGGCACTGAGCATACAAAAAAAATTGGACTCAACAAAGAATGTAACACAACTCAAAAAGCTTTCATTAATGTGTGAAAATGCTACAAAGAAATTTGGGAACATTACAAAATTTTGTATGGAGAATTACAAAGTGGGTTAGCCTATTGAGGTAGAAGGCTACGCTCTAAACGTAGACGTAGGGCTAGGGACATATCTACAGGCTTCAAAGTAACTCTCTTGGCATGTACCATAGCCAGCACTGAGTCTTCAAAAATAGAAACTACAATATCTTCAACAGCTTCTTGAAGAGCTTCAAGAACTGTACTCTGTATGCGATCAACCCTGTCAGTAAATTTTTCCATTGTTTCTCTCACCAGTCGAGAGAATGGTGCCTTGGGGATGAGAAGATCTGTGCTTTTTTGATATTTCCTAATCTCTCGTAGCGCGACTGTCCCTGGCCTCCATTTTCTCTTCTTCTTTGTAACTGGTGGAGGCGGTGGTGGTCTTTGATTCTCCCACGGTGGTCGTTCAGACCTGAACTTCTTTTTCTTTTGTGCACGCTCTTCCTCTTCTTGCTGGTCCTGAAACTTGCCCTCCATTCTTTTGCCACACTTCTTGACTGGACGTCTGGATGTTGTGGCTGCTTGTGGCTGTGCTTGGCTTGCCCTCCTTATGTCCTCTTTGGGCTGCTGTCTCTTTTGCATTTCTGTCTCCCAAGCCGCCCTCACAAGAGCAAACTCTTTGTCAATGGTATCTTTCGTGATGCCATAGGACAAGAGCTCGACCTCCCTGTTTTGTAAGATAACCTCTAGCTATTCTAGGGTGTCGGCCTCAATAACAATCTCCGGTGGTTGCCCTTGACCTTCCTCGGCTTCTTTTCGACGCTGCTCTTCTTCTGCTTCTCTACTAGGCTCGGCTTCTTCAGCTTCCTTCCTGCGTTACGCTTCTTCGGCCTCCTTCCTGTGCTCTTCTTCTCTCATCTCCTTTGCCTCTTGCTCTGTTACTATAGGTAGATTTGTCCTTTTTGCTGTAGCAGGTAGTGGGCCGAGTTGATCGAAAAACCGCAAGTCTTGATCCTGTTCTTCTGGCATGGCCTAGGTATGTACGAGTGCAAGAGATAGTGGGAGGGCAAGAGAGAGTAGAGCACAAAGAAGAAATTGAAATGTGGTGGCTATAAATGAAAAATGACTTAAATATGTCTATAAATATAATTTTTTAAAACTTTTAGAAAATTTAAAAACACAAAAAGATTATAATCAGAGAGTTTAAGCCCATGAGGAACCACACCGACGCTTGCTTGCTACCCACTGCCGTAGTCTCTCCCTAGCATTTGATCTGTTGTATCATTCAGTTCTTCTTGCATTAACAGTTTTCATTATTTGACGCCTAAGAGACAAATTACCGCGACTTTTCTGCCTTTTTTTGCCAAAACCAAAACGTGATAGAAGCAGTTGAACATTTCATGGAGCGCATTACTCTTGACTTTGCCACCACCATGGCGAGTGCCCTTAAAATACACGGCCTTTGCTTGGTAATGTGATTTCTCCATGCCTTGATTGCTCCAAAGTGCTAAAGAGCCATATCTATCGAGAAAGTATGGCACATGTGCATACAATATATGCTGCATAGAAAATTACAAAAAGTCAACAAACAGTATGAAGAACATACTACAAGGACACAAGAAATATAACATTACCATGTAGTGAGTAATGTGTGTTTCTCCCCATGCCTCGACCATTTCTTCTGTAAATCTACAAGTGGCTTGTTTAAGTGCCTCAATACCATGGTCATCCAGGTGAGGTCGCTCTAGAAGATCGACCATTTTATTACACACCTCCCATACATGTGCACGTTTTAGGCCAAGCCTGGCATCATTTCCTCGATATGTTGTAACATCACATATCTTCTTCCAAATTTCAAAGTCAGTGTGGCTATGAGAACCCAAGTGGTTTGATAGCAAGTGTCTTGCCTTTGATCCACCCATGCAAATTTTATTAGGGTTGTCTTGTGTAGGGTTTGATTTTCTGTCCTTTGTCAAGACCACTGCTCCAGCATGTAATCCCATAGAGGAAAGTACACCCTCTAGTGCACGTATTGACTCTTCTCGTCGATCTTCGGGCTCCATGTTCCAGACATAGTTTATGTGGAGCATCAATAGCTTATCCAAAATCCTGAGTCTTGCATGTAATGTGCACACATGCACTTGGCATAGTGGAATGTCCAAGATTGGGTTCCAAGCATTGTCCTCCTGGTCACGACTAGGTGGCTTGCTCTGGTCACAACTTAATATGCCATACCTTTGATCCTTTCCTCTGTTCAGCACCAAAAACGATTGCTTTTTTTGCACCCACCTGTTTTTGACTTTTGCCTTTGCTAGGTTGTTTCCCTTTTACTCTTGATTCTACTGCTGTCTTGGAATGACAACAGTAAACACATGAGAATATAGTATTCGCACCTGTTTTACAACCCAACATACACTTTAAGGTTTTTAGATCGCCACCCAAGTGCCATTCAATGTTAAAGCAGCCTATTCCGGGAACATCAAGCTTTTGACCATTGACCTGACAAGAGACGACATGTTGAATGCCAGACCGTTCAAAATACCACCTCAAGGTATCATGGTTCTCTTTTGGGAGGACCCATGCTGCTTGCCACCAGATGTTCTTCTCTGATTGAATGCCGTAGTAGTCTTGCTTATGCCCTTGACCCCTATTGTTGCTGTCTTCAGTTGCATCCAACTCTTGGGTCTCTAAAGGCTTTCCTCTAAGTGCTCGGCTCATCAAGGTTAAACTAACATGCTCCAGTCTTTGACCTTTAACCACTTGACATTCATCCAGCTTCAAGACAAACACGGCATTTCCACTTGTCTCTTCAAGTGTGAGGCCATAGTACTGAATCATTGCTTTTTGTAGCACTTCCATGTCAATGTAGACATTGTTATATGCATTGTATTCAAAGGGTTTGATTGTTGGCATTGGCATAATATCCTCAACCCACTTGTACCCACCATTAAACATGGATGCAATATCACCATTAGCACACTTCTTTGCCATCTGTAAGCTATAAAGTGTTGGAAGCAAGGATTGCGTAACTCCCTTTGCTCGCAACCCTAAAGTGATTGACCTGTACATTGCTCTGTAACCTTTCTGGCTAATACCTGCTGAGTCACATATATCAAGCATCTCTTTGGGTGTGACAATTTCTTTGATTTCCTTCAAGAAATGTTGACGAAGGGTCTCCCGCAGCTTATCATTACCAGAACCTGTTATCATTTCCATGATATCCTTCTCCTGAAGGACATGCTGAAGAAGGGAGACATTAACATTGTCCTCAGCGTTGTTACATCCTAGTATAGCTGTTGCACATGCCCTACAATCGCAAGAGTCACCCATGAGAGATGCTTTATTCATTAATTGCTTCTCAAAGTTGCTATAATTCCTACAAAAAATTTTACCTGGTTGTTTGTTTATGCCTCTTGCATGCACCTGCTGTCTTAGAAAGTAACCCAATAGCTTTACGTTTTCTTTGCCTCTTGCGTGATATCCAATGGGAAGATGAGTGAAATGGTGAACACGACGCCGAAGATTACGAGTGGAGTGTTGAAGACGAACATAATTATCGGTAAATTGATTTATTGTGTGCACACGATCCGCTAGATTATTCTTCTGCACCTCAAGCTCCTCTGAGAGCTCTTTAATCCTCTGCATCAAACTATTGATCTCCTTAGTCGATGCCGCTTGAAGCTGGTCGAAGGCAAATTGTGTTTGCCTCTTTTCAGCTGCCTCATCTAGCCACAACATGTGTAATCTCCTACAATAGCCAAGAAGCCCATTGAAACCATCACCAACAAACTTAAGAAAACTTGTAATGCTTTTAAATGGTGGAGGGGCACCAGATATTGGATCTGGTGGATAAAGATTTCCATCAATCCAAAGATCAATGGCCTTTGCTCCTTGCATTTGAAGCTGATCGTATGAAATACTGGGTGCAACATGCCTACTGCGTAGGGTTGCGTATTCTATCTCCAAATCAACCTGAAGGTGGATCTTGGAAGGCTTATTGGTGATGTCTTGTAGTGCCATCTACAAGAAAGTAGGCTTGTAAGCTTGGGTTGAATAGGAGTGGAAGGAGCAGGATATGGTATCAAAAAATAATGGGAAGAATGGAGATGAGGGTTGCTTCTCTAGAGCTGCATTGTGGATAGAGAAAGAAGCCAGAAAGGGAGCCAAAGAAACATAGAGAGGGTTGGCAATGGTGAGACAAAAATGCAAAGGAGACAATGCCTCATGGGAAGCTTCTTTAGTGCAAGCTATGGCTGCTAAGCAATATAGAGAGAGAATACATCATGAAAAGGTTCTTCTGTGCAAGTTGGCTACTACTGTGGGTTTGGAGAGAGAACCAAGTATTGTAGAGAGAATGCTCATGGTAAGCTTCTTCCTTGCAAGCCATGGCTACTACTGTGGGTTTGGAGAGAGAAGGCTCATTTAGGAGTACAGACCTGCTAGCTATGGAGAGAGGACCAAGTATTGTAGAGAGAATGCTCATGGTAAGCTTCTTCCTTGCAAGCCATGGCTACTACTGTGGGTTTGGAGAGAGAAGGCTCATGTAGGAGTACAGATCTACTAGCTATGGCTTTTGGAGTAGAGAAAGACGCTTTTTTCCATGGAGAAGGAGTGCAGGGCATTTTAGAGAGAGGATTTAGAGAGAGAAAGAGATCTGGTGCACACACAAAGAAGGGGGGAAGAAAGTGACGAATTTTTGGAATGTTTGGAGTTCGAAAAGGTAGAGAAGGCTATGATAACTGACTGACAGCCCATTACAAAGCTTTAAAGTTACCTAGGTGGCCACATCTAAGAATATCTCCTTTTTTTCATTTTTTTTTATTTTTGTGAAAAATCAAATATATGCTTTTAGGACTAGGCCTCTAGGCTTGGTCAAAGATGGATTAGCATTTTAAAAATTTCACTAAACGTCCAAATTAAAGGGCCCAAGAAGACTCCATTGAGTTCCTAATGACACTTCCATCTTATTGTCCTCATCATGAACAGAAACACCAATTGATGTAAGGGATTCCACAATGCCCTTGATCTTCAAAGCATAATCATTTACAGACATATTCTTCTTTTCCACAGTATGAATCTCATTCTTCAACTGAATTTTTAATGCCTTGGTGTTGGTTTCATACAGCTTCACCAAGGTGTCCCCATGCCTCCTTAGGTGACTTGGCATCCTGTATATACCCAATCATAGTGTCCTATATGCTGATTAGAAAGCCAATATATGACTTTCCTTACTCCTTGATTCTAATCCTTGAACTCTTTTATATCTGCAGCAGTTGGATCAATCTTCGGTATCTTCAGTGCCTCTTCATGCTCACCTTCAATGTAGTCCTAGTAACCTTCGGTATCTTCAGTGCCTCTTCATGCTCACCTTCAATGTAGTCCTGGTAACCTTTTCCCATCAGGAAATTTGTCAATCTAGACCTCCAAGCATGGAAGTTGTTCTTGCCAAGATTCTCTGCAACAATTTGGTTTATTCCATCATTTGACATCTTTTCCGTAACACAAATTTACCAACAACAGTACTCATGCTTGACCTGCACAAACTGTTGTATTCTCTGCAGCGGTACTATACTGCACCAAACTGTCACAACAACTAGTGACCTTACTTTGCATACGTATACCCAATGACAACTTTGAGACCTCTTTGTAGCACACATAGTGTCTACAAAACCAATCGCCCTTCTTGCAGTTCCAAAAACAAAGTTCTGCAAAGAATCAAAACTTATGCGTAGGTGCTGGTTAACGCCTGCTTTGCGAATTGAAAAACGGAGGTCCAGACGCGCTCGAAACGTGTTTTCATCCCAAAAATTATTGTTCAACAGACAGTATAGTTGCCCTGTAGCTTTGCTCCCGTGAAGAAAGATCCTTAATTGGAGTTCGTTTGCCAGTGCCTCCCGAAGAGCTCCCGACAAGGGTGTAGTAGCCAACACAAAGGGGGAAGAGTAGATGAAGCTCTTACCCTTGTACCGCTTCCTGTGCTTCTCTTGCTTGCCGCTCAACCCTTAGCATGAACCAGGCTTTGATACCATGAAAAGATGCAAGGGAGAAGAGATCTTGATCTCTTGCAAGCACTCACACAAACCTTAGAAGAGAACACACAAGGTGAGAAGCTGAAAATTCTTCTTCTTCACACAACAAAAGAGGTCTACAAAGAAGATAAAGTGACTAACACACATAATAGAGTATATACAAGCGGTCCATAATGTGAACACGCTAAGAGGAGTGGGTAAATGTGGACTAGTTGATGTAGTCCAGTTGTAGAATCTCTGGCGAAGATATGTCGGTACCAGCTACCAAACCCGCTAGTGATATAAATGTCAAACAACAGTCATGCAGGCACCTCGTGAGTCTCAGGTCATGCTAATCTTGACATCTCAATGTTTCTTACTAATAAGAGTGCTTTAGGAAATCAAAAATACCCCTCTACAAGTCCCTAGGAGTAGTAGTGATTGTGTAGAGGTTGCATGAGGTTGCATGAGGCTGCATGAGGCTACATGAGGCATCCTCATACTGCTTTATGAGGCTGCATGAGGCTGCATGAGGCATCCTCATACTGCTTTATGAGGCTGCATGAGGCATCCTCATACTGCTTTATGAGGTTGGATGAGGCATCCTCATACAACATCATTCCTTCATTATCGACTCTAAGCCTCCTTAAGAAGTATTTGGTCAATTACATTAGGAGATCAGTCCTTACTGGCTATATTTGAGCTTTAGTAGCTTCTTATAATCTAAGCCTCCTTAAGAAGTATTTGTCAATTACATTAGGGAGATCATCCTTACCGGCTATGTTAAGCTCTAGTAGCTTCTTATAATCTAAGCCTGCTTAATAAGCATTTTTCATTAGGGAGATGAGTCCTTACCAGCCCTATTTGATCTCCTACTAGCTCTTATAATATTCAAGGCATTTATATATCAATGTCCATGGCTATAGATATGACCTTCTCAATGTCTCTTGTTGGGATATACATTGTCTTGTGTCAGATTCTAGATAGAACTCCTAGTTTTCACTAGCCAACAATACCACTCACGCGGTGGGTTATCTAAGAGGTTTGGCTTAATTCTACACAAGGATGGCATTGACCATATACTTTTTCATGGTTTTTGGGGTTTTTTCAAGTTTTTATGTGTTTTAAGGAATGAGTGGTCTTCCGGAGGTCCTTGGGTCTAGCACCAATCAGAGAAAACTATGAATATTAGTCTTTGGAAACTCTGTAAATTTATCCTAGGATGATTGGACTAATTTGATTGTATAATTGAACTCCTTGTTTTTCGATTATACTTTCTGACATGATTATACTTTTTGACACGATCAAATTGAGACAATGATTAAGCCCCCCATTTTTTGGACATCACAAAACAACAAGCTCATACATGATTGCTCATACACGATCAACCTGACTAGTTTGTTCCCAATTGGTGTGTGCCCATGATTGTAGGATTAGTAGTTGCTGTCAATCAAATTTCTGCACTCGCTTGTATACCCAATCAGTTTTACGGTGATTAATTTGTCCCCCCACGATTGTACTATTAATGATGATTACACTTCCTGTGTGTTTGTTCATGTGCCGAGACTGTCAATTTGATAGATTTTCTAGATTTTTGGGTATTTAATATACACATCCCTTACTATAATCCACCCTATCAATTATCAATTTGATAGATTTCGTGTAATTTTGTGCATTCAATGTGCATGTCCCCTTACTATTTTCTATTAGGTTTGGTCTATTTACTAGCATAACTCTCCATTTAGTTAATTTTACTACCATTTGTAGCTCTACAGGCTAGAACTACTAATGATTGGACTTTTAAGTCCATGCTTAATCTTGAGCGATTGGGGACCTTGGGCCAATGATCAAACTTCACAGGTCACATGATTGGCCTGTCCACAAAGAGCTTGTTTTTTTCTACGCAGTTTTGCCTCTATCCTTCCTTTTTTTAGCCTGATTTATCTCTTAGACCACTTATTGAATGGATTTCTTCTCTACTTAAAAACCAAAAAAATAATAATTTTTGCAAGAATTAAATGTTTATAATTAGCCTAATTAAGTGAAACTTGGATAAAATTTAAGCAATTGTGAAAGATCCATGTCCCCACCGCACAACGAATTCTTGGGTGCTATCAGCAAAAGTAGCACTTCTTGCACAGGGCAGGGTCCCTCACTCGGGGCCTCGCCCATGTATATCCGGACAAGAGACTAATCCCTCGGTTCTTCCAAAACCAAACCCGAAAAAACTTCCCTCGCTCGAAAAACACAGGCGATTCCTCTAGGATATTTTTACTCTGATGTAGTCAAGAGCCTTAACTAATTGAACTGATCTGACCGAACCCGTAAGTCTCATAGTCAGATCAAGAAAAAGATTGCACTTGGATCATAGAGACCCACGCTTTTTTCCAAATTGAGAGACACAGCTGTTGATTTTTTATATAGAACAATTTTTATCCAGGATTTACTTCATCTATCGTACCATAACAGAATTGAGTCTCATTTTAGGGATCCATCAGTCCAGCCTAACCCCATCCAGTCCCGTGGGTTAGCCAACTACCCAACTGCTGTAGTGATGGGATCCATTTAAGAATTTGGTTAGGCTTTGTCCCAGGTACCAAGGAAAAGAGCTCCCAAGCCCCCTAGCCGGATATTCATGCAAACTTAAAACTAGTCACACCACTTACACACCCAATATGAAATTACCTTTTTCACAGATTCAGCTATCTTTAAAACAATCTTTTAATGAAACTATAGTATCACTCATCATAATCCTCCAAAATTATCCGGTTGAATCCTAATTTCTAATTTTTCCTTCATCGGTGCACCTATGGCATCATTAGCAACCAGAATGCTCACCACCTAGGGGTCTTTTCGATAGTTCGTAGCATAGTACCCTGCAATATATTCACTTATAAAAATCAAAATGGAATCTCCGTTGTTGAAGATCAGTAACATCAACCAACAGATCCATATAAAAGAGCCATGGACTCATCCGTTGAGGACCAGCAAGGTTAATCAACCAGATCCATGCCCAAATTCAGAAAACAACTATTACTCCTTGTTCCAATATCTTCCATGATGCACGTGTAGGTATCTTCGGCGACCCAGAGCCCAAGCATCGTATGGTCCAGCACCCTCTAGGATCCTTCACAGGTCACCTAGCGCTTCACTCATAGGCCACTTCCTTAGTCCCTTATCCAACTGTACTGGAAGCTCACCATTTAAATCAAGACCTCGATTGATCTTGCTACGCAACACGTCCTTCATTGACTCTCTGCCATCAGCTGTTGCAACTTTATCAATTAGGTCTCCACGACCTCATTCACAAGATAGTCAGAATACTTCCCCAGCGTTCTTGACATAAAATAGTCATTTAAAAATAGGTCATAAATACAGTTTCTATAATGAACTCTCGTCTTTCCACATTGTTCCACATCAATCCACATTATTTAATCCACATCCATTTCATATGTATTCCCATTCTCATCCAATCACATCAAATTCATTCATATCCATCACATTCATTCTCATCACCATCCCATCACATACATTCTAACCACATTATATCACATCACTTCTATCCACATCATATCTCATTCATACACATCTCATCTCATTCATCCACATCCATCTAATTGTTCACATGTACAACTACCCACATCTATCCATACATTCATATATATCACTTCACATCCACATATATTCATGTCACATCACATCTCTTTACATCACATCACATTCTTTCACATACACATCCATATCCATTCTTTCACATACATCCACATCCATTCTTCACATACACATTCACACCCATATCCATTCTTCACGTACACATCCACATCCATTCTTCACATACACATCTATATCCATTCTTCACGTACACATCCACATCCATTCTTCACATACACATCCATATCCATTCTTCGCATACACATGCACATCCATTCTTCACATACACATCCATTCTTCACTTACACATCCACATCCATTCTTCACATACACATCCACATCCATTCTTCACATACACATCTATAATAACTCTTTTGAAATAAAAATAGATTTCTTTATGCATCTTTCTATGCATAAAATCAAAATTGATGAGAATAACTCTTTTGAATAAAAATAAATTTCTTTATGCATCTTTCTATGCATAAAATCAAAATTGATGAGAATAACTCTTTTGAAATAAAAATAAATTTCTTTATGCATCTTTCTATGCATAAAATAAAAAATGATGAGAATAACTCTTTTGAAATAAAAATAAATTTTTTTATGCATCTTTCTATGCATAAAATCAAAATTGATGAGAATAACTCTTTTGAATAAAAATAAATTTCTTTATGCATCTTTCTATGCATAAAATCAAAATTGATGAGAATAACTCTTTTGAAATAAACATAAATTTCTTTATGCATCTTTCTATACATAAAATCAAAATTGATGAGAATAACTCTTTTGAATAAAAATAAATTTCTTTATGCATCTTTCTATGCCAAAAAATAAAATTTGATGAAAGTAACACTTTTATAATAAGAAGAAAAATTTTATGCATCTATTTATGCATAAATTCAATTTTAATGAAAGTAACACTTTTATAATAAAAAAAATTCTTTTATGCATCTATTTATGCATAAAAATCAATTTTGATGAAAGTAACACTTTTATAATCAAAATATTCCCAATATGCATCTTTCTATGCGTAGAAATTAATTCTAATGAAAATAACACTTTTATAATAAAAACATTTCTAATATGCATTTTTCTATGCATAGAATAAAAATAACACTTTTAGAATACACAAGCGGTGGGGATTACTCTTTTTGAATAATAAAAAGATAAAACTTACTTCACCAAATTTAATAAAATTTTACCATAACCTCCTTTGTATAGCTCACCATTTTTTTTCACTCTAAAATTTACTAGAAATTATCCGGGATGATTTAAATCATTCTAATCTAATCAATTTCCACTTTATTAAGAGTAAACAATATGAAAAGTTTAATTCCATCAATTTGATTACACATCTAGGATAAAGAAAGGCTGAATTTAATAATGAAGAGAAGGGGGAAAGCCTTTCCAGCAAGGCATAACATCCATTTTCAGACTCCAGTCAAGATTTAGATGCTGATGAGCGAAATCCCTAGAAGAAGAGAGGTAGGAAGCAGGCAGTGGATGTTCAAGAAGAACTGAAGGTTACGTGAGCCAAGCTTACCAGACATCTGGTGCACAAAGTGTAACAACTAGGGTCCCATGAAAGAAGAGTGTCAGATGAAACCCACACAAACAACAGCCATATACTATCTATAGTAAAAGAAACCATACCATTGACACATGCTTTTACAACACTCAGGCAACAACAACAACCAAAAACAGGTTCTAGCTACCGTATCAAGTCACCACTAGATCTCAAAACAACAGATCTTATGGAAGAGGAGGAGGTGGAAGTTGGTCTGATATGCTACTATTCCAACACTCTTAGGCATGGGCAAACAGAATGTCCCATACTACGTCATCATTAGGAATTGCAAGAAGCAAGGCTATAAAATAGGAGGTAGACACAACGGGAGCTGATGCAGTAGTAAATATGGTGACAGTGGATGTATGGGTAGTGGAGCATCAAGAGAAGAGCCACTAGTAGTAGTGGTAGTGATAAGGTCGCAAGGATCTATGAAGACTATGAGGCAGGGATGCTGATTTGAAAGAAAAGCAAAAGCCAAAACAATGGGAAGGGCAACAAAGGGATCCAAGAACAAATCACTGAACTTATGCAGAGTGCGCAGGGTATCATGCAAACGATGCTGGAAACCCACTCTGGAATGAGCATGCTGGAATTAATCCAGATAGTACAAGTCTGGTCAGAAAGACACAAAACATTGCACGAGGCAAAGAGCCTCTAGGCAGTGTGAAGATGACTTAAGAAAAGATGCAAGAGTGCCAACTGGGGCCTACAATTGCCTAGAGAAGTAAAAGCATCTTGGAAAAATAAGTGGAAAAGGATCCAGAGCAAGTTTGTGTAAAAGAACTAACAATAATCCGGATGGAGGGGTAGGAGAAGGAAAAAGATAACAATAATGAAGAAGAGGAAGGATGAGTAGAAGCCAAGTTATGGAAAGTCAGGAAAGGGAGAACCTAGCTACAGAATGTAGAAATGTGGAAATAGCTTAGGCTATGACACAGCTATTCCAAAAGTGACTATAAAAATAAGAGGGCAGACAATGTTAGAAGTCATCCTAGATGGAGGATCGAGAGTCAACATAATACATATAGCCTAGCTAAGAAGATAGGAATCACATAAATGTAGCCTACTCCGTTCCAAATTAGGATGGCTGGGTAACGGAGAGTTTGACCAGTTGGAATCATTAGAGGAGAAAAATTTGAGGTAGAAGGAGAGGTATATTCACTGATATATTCATAGTCCTTAGGATGACTGAGATTGCAGGAGCATATCCCATGTTGCTGGGAAGAATGTGGCTCATGAGCAGAAAAATCAAACACAGTTGGGAAATTGATAGGATTGCAATATCCAAATCGGAAAGAAGAAGGTATGCATCTTGGTTGCAACAAGAAGGGACAAGATTAGACTGGCCAGTCGACCATTACATGTAGAGGAACTAAAATACTTGGAAGGAGTGGAACATGAAGAAGAAGAGTAGGTTTTGAGAGAGAATCCTGACATGTTGTCACTCTTTGAAGTAGACATAAAGACGTTTGGCCAAAGATATGACCCAAAAATCTTGGTCACTCAACCCAAGGTGACAAGAATCCGGACACAGGGTCAGGACATCTGGATCATGCTCCATCATAAGAACGATATAATGAATTTATAATGGTGAGTAATTTGCCAATTGCAATTACATCAATTGTGTACGTTGCCTTGATATATTGAATGCATAAAAACATTAAAAAGAATGCAACATGAGGGATGGAGGAGAGGCCTAGAGAGGTCCCTATCGTGTCACCTGTAAGTCCAGGAATAAGGCATGAGGTCCAGAAGGAGAGCCCAATGAGGTCCCTACTGTGTCAAATCTATAAGCTAAATAATGAGGCATGAGAGCCAGAGGAGAGGCCCAACGAGGTCCCTACCATGTCGCCACCTGTATGTCCAATAATGAGGCATGAGGGTCAGAGGAGAGGGCCAACAAGCGAGTCGCTTGTAAGTTCAAGAATGAGGCATGAGGGCCGGAGGAGAGGCCCATGAGGTCCCTCTACGAGTCGCTTGTAATTTCGGGAAAAATAGAATGTAAACCTAAATGGAAATGTTAAAAGCATAAGGAATGATAAAAAGATGATAATTCTAGAACAGAGTAAATTTTGGGTGTTGTAATTTCCAGAAACTTGGAAGAAATTTCTATGTGGAAGATGGACTCTCCAAGACCCTCCGAGATGGATTCCGAAATGAAGCTGGACACAAGTAAGACAAGTGCGTCAGCAAAAACTGAAAAGCATCCTTGAAGCACAATCCGAATCCAATCAAGATCCAATCGGCACAGGATTCCGGAAAGAGAAAAAATGAAAAAGAACAAAATCTAAAATAGAAACTATCGGTTTAAAAATGATCTTAGTGTACATAGAGGGCGAGGACCCAGCTAACAACTACATGGAGGCGGTAGAAAAATCAATGTTTTTGCCCCAAAAAAAGGATGCATGGATTGAAAGGGAAAGGCATCACATCACCTTCTCCCCACCACAACCCGGCCATAAATGACCTTGCAGCTCATGCAATAGGCACTCATAGAAAAAATTTGAAAAGGATTAGGGACAATCATGGAAATATTAGGCAATTATGGTCGTACCAAGGGGAGGCATGCGGCATGACAACGGCTGAAAGGGGTTTCACTTTCTCAATGAAACACCTAATTTACATGTTTCTATTGTGCAAAATCTCTCTGTTTTATGGCACTTCCTATGCTCTCTTTGCTAAGCTTTGCATTGATCCTTTCCTTCTTTCACTTAGCCCTAGATATCTCTTGCCTAATAGGATGGTGTAATTTAAATATCTGTCGCCCACCCTATACAAAGAAGTAGGTAATCACGCAGAGTGCCTGGAGAAAATGGGCTTAGCTGCCCTGGGAGGAGCTCCACCACAACTTCAGAGCAAGAGAATAGGTAGAAAAGCTCCAAGGATCCAACATCATCACTCTTCCCTTAGGAGAGAAGAGGGAATTCAACCCCTTCTATGTGGCTCAGGTATAATTGTTGGTAGAGGGAGAAGTGGGGATCAAGTCTATAAAGGATGATGACTTGATTAAAGAATTCAGCTTGTTGGAGGGGAGAGCCAAAATAACTGAAATAGCTAATGAAAATAGTGCACATGACACCATATTTCCATTGCATGGATAAAAGCCAGCTACCTTTCCTAGGTAGAATACATCATCTCATCTGTGTCGGGTCTTAATCGGGGACACTGACATGCCCACACTTATGCGATGCTCAAAACATGTTCTCATTACATATTTAAGATTTATATGGCCAAATTTCATTACAATCGTGGGCCTTTGGGCACATTCAATGTGAAACATCTAAGCTAGGGTGGGGATTACAAAGAGCATACAAAAAAGGAGTAACATACATAAATTACATTGTTCCTCTGAGAACCATATCTTCCATACTCTCAAAACCAAAAGGCGCCGATTCAATTGAAAACCACAAAGAAACAACTTCTAGGAAATTCAAACCCATACCACTTAAAGGCTCTAATGTAACCTTCAAGCCAAGCTATGCCTTGAGGTTGGTAGATGAGGATGAAGAGGATGAGGAGGTGTTAGAAGAAGACCATGCACTCCTTAGAGAGAATTCCTTAAAGCAAAGAAGCTTCTCTGAAAAAGAGACAAAAAAGACAATGCATGTCAGAACAAGAGGTCCACCTAGCCTCAAGGATGAAGAGTACTATTTGCATTATGTCAAAGCCTTGAGAGCTACTGAGTTCTATTTTAATTAGAAGGATCTAATGAAGAAGCTAGACCTTAATGTCTTGAAATTGCTAAAACATTAACAAAAGATAGCCCCATGAATTCAACCTCAATCGAGTCCAAGACTTCCAAATTTGGATGAAGAAGATGAAACAAAGCTATACATGAGAGATAAATCAAGTAAGAATTTCATAAGTTATTTCTTTCAAATATAGCTATTGAGAAGAGGAATGGAGATAAGTCCCTTCACATTATAGGAACTACAAGATAGAAAACAAAAAGTTGTGTGCACCAACCTCAAAAAGAGAGAAACCAAAAGAGACAAGGGTGTCTTATGATGGACCTAAAGGGTGTAAACAAATTGACCTAGCACTACAATGGGAAGAGTAATCCAAATATGGTTGTGACACATCTTGTTGTCCCACTCCACAACCATAATCTCACCAACCATGCTAGTGGCATAAGTGCAAAGCTATCACCCAAGTAGGTCTCTTCAATGTTTGTAGCACTAGTTGTTGAGCTTGATATCTCAACACTCCCTCTTGATCTCAACTCCACACATTGTACCTTAAGTAAGCCACTAAAATAGCCTTACAGCTTGTCATACTCAATACTTGGACAACTTGTCTAAGCCATATTGCCTCTACAAACAACAAAATTACATGAGGTGATCTCACCACCTCTATACCCAAGAAATACCACAGCTCACCCAAATCATTTATCTCTAACTTTTGCTTCAAAATCATCCTAACATCATGTATGTCAACATCACTATCACTATAGTGATAATTAAGTTATCCACATAAATGACTAATAGCATAATCTCTCTATCTATCTTTTTTACATAAAGCAAAAAATCTGCATTGTGGATATCTAAAATCCAATGGTAGTAAGTTACTCTCCAATCTTGTTTGACCATGCTTTGGGTGCTTGATTCAATCCATATAACTCTTTACATAACCTCCACAACAAAATTCGGATGTACATCACTCTCATAACCTATGGTGGCTACATCATGCATGTGTCTTCTTGTAATAAATCACTATGGTGGCTACATCATGCATGCGTCTTCTTGTAATAAATCACTATGCAAGAATAATTCTTTACATCCATCTAATGTAAAGACTAACCCTTTGCCATACAAATAACATCTCTCACTGTTGCCATTCTTACAAAGCGAGCTCATATATAAAGACTAACCCTTTATTATAGCCATAGAAATGACAGCTCTCATGATTTCCACTCTTACAACTAAGCTGAATGTCTCCTCATAGTTAATGCCATAGGTTTGCATCATTGATCCATCTAAGTTATGTTTAACCTTATAAACCCACTTACATCCAATCGCCTTCTTTTCCTTATAAACCCACTTACATCCAATCGCCTTCTTTTCCTTAGGCAAAGACACTAACTCCTTGCATCCAATGGCTACATCTCCTCATCCCCCATGGATTCGTCTCATTTTTTATATTACCTACTCAAAAAATAAGTAGGCTCCAACTCCTATATTACTTTAACCAACCATGAAAGCATAATGATGGAATATGTTATATCCATCATATCTCAACCTATCACAATAGGATATCTAACCCTCATAGACCTGCGTGCAGTGGATCAGTGCCAAGTGTCCTCAAAGAATAACCATTGATGGAATGCCAAGATCCTCGTCATCATCAAGGCTTTGCTTTGGAGCTACTAGAGTCACCATCCACATATGAGTAACCTACTGACAAATCAAGCCATGATTTTTGATGATGTGACATAAATCACGATGTTGAAAATCACGACGGCATGACCTTATGGCTTTTCTTTTGTTGATGATGTACATAGCATATGCAACATCCTTGTATGTGAAAATGAGAGGGTGATTCTTTATTGGCATGATTATTGATCATCTCACGGCCGTGATTTTGGATCATGTCGTGATTACTATGTGGCATGACTATGAAATCACAGCAACCAAACCTTATGAAATTGCTGATGTAGAGGTTCAGCCATAATCCTTGATGTTTATAGACCACTTTTCATACCATTCCTTGGCTTTCTAGTGACCTTTGAAAAAGTGTGATTGTGGAATCGGGTATGATTTTGAAGATAATGTGAATAAACGTCTATAAAATTTATCTTATGCAGCTTCTTTTTCCATTCTAAGGTGGAACCATTAGTAATCAGCACGTTTGTACCATAATTTTTGGCCGACATGATTTTTAGAATCATGGGTGTGGTTTTTGAAGAATCATGGTGGTGAAAACTATTGAAATTATTGTCTGTCCATTTGTCATTTGACCCTTTAAGTCTTTCATTTTGCTAGGAATTGGACACCCATGAGTCCAATCTAACCCTTTATGTTGATCTTTCTTCCTGGCCACATCCATTTGTTTATTGATGATGTTTTTAACCTTTTCACTTCTTCTGATGATAATTCACGGGATTGCATTTGTGGGAGGTCCTTGTGGCATTCCACCTTTATAGGTGGCTCCCTGGAATTTGTTTACCACCATGCAAGCAATAGGTTCTTGTATCCATCTCCATTTTTAGGAGAGTAGGTTCTTATGTCTACCACCATTGAACTTCTTCAACTTCAACTGCTACTTGTTCAAAGAGCGGATTCATGTAGATGATTTGTGGAGACATCTCTAATTGCATCCTTTTCTCATGGGATGAAGTGATGGACAAGCTATCTTGGAGTAGGCAAGTAGAGTTTTTCATGTGGTTAGGCTATTTTTGCTTTGGTGTCCACACCATATAGTTATTTTAGGTTCCTTGAGTTGACATTAATAACACCATATTAGCGAATTTGGGAATCTCCCAATTCCCATTTTTGAATACTAAAAAAGGGGGACATGGATAACAGGTTTGTAAGTTTCTCAAAGCCCTATCATGTGACCTATCATTGGAAAGCGCTTGAAAAATGGGATCTAAAGAGCCATAAACCACTTATTTTGGATTAATGGTATTCAAGTTATGGAAAATCCAAAGTTTTGACCACATGTCCCAAACTTGTGGGAAATTCCCATATTCTTCAATATGGTGTTTAATGATGAAATTTGATTAATCTTGACAGGTTTAGGCACCGATATGATGGTATTACCTTCATAGTATCGTTGATTCTAGAGTAGGTTTGTGGGTACCCATCTTTAATTAATTCTTGGGTATCAAGCATGGTACCTTGGTTGCTGGGCTCTCAATTTTTGTGTAGAATTACTCTTGGGTGTATACCCCTTCTTGTTTGGGAGCATGGTTTGCCTTTTTGGGATCCAAACTTGGGTTGCACTTTTATGATATCCTTGGGCGTGCAATATTACCTTTGGAATCCATATTTTCTTTACTAGCATTGTCTTGTGTGTTTTCTTTTGATACCATGGTTGAGGCTACCTTATTTTCTTCTTCTTTTAAGGCCTTTTAATTTATCCATGTGAATGTTTTTTGGTATGGCTAGATAGCTGAATAGGATTGCTACCCTTATAGAATCCTTGTGAATTTTTGTTGGTATGACTAGATAGCTGAATAGGATTGCTACCCTCATAGAATCCTTGTGCTTGAAGTGGTCATTTTTTTCAACCAACTTTTGATGCTTTGGAAATCTCTTGATGGTCTTCTTGGTGGTAGAGAACGAGCTTTCCTTACTGGAATTGAAGATTTTGTACTATTTTGATATGAGTTGCATAGGCTTTAGTTTTGGGTTGTGGTAGCATTGAGACAAGGCTGGTATCTTCAATAAAGAAGGGGCTATTAATGTTGAGGCTATGTCTTGGATTTTACCAAATCCAATTGTGGATCTGGATTTTAGGCTTAGGGACTTTAGTAAGAGGGGTTGTCTCGCTGTGTTGCTGAAACGAGGTCACCATGATAGCTTTTCCTTTGTTGGTTGTAATGTGGATTAGCTTTGTTGTTGTTATGGTCAAGGGTCATAGAGGTGGAAATACAAGGGCTATTGATGATGGGATTCCCTTGGTGTGTGAGGCTTTTGTTTTGTTGGTCATGTCAATTGAGGATATTTCCTTGTAGTAGAATTTTCATCCTTGGGTTCTTTGTTAGTCATGGGTTTGACCATTAATGCCATTGTTGGTGATTGGGAATTATTTCTAGGAGTGGCTATTGTAGATGATTTTTAGTGTTTTAGATCTTGCTACTTCATTTTTGACACTTGTAGAAGAGGTTTTTTAGACATAATTCTCATCCACAAGGGTAAATCAACCATAATCTCACCAACCATGCCAGTGGCATAAGTGCAGAAGCTATCATCCAGGTGGGTCATCAATGTTTGCTAGCACTAAGATGAGCTCAATATCTCAGCACTTCCCCTCGAGCTCAACTCCACACACTGCACTCCAAGTAAGCTCCTAACCTATGGAGCTTCTATGTGCCCAATGCCTTCGTGAAGATGTCAGTCACCTGATCCTTTGTGCTGTCATATACCAAATCTACATCACTTGCTCTAGAACCTTCTACCTCACAAAGTGATAGCGCATCTCAATGTGCTTCATTCTAACATGGTATATTGGATTACTGGCCAACTATATGCTACTCATGTTGCCACATTAAATGACAACTACCCTATCCATGGACTCACCCATATCACCAAATAGCTTCTGAAACCAAGCTACCTCATAAGATGTCATAGAAGCACCCCTCTATCTCTATAATCGATAAGGCAAGTTGCTTTTTACTTCTACAACTCATAGCAACACTCCCAAATGAAAACATAAGATCTCATGTCTACAACACTACTAGCCCAATCAGCATCTATGTACCCATGTAGTTGTATCTCTATACTAGTCTCATAGAAAAGTCCATAATCAATTGTGGACTTTATGTACCTGAGAATCCATCTAGCTACATCAAAGTGTGGCTTTCTAGGGGCTTGCATAAGTTAACTCACAAGTCTAATAGCATAGCTCAAGTCTGGCCTAGTAATGGTCATGTAAATCAAGCTACCCAACCACTATGTGCATGTACATAGTGGGGTCCTCCAAAACTCACCTATATCTACGAAAATCTTTGTGTTATGCTCTAATGGTGTTGAAATAGGCTACCATCATACCATACTTGGACAACACGTCCAAGCCATATTGCCTCTGCAATAATAAAAAATTGCCATGAGGTGATCTCACTACCTCTATATGCCGAAGAAATACCACAGCTCACCCAGATCCTTCATCTCAAACTTCCACTTCAAAAACCTCCTGACATTATGTATGTTAGCATCACTATCACTAGTGATAATCAAGTTATCTACTTAGATGACTAATAGCATGATCCCTCTATCTATCTTTTTCACATAAAGGGAAAAATCTACATTGGATATCTGAAATTCAATGGTAATAACAAGATACTCCCGGATCTTGTTTGACCATGCTCTGGGTGCTTACTTCAAGCCATACAAGGCTTTGCATAACTTGCACACAAAATCTAGGTGCGCATGACTCTCATAACATAGTGGCTGCACCATTTATACTTATTCTTGCAAATCACCATGCAAGAAGACATTCTATACATCCATCTAATGTAAATACCAACCCTTTGTTGCAACCATAGCAATGATAGCTCTCACGGTTGCCATTCTTGCAACCAGGCTGAATGTCTCCTCATAGATAGGCAATGCCATAAGTATACACATAGCCAATATTTCCTTATACCTACTCACTAAACCATCAATGTTTATTTTGACCTTATACACCTACTTATATCCAAACTTAGGCAAATGCACTAACTCCCATGTTGCATTTGCATCCACCAATGTTGCCATCTCTTCATTCATGTGGATCTTCCCATTTCTTATTTCCAAGTGCCTACACAAAATGAGTGGGCCCTAACTCCTATATTGGTTTAACCATGTAAGCATAATGATGGGCTTTATATCCACCATATCTCAACCTATCAATAGGGTACCTAAGCCTCGTAGACCTACATACACCTGGATCATTGCTAGGTGTCCACAGCCCTGGTTCTCCTTACACTAGAAGTAACCATAGATGGCTTGTCAAGCTCCTCATCAAGGCTCTACTCAGAGCCACTAGATTCACCATCCACATATGAGTGACTTGCTGACAGATCAGGCACAAAAAGTTGATCTACCTTTTCCTTCCCTTTTTGCATGATATATGTGTACCTACATCTATTCTCAACCTACCTAATCATGGACTAACATTTGATCCACTGCTAGATGACTCTCTAGGTTCATTAAGAACCTATGTTGCTACTTTATATGTGGTGTAGCATTAACACTTCTTACATCTGCATCTTTTGTTGGTGCATACAAGCTACCCATCTTGTCAAAGACAACATCTCTACTTACTTGCATCTTAGTGGTAGGGTTATAACATCTATAATCTTTATGCTCCATAGCATAACCAATAAAGATGCATTTCTCTACCTTTGGATCCAACTTTGTTCTTTCTTCATCAAGAACATGCACACATGCAATACACCCAAACACATCCAACTTTGTTCTTTCTTCATCAAGAACATGCACACATGCAATACACCCAAACACTTTCAAGTGAGACACATCCAGTCATGCTTGTAAATTCTATTCAAGCGTCATACCATGAACAAAAGTGGGTGTCCTATTCATAATGTGCAAGGTAGTTGCTACTGCTTTTGCCCAAAAATAATGTGACATATTTTTTTCAGCACCACCATTAAGGCATGTGCCACTTCTGCAATGTGTGTATTTTTTCTTTCTACAATAGCATTCTGATGTGGAGTGTACCTGCATGTAAATTGCCTCTTGATTCCCTGATTTCTTAAGAAATCACCGAAGTCATTAGAGAAATACTCTCTTCCACCATCTCATCTCAGGCACTTTATCTGCATGTCTTTTTCCTTCTTGACCAAGACTTTAAATATCTAAAAGTGAGAAAACACCTCACTTTTCTCCTTCATGAAGTAAACCTATACTTTCCTAGTGTGGTTATCAATGAATGTAACATAATACATACAACTTACAATTGTTGCAACCTTGGTCTATCCCCATACATCTGAATGTATAACATCTGATGGCCTTGCACTAACATGTTTTTCATGTGGGAAAGCATGTTTGGCCTTCTTACCAAGCTGGCATGCTTCACATACTTTATGCATACCATCACCCTTAAACTTTGGAAAACTTGTAATATTTTAGGCCTACATAGACTTCAGTTGCTCTATATTCACATGACCAATGCGCTTCTGCCATATGTCAATATCTGAATTGTTGAAATTATGAATCAAGCTCTCCTAAAGACATAACATCTACCTAATGATAAACAAATCCTACGCTAATCACAACACTAATCTACTCTAATGACATTGCTAATCTAAGGTGGATAAAAATGAAAGAGACTCATTGTGATGAGTGTGTGTTAATTAAGTTTAGACTCAAGTTTAGTTAGGTTACAAGATAGAAACTTGTACTCATAAAAAGACTTGAGACGTGCTGCTTGTTTCCATTGCTTGAAATGTCCTCCTTCTATATAAGGAGAATACAACTTGGCCTTTCTCTTGCATGTTCACTAGGTGATGTGGCTTCTCACACTCACTCCATATTTTCCTTGTGCTCTTTGGCACCACATTTCTCAACACACCCCCTTGGTGTGCCAAATCTTTGCACTACTCAAGGTGGTTCGATGCTGTTTACATAATGTTGTTTGAATTTTTCCTTTCTACATTCCCCTATATGCTATGAGTAACTTTGGCCCATGTGCTACTTTGGCACTTCCCCCCCCCCTTAATGCTACTTTGGCTCTAGGTGAGATATGAATTTCTAGCTTGGGTATGTCATCGGTCCCAAAGGCTGGTTACAAGCACTTTTTGTAGGAAGCAAAATTTACAATTGTTTGGTAGTGAGGTGGGTATGTCCTTTGTCTTCATGTTCGAGCTCTCGTGCTGCTTTGCAAAGATTCTTTTGATTGTTGCTCTTTGGTGGTTGACACTTTCACACACATGCATTAGCGTGCTCATTTGGCCGCTTACAATGATTTTAATGATGGCGATTAACATGTGAAGGCCCATGATTAAGCCCAAAAACACACATTTCAAAATCCACAGTAAGGCCTTTTAAAAAAAGTACAAGCATGTGAACACTCGAATTTCCAAACACAAAATAAAAAATAAAACCTTATCTTCTCGGCGCGGCCTGGTGGCGATGGCATGCTTTTTTTTTCTTTTCTTTTTTCTTTCACAGTCTTCTACCTATGTGGACACACAGAGGAGGGGGAGGCTATCTTCTTCTCCTTCTTCTTGACTGGCTCCTCTTTGCCTTCGTTTGGTGGTTCTCCTTGAATTTTAGGTGTATCTTTCTGTCCTTCAGTGTCTGTGTGACATGCGGCACTTCTCCAATTACTTTTGTTTTCTCTATTGACTGTGTAGAAAAGCTTCTCAAGCTTGAGAGGGGTTGAGAAGAAGAAATTCATTGAGATAAATTGGAAAAAATCATAAAATTTGAATTTACCTCCAAGTTTGGCTTGATTCTCTATTAGCAGTGAAGGCCCCGACCAATCAATTGGTCCACCAAGAGGAGAAGAGAAACTCCCAAGAGTTTTTGTAGAGAGAGAGAGAGAGAGAGAGAGCTCCAAGCTCCCAAGAGAGAGGAAAATTTAAGGGATAATAGAACATATGATTTTTTAAATATAATACTGGCATAGTATAGCTCCAATATTTTTTACAAATAACTGAGGGTCTATTTATAGGTGAGGGAGGCCACTAACCAAGTCCAACTGGGTTCTAGAATTTTCCAGGTTCAGTTTGACTCAATTTGGACAAGATTTGGACTAGTTGGCTCCCTTTTTTATTGGTTTGATCCAAGAGAGAGGAGAGATAAAAATATCACAATTTTTTTGAATTAAAAACCCTTCCACACATGTGAAAGAGGAACCTGCCTCAAGAGTCCCCCTTTCCTTATCAAGGTGTCAAAAATGCATCATTATTCTAAAATATCTCTTTTTTTTAGTAATATCTCATAATTTTTAATAACTAATAAACCTTGTACTCAGTCAACTCTTCATCTTATGTGAGCATTTACTCATTTTTGGGTATTTTCTTTTATTCTTTTGGATTTATCTCATCCCTACACTTGGATTAATCCAATTGGCCCATTGAAACCTTAATTGGACCATAATCCAAAAAATTTTGAAAATGTAGACCCTTAGGCTAAGGTCCCTTATACCATTTTCAATTAATTCCTAATGCACATTAGAAAGTTTATTTTAAACTTCTATTTCAGGGGAATCCATTTTAGACACTAGGAGACTTTTTAAATCCAAAGATATCTCAATTTTGGATTATCTCTCTCTAGACATTTTCTCTCTCTATGCCAAAACAGGGTAAAACAAGATCTTTCTGCTATTTCAGAGGGGAATAATTTCAAGAACAGAAGGGGAGCTTCTTATACCTTTACTCCTCAAAAGTTGGAGGGAAGAATCTTACAAGAGGACTCTCTAGGTCCACTAAGCAGGTGTGATTGCTTCTCTACATATGATGCAGCATCAACACTTCTTACATCTACATCTTTTGTTGCCTTCATTACTAGTACATACCAACTACTCATCTTGTCAAAGACAACATCTTTGCTTACTCGCATCTCATTTATCTGCCCTTGGATCTAGCTTTGTTCTTACTTCTCAAGAACATACACAATTGCAATACAGCCAAACACTTTCAAGTGAGACACATCCAATCTTATACTTGTAAACTTCTATTCATGCGTCATACCATGAACAATTGTAGTGGGTGTCCTGTTCATAACATTAGTTGCTACTACTTCTGTCCACCAACAATAATGTGGCATAAGGCACATGCCACTTCTATAATGTGCCTATTTCTTCTTTCTGCAGCAACACCATTCTGTTTGCAGAGTGTACTTGTATATAAATTGTCTCTTGATTCCTTACTTCTCAAGAAATCATTGAACTCATTGGAGAAATACTCTCCCCCACCATCTCATCTCAGGCACTTTATTTGCATGCCTTTTTTCTTCTTGACCAAGACTTTAAATCTTTGAAAGTGAGAAAACATCTCACTTTTCTACTTCATGAAGTAAACCTACACTTTCCTATTGTGGTCAAATGAATGTAACATAATACCTATAACCTGCAATTGTTGTAGTCTTGGTCAGTCCCCATACATATAAATGTATAACATCTAATGGCCTTGCACTAACATGTTTTTCATGTGGGAAAGCATGTTTGGCCTACTTTCCAAGATGGCATACTTCACATACTTTATGCATGTACCATCAACCTTAAACTTTATGCATGTACCATCAACCTTAAACTTTAGCAATCTTTCAACAATATTTTGGGTCTACATAGACTTTAGTCACTATAGATTCGCACGACTAATGCACTTGTGCCATATGACAATATCTGCAACAATGACATATTTCATATGCAAACATGACTACCTTTATCTCAAGCATGTTCAAAAGTAAAGTAAACATCCTGCCATTTCTATTACCCTTTGTAACCAAGTGACACTATTTTTTGAAGTCTTTCACAAAATATCCTTGAGGATTAAACCTCACTTGTAGACCCTGCTCAACCATATGTCCAACAGAAATCAGGTTCTTTATAATATTTAGAACAAGAAGTACATCTGTCAAGTACTTCATTTTGCCATCCTATATAGACAATGGCACTTTACCAACATGCACAATGGGATGCACAGCATTGTCATGTGTTTCTACATAACCTAGTTTTTTAATTTATGCATGTCTCTAAACCACTCACCATGACTAGTCATGTGGTTAGAGGCATTATAATCTACACACCATATATCTTGAGATCCTGACATGAGCTTGTGCTGCATCACAAAAGCTGCTCACTTCTCTGATCACATCACCTCCTTGATTACTAGATGATGCATAGTCTTGTGATCACTTCTGCTCACTTCTGTGATCATCACCTTGATTACTATCCACTTTTAATATCATTTTGCTTTTTATAGCAGTCCCTTGCCATGTGCCCTAGTTTTCCACAATAATAGCACTCTATGTTAGGGATTTTTAGCCTTTGTTTGCATGCATTCGTGTTTTGCTAGCCTTTGTTTATATGTGTAGCATGTTTTGGGCTTCTTTTACATATTTGTTTTTGAAGGGTTCTATAGAGATTGTTCGTATACAATTATGGGCTATTCATTTTATTACTATCCTTTGTATGATCAGCTTGCTATTCAGCATCATCATCCTTGTCAACATGACACTATCTCAATTGAATTGGCTCATGCTCTATTGAGATGGCTCTACTTTCTCTATATTAAGCTACCATTTTAGGTCATGTGTTGCATGTCATTTTTGAGTTTACACATACATTTGGCACCATGATACTCTGATCTTTAGATCTTTCTTCACCAACATCATGCTATGATGAGGCAACATATTCATGTCATCTATGGATGTATGAGCTTAAGGGTTTATCACCTAGTCAATTCAGACATCTACTCAATGAGGGAGCTATATGTGCTAGATAGTCTAGATGGTCCTCCACACATGGTGATTTTCTTGTTGACTTATGTGGCTATCTTGACAACACAGACGATTCAACATTGCTTGCTTGGGATGATGTGCATGGAGACTTTAGTGAGTGCCCTACACTCGTGAGTAGTTATGATCATGTCTTTCAAGATGTGGACTATTTAGATGATGATGTATCACACCCACATACCTATGATAATGTATCACACCCACATACCTATGATAATGTATCACACCCACATACCTATGATAATGTATCACACCCATATACATATGATAATATTGATGTATCGCACACACATATACACATGATAATAGTGATACATGTACACATGATGCCATCGACACATACGCACATGATGATGATGCATATGATAGTGATGTGTGTGAGTTTGATCATGTGGACATGATCTTGAGGGCAAGTTTGGCATTGAGCATTCCAAGTATTATGATTGATGATACGCCCATGTCTACCTACCTTTTAGTATATCATAGTGACACATTAGGAGATAGTGATGCATTAGACTATCATGGAGATCAGCTTTTGATTAGTGATGCATACATTAGCAGGTTTGAGATTGGGGATGATGATACTTCACATGTTGATGAGCATACAATAGTGCATGAGCAGCATGAGTTCCTAGTGCTAGATGAGTTAGGTTACTTTCTTAGGTCTTCTATTCATAGGGATATCTATGTCTATCTCTACTATCTCTCATAGCATACCTAGCAACATTCACTTGGGTTTAGTGCATATATGTGGGCATCAGGCATTACACATGAGCATAGCGATGACTTTGCTAAGGTGACCTTGTAGGGGAGAGAGGATTATGTTTATGGATCTAGATAGATTTTCATTTGATCTAGATATCTACTTAGATCCATTGTTATTAGAGATAGATCTATCTTGGGATCTCTCTCATACAGGAGCATTGTTGATTGGTATAGATCATTCCTATAGGGGTGACCTTAGTGATTTTGGAGATTTTGAGGATGTTGTCTCTACTTACCTCTCATGTGTAGACACTCTATCCATCTCCAGTGTGACGATGAGGTCTACCGTGATCCTACTGATCTTGTTTCTACCTCGATGGATCATGCACACATAGAGGATCTTACACTTGAGGATGTAGTGCATGGTTCGGATTGTGCTTCTACTCACATCTACATAGTGGATCATACCTTCAATTGTTTGAGTGGTGCTTTAGTGGTGGACAATGGCATTGGATCACACGATTCTACACGATGCCAACTTTGAGCTATGTTATTTTGGCTCCCACAAGTGTCGACATGAGCCTATGTTCTTTGGGGACAGGAGGTTTTCCTATATGGGTGCATTCTTTGCCACTTTGGGCACATGATTACCAACTATGTGGTGAACCATTTTGATGCACCTTTACCACATTTTGGCCGTGGCATACACGATGGTTTTTTTGCATTGAGACCATTCCATATTCCTACCTAGGAGTATTAATTCTACTTGGTGGATACCTTGGGTTTTGGATTCACACTATAAGATTCCTCCCTCCAGCTTTTGAGGTGTAAAGGTGTAAGAACCTCCCCTTCTGTTCTTGAAATTATTCCTCTCTCTGAAATAGGAGAAAGATCTTGTTTTACCCTGTTTTAGTCTAGAGAGAGATAATCTAAAATTTAGATATCTTTAGATATATAAATCCTCCTAGTGTCCAAAATGGATTCCCCTGAAACATAAGTTCAAAATGAACTTTCCAATGTGCATTGGAAATTAATTGAAAATGGTATAAGGGACCTTAGCCTAAGAGTCTACATTTTCAAAAAAAAATAGATTATGATCCAATTAAGGTTCCAATGGGCCAATTGGATTAATCCAAGTGTTAGGATGAGATAAATTTAAAAGAAAAAAAGAAAATACCCAAAAATGAGTAAATGCTCGTATAAGATGAAGAGTTGACTGAGTACAAGGTTTATTAGTTAAAAATTATGAGATTTACTAAAAAAAAAGAGATATTTTAGAATAATGATACATTTTTTACACCTTGGTAAGGAAAGGGGGACTCTTGAGGTAGGCACCTCTTTCACATGTGTGGAAGGGTTTTTAATTCAAAAAAATTGTGATATTTTTATCTCTCCTCTCTCTTGGATCAAACCAAATAAAAAAGGAAGCCAAACTAGTCCAAATCTTGTCCAAATTGAGTCAAACTAAATCTGGAAAATACTAGAAGCCAGCTAGACTTGGTTAGTGCCTCCCTCACCTATAAATAGACCCTTAGTCTTTTGTAAAGAAATATAGGAGCTATACCATGCCAGTATTATATTAAAATAATCATATTTTCTATTATCCCTTAAATTTCTCTCTCTCTTGGGAGCTTGGATCTCTCTCTCTCTACAACTCATGGAGTTTCTCTTCTCCTCTTGGTGGACCAATTGATTGGTCAAGGGCTTCACTGTTGCTAATAGAGAATCAAGCCAAACTTGGAGGTAAAATCAATTTTTATGGTTTTTTCCAATTTTCTCGATAACTTACTTCTTCTCAACCGCTCTCAAGCTTGAGAAACTTTCTAAATGATTATTTTAATTCAAATCAAGCTTTTTCTTAAAGACTTAATCTTTAATTAAGAGAAAGTTAATCTTTATGCTTATTTGTAATGCTTTCTTTAAGTAAATCTCTCTCTCTAAAAGAATAGCCATCTTTATGGCTAAATCCCTTGAAAAGGATGCTTCTCAATGATAGTCTCTTAATTCAAAGCTAAACTCTAGGCTTGATAAGCTAGAGATTAGGAAAATGATATTTTCATGATTTTGTGCTATTAAAATAATGGTAAATACTTTTAGATTATTTATGACTAGTTAAAAACTACTCTAATTCGTTCTAAATGAGAAATGGATTATCCTAACAAATTGGAAAAAGAGGAATGTTAAAATTAGATCAATCTAGTGGGATAATCATAGTTATGTTTAATTTTATGTGGTTAAAATTATGATTTAAATTCATAGTTTGATTTTAAACATAAAAGAGTACTACTATCATATTTTCATTACAAGCTTTTACTCGTTTAGGAAAAATTGAGAATTATCAATAATAGCAGCAAAGCTATGGCAAAAAGCTTAGAAAATAATACATATCTTATTTTTATGCATAATGCTAAAAGAGGACTTCCCACCATATTCTAAGATTGGACATCCTATGCAAAAAGAATAATTTTTATCATATTCATGAGAAATAATTTTTTGTAATTAGGCATAATTAATTGACTATGAGAAAAGAGTAATTTTTAACAAATTTATTATTATGCAAAAAGAGGAATTCCTGTGATATTTGAGATCCAAGCAATTAAATGGTAAAAGAGGAAATTTTGGCATAATTCAAATTATGAGTATTTATCAAAAGTGAAATTTTAAGCATTATTAACTTTATTCAAAAATATGGGTAGAATTGATTTTTGTAAATCCCATGAATCTTTTACTCAAAAATAAGAATATTGATAATAGTTTACTTGAGAAATTTGAGAAAGAATATGAAAATATCCATCGAGAAAACTTGGATAATTCTTATTCAAAAAAGAGAATCTGGAATCTGTGGAAGGATCAAGGATCCAATGAGTAAACGGAAGTTTAGAATTAATTCTCATTAATGAAGCTTAAGGAATGAAAATACAATACTTAAATACTCTTTCTGAATTTTTACTATTCAATTCTCATTAATGAAGCTTAAGGAATGAAAATACAATACTTAAATGCTCTTTCTGAATTTTTACTATTCAATTCTGATAAGGTTTATTTTCCCTTTTTAAGCCTTCAACAACACTTTGATACGTATATTCAATGGCATCGAGAAAAAGTACCTTTAACAAGGCCAAGCAAATGGCGGCAACTTAGAAAAGTCCTATCAGTATTGAAAGTAGAAAACGGTACTAAAAGTGGATATGATCAGATGTGATGTGGATCTAAATGAATGTGATGGAATGTACATGGATGCGATGTGATTAGATGAGATGTGAATGTGATAAGAGGAGATGTGAATGTGATGTGATGAGATGTGAGCGGATGTGAGTGGATGTGATGAGATGTGAGTGGATGTGATGAGATCTGAGTGGATGTGATGAGATGTGCATGAGATGTGATGTGATGTAAATGGATGTGGATGTGAATGTGAGGAGATGTGGATGAGATGTGATGTGATGTAAATGGATGTGGATGTGAATGTGAGGAGATATGATGTGATGTAAATGGATGTGAATGTGAATGTGATAAGATGTGAATGAGATGTGATGATATGTGAAAGGATGTGATGTGATGAAAATGGATGAGAATGAGATATAATGTGATAAATGTGCATATGAATGAATGAATGGATGTGGATGAATGTGATGAGATGTGAATGGATGTGGTGTGATATGGATAGATGTGGACATGATGTAATGTGGAAGAAATGAATGATGTGTGATATGGATAGATGTGGATAGAATGTATGTGATGTGATGTGGATGTAATGAAAGTGATGGGTGTGATGGGATGTGAATGGGAGTAATGAGATGTGAATAGGTGTGATGGATGTGAAGAGGTGTGATGAGATGTGAATGGATGTGATGGATGTGAAAGGGTGTGATGAGATGTGAATGGGTGTGATGAGATGTGAATGGGTGTGATGAGATATGAATGGATGTGATGAGATGTAAGTGAAAGTGATGGGTGTGATGGGATGTGAATGGGAGTGATGAGATGTGAATAGGTGTGATGGATGTGAAGGGGTGTGATGGGATGTGAATGGGAGTGATGAGATGTGAATAGGTGTGATGGATGTGAAGGGGTGTGATGAGATGTGAATGGGTGTGATGGATGTGAAGGGGTGTGATGAGATGTGAATGGATGTGAATGGGTGTGATGAGATATAAATGGATGTGATGAGATGTGAGTGAATGCGAGGAGATATGAATGTCTGTGTGTGATGATATCTAAATGAATGTGGTGAGATGCGGTGAGATGTGAATGTGACGTAATGAGATGAGAATGGATGTGATGTGATGTGAATGGATGTGATGTGGATCTGGGTTGGTGTGAATGGATTCGATGTGATATGAATATGATATGATGAGATGTAAATGGATATGAATATGATGTGATGAGATATGAATGGATGAGATGTGATGTGGATAGATGTGATGTGATGAGATGTGGATCTGAATGAATATAAACGGATGTGATGTAATGTGAATGGATGGATAAGATGTAAGGTGAATGAATGTGATGTGATGTGGATCTAGGTAGATGTGAATGGATGAGATGTGATGTGAATGGATGTGATGTGATGTGATGTGGATCAGGGTAGATGTGAATGGATGAGATGTGATGTGAATGGATGTAACGTGATGTGATGTGATGTGGATATGGATAGATGTGAATGGATGAGATGTGATGAGGATGGATGTGACGTGATGTGATGAGGATCTGAAAAAATGTAAATGGATGTGATGAGATGTGGGATATGATGTAGATAGATGTGATAAAATGTAATATGATGTGATTGGATGAGAATGGATGAAGAACGATGGGAATAGATATGATTGGATGAGGAATAAGCAAAGTGAATTGATTTAGAAGAATGTGGAATAGCGAGAAATGATGTGGAACAATGTGGAAAGATGAGAGTTCATTAGAAGCTGTATTCTAAGGAACTATTGAAAAGGCCCTTGAGTGAATAGGTGGTGAGCATTCTGGTTGCCAATGATGCCATAGGTACACCGATGAAAGAATGATTGTAAATTGGAATTCAAGTTACATATTTTGGAGGATTATGATCAGTGATACTATGGTTTCATTAAAAGATTGTTTTAAAGATCTATGAAATAGGCAATTTCATATTAGGTGTGTAAGTGGTGTGACAATCTACAAGTTTGCTTGAAGCACCAGCTAGGGGACCTTGGAACTCTTTTACTCGGGGCAAAACATAACCAAATTCTTAAATGGATCCTATCACTACAGTGTTTGGACGGTTGGCTAACCCATGGGATTGAATGGGGTTAGGCTGGACTGATGGATCCCTAAAATGAGACTCAATTCTGTTAAGTTACGATAGTTGAAGCACGGCTGTGCCTCTTGATGAGGAAAAAAGCGTTGGAATCTATGGTCCAAGTGCAAGTCTCTTCCTTGATCTGACCATGAGACTTACAGGTTCGGTCGGATCAGTTTGGTTAGTGAAGACCTTGACTACATTAGAATAAAATTATCTTGGAGGAATCGCCTATGTTTGCTGGGTGAGGGAAGTTTTTTCGAGTTTGGTTTTGGAAGAACCGAGGGATTAGTCTCTTGTCTGGATATCCATGTGCGAGGCCCTGAGTGAGAGGCTATGCCCTACGCAAGAAGTGCTACTTCCGTTGCTAGCACCCCTGAATTAGTTGCGCGGAGGGTGCAGGGATCTTTCAGCTGGTATCAGAGAGAATTGGCTAAAGAGGATCAACCGAGAAGCAAGAAATGTCAAAAATTTATGAAGTACCAGTAAAAGATTGTAATTGTGTGATGAAATTCAGACAAATTGATATTCAGAATGAAGATTCATAAATTGGAAATTGGGTCTTCAGATGGAAGTACCGCAATTATATAGAATCCCTAACTTGCTTGAGGCCTAGATATGATGGTATTTACATTATAGCTCCAAGGACCGTGACTACCCGTATATACCGTGGGTATATCTGTAGCTCTTTACTGACAATATATACGAGTAAATCTAAGACCTTGAAGTTATAAGCAAAAATGTTATCCAGAGGATGAGTTCGAATGCTGGTTGATATGATTTTAGAATTCTGGTTGAGAATTAATGAGTTGATTTGGATTCTGATATTGAAAGATGATGATTCTTGAATTCTGGTTGAAAGAAGATAAGTTGAACAAAGCCACAATGAGGATGAATCCCAGTGATGATGTTAGTAATTGGAATGACGGTTATGACTTTAGCAAATCACTATGAGATTAGTGGATTGTGCTGATAGATTGCTGATGTTAACCTTTGACCCAGTGGATCTAATTAAGAGATGACAAATTGAGAACCTGCATAACTGAAATTCTCGTGGAGGAATGTCCAGATGAAATTTTCAGTCTGATCGACCATTATTGTGTTAAGGGTATGAATGATATGTTCTAAATGAATTGTTCTCTGATAATGAGTTCTATATGTTCTTCTTGTAGAAGGGAACTTTATCCCAGGATTCTGCGCGTGGGTTGACCAGACTATAAGGAACCCCAGAATCAGTTGGATCTTAAGGTGAAAGAGTTTATCCTCCTACTACGAGATGAGGACATCTCGCGTTTTTTAAGTGGGGTAGAATGTAAAATTCCTCCCTCCAGCTTTTGAGGCGTAAAGGTGTAAGAACCTCCCCTTCTGTTCTTGAAATTATTCCCCTCTCTGAAGTAGGAGAAAGATCTTGTTTTACTCTGTTTTGGCCTAGAGAGAGAAAATATCTAGAGAGAGATAATCTAAAATTTAGATATCTTTGGATATAAAAATCCTCCTAGTGTCTAAAATGGATTCCCCTGAAACATAAGTTCAAAATGAACTTTCCAATGTGCATTATGAATTAATTGAAAATGGTATAAGGGACCTTAGCCATTTTCAGAAATTTTTGGATTATGATCCAATTAAGATTCTAATGGGCCAATTGGATTAATCCAAGTGTTGGGATGAGATAAATCCAAAGAATAAAGAAAAATATCCAAAAAGGAGTAAATGCTCACATAAGATGAAGAGTTGACTGTGAGTACAAGGTTTATTAGTTAAAAATTATGAATATTATTAAAAAAATGAGATATTTTATAATAATGATGCATTTTGGACACCTTGGTAAGGAAAGGGGGACTCTTGAGGTAGGCGCCTCTTTCACATGTGTGGAAGGGTTTTTAATTCAAAAAAATTGTGATATTTTTATCTCTCCTCTCTCCTAGATCAAACCAAATAAAAAAGGGAGCCAAACTAGTCCAAATCTTGTCCAAATTGAGTCAAACTGAACCTAGAAAATTCTAGAACCCAGTTGGACTTGGTTAGTGGCCTCCCTCACCTCCCTATAAATAGAACCTTAGTCTTTTGTAAAAAAAATATAGGAGCTATACCATGCCAGTATTATATTAAAATAATCATATTTTCTATTATCCCTTAAATTTTCCTCTCTCTTGAGAGCTTGGAGCTCTCTCTCTCCACAACAACTCTTGGAGTTGATCTTCTCCTCTTGGTGGACCAATTGATTGGTCGGGGGCTTCACTGCTAATAGAGAATCAAGTCAAACTTAGAGGTACAATCAATTTTTATGGATTTTTCCAATTTTCTCAATAACTTTCTTCTTCTCAACCCTTCTCAAGCTTGAGAAGTTTTCTAAATGATTGCTTTCATTCAAATCAAGCTTTTCCTTAAAGTCTTAATCTTTAATTAAGAGAAAGTTAATCTTTATGCTTATTTGTAATGCTTTCTTTAAGTAAATCTCTCTCTCTAAAAGAATAGCCATCTTTATGTCTAAATCCCTTGAAAAATGATGCTTCTCAATGATAGTCTCTTAATTCAAAGCTAAACTCTAGGCTTGATAAGCTAGAGATTAAGAAAATGATATTTTCATGATTTTGTGCTATTAAAATAATGGTAAATTCTTTTAGATTATTTATGAGTAGTTGAAAACTACTCTAATTCATTCTAAATGAGAAATGGATTATCCTAACAAACTGGAAAAAGAGGAATGTTGAAATTAGATCAATCTAGTGGGATAATTATAGTTATATTTAATTTTATGGTTAAAATTATGATTTAAATTCATAGTTTGATTTTAAGCATAAAAGAGGAACTACTATCATATTTTCATTACAAGCTTTTACTCTTTTAGGAAAAATTAAGAATTATCAGTAATGGCAACAAAGCTATGATAAAATTTTAGAAAATAATACATATCTTATTTTTATGCATAATGCTAAAAGAGGACTTCCTACCATATTCTAGGATTGGACATCCTATGCAAAAAGAATGATTTTCATCATATTCATGAAAAAATATTTTTTTGATTATGCATAATTAATTGACTATGAGAAAAGAGTAATTTTTGGTAAATTATTTTTTATGCAAAAAGAGGAATTCCCGTGATATTTGAGATCCAAGCAATTAAATGGTAAAAGAGGAAATTTTGGCATAATTCAAATTATGAGTATTTATCAAAAGTGAAATTTTGAGCATTATTATCTTTATTCAAAAATATGGGTAGAATTGATTTTTGTAAATCCCATGAATCTTTTACTCGAAAAGAAGAATATTGAAAATAGTTGACTTGAGAAATTTGAGAAAGAATATGAAAATATTCATCGAGAAAACTTGGATAATTCTCATTTAGAAAAGAGAATCTGGAATCCCTGGGAGGATTGAGGATCCAATGAGTAAACGAAAGTTTAGAATTTATTCTTATTAATGAAGCTTAAGGAATGAAAATACAATACTTAAATGCTCTTTCTGAATTTTTACTGTTCAGTTCTGATAAGGTTTATTTTTCCTTTTTAAACTTTCAACAACACTCTGATACGTAAATTCAATGGGATTGAGAAAAAGTACCTTTAACTAGGCCAAGCAATTTGCAGAAACTTAGAAAATTCCTATCAGTATGGAAAGTAGAAAACGGTACTAAAAGTGGATGTGATAAGATGTGATGTGGATCTGAATGTAAATGAATGTGATGGGATGTAAATGAATATGTAAATGAATGTGATGGGATATAAATGGATGCAATGTGATTAGATGAGATGTGAATGTGACAGGAGGAGATGTGAATGTGATGTGATGAGATGTGAGTGGATGTGATGAGATGTAAATGGATGTGATGAGATGTGAGTGGATGTGATGAGATGTGAGTGGATGTGATGAGATGTAAATGGATGTGATGAGATGTGAGTGGATATGATGAGATGTGAGTGGATGTGATGAGATCTAAATGGACGTGGATGTGAATGTGAGGAGATGTGGATGAGATGTGATGTGATGTAAATGGATGTGATGAGATGTGAGTGGATGTGATGAGATCTAAATGGATGTGGATGTGAATGTGAGGAGGTGTGGATGAGATGTGATGTGATGTAAATGGATGTGGATGTGAATGTTAGGAAATGTGATGTGGATGTGAATGTGAGGAAATGTGATGTGATGTAAATGGATGTGGATGTGAATGTGATAAGATGTGAATGATATGTGAAAGGATGTGATGTGATAAAAATGGATGAATGTAAATGAATGTGATGGGATGAAAATGGATGTGATGTGATGAAAATGGATGAATGTAAATGAATGTAAATAAATGTGATGGGATATAAATGGATGTGATGCGATTAGATGAGATGTGAATGTGACAGGAGGAGATGTGAATGTGATGTGATGAGATGTGAATGTGATGTGATGAGATGTGAGTGGATGTGATGAGATGTAAATGGATGTGGATGTGAATGTGAGGAGATGTGGATAAGATGTGATGTGGATCTGAATGTAAATGAATGTGATGGGATATAAATGGATGCGATGTGATTAGATGAGATGTGAATGTGACAGGAGGAGATGTGAATGTGATGTGATGAGATGTGAGTGGATGTGATGAGATGTAAATGGATGTGGATGTGAATGTGAGGAGATGTGGATGAGATGTGATGTGATGTAAATGGATGTGGATGTGAATGTGAGGAGATGTGGATGAGATGTGATGTGATGTAAATGGATGTGGATGTGAATGTGATAAGATGTGAATGATATGTGAAAGGATGTGATGTGATGAAAATGGATGAGAATGAGATATAATGTGATAAATGTGCATGTGAATGAATGAATGGATGTGGATGAATGTGATGAGCTGTGAATGGATCTGGTGTGATATGGATAGATGTGGATGTGATGTAATGTAGATGGAATGAATGTGGTGTGATATGGATAGATGTGGATGGAATGTATGTGATGTGATGTGGATGTAATGAAAGTGATGGGTGTGATGGGATGTGAATGGGAGTGATGAGATATGAATGGGTGTGATGGATGTGAAGGGGTGTGATGAGATATGAATGGGTGTGATGAGATGTGAGTGGATGTGATGATATGTGAATGAATGCGAGGAGATATGAATGGATGTGAATGTGAAGGGGTGTGATGGGATGTGAATGGGAGTGATGAGATATGAATGGGTGTGATGGATGTGAAGGGGTGTGATGAGATGTGAATGGGTGTGATGAGATATGAATGGATGTGATGAGATGTGAGTGGATGTGATGATATGTGAATAAATGCGAGGAGATATGAATGGATGTGAATGTGATGTGATGATATCTGAATGAATGTGGTGAGATGCGGTGAGATGTGAATGTGACGTAATGAGATGAGAATGGATGTGATGTGAATGGATGCGATGTGGATCTGGGTACGTGTGAATGGATGTGATGTGATATGAATATGATATGATGAGATGTAAATGGGGATGTGAATATGATGTGATGAGATGTGAATGGATGAGATGTGAATGGATGAGATGTGATGTGGATGGATGTGATGTGGATTTGAATGAAGATAAATGGATGTGATGTAATGTGAATGGATGGATGAGATGTAAGGTGGATGAATGTGATGTGATGTGGATCTATGTAGATGTGAATGGATGTGATGTGGATCGGGGTAGATGTGAATGGATGAGATGTGATGTGAATGGATGAGATGTGATGTGTTGAGGATCTAAATAGATATAAATGGATGTGATGTGATGTGTTGAGGATCTAAATAGATGTAAATGGATGTGATGAGATGTGATGTGGATGAATGTGATGTGATGTGGATGAATGTGATGTGATGTGAATAGATGTGATGAGATGTAATATGATGTGATTGGATGAGAATGGATGAAGGAGGATGATGGGAATAGATAAGACTGGATGAGGAATAAGCAAAGTGAATTGATTTAGAAGAATGTGGAATAGCGAGAAATGATGTGGAACAATGTGGAAAGATGAGAGTTTGTTAGAAACTGTATTTATAACCTTTTTTTAAATGATTGTTTTTATGTCAAGAATGCTGGGAAAGCATTTTGACCATCTTGTGAATGAGGTCGTTGGAGACCTAAGTGATAAAGTTGCAACAGCATGGAGAGTCAATGGAGGACGTCTCGTGTAGGAAGGTCGGCCGAGGTCTTGACGAGCCTTGGTTTGATTTAAATGGTGAGCTTCCAGTACGGTGGATGAGGGACCAAGGAAGCGGCCTATGAGTGAAGCGCTATGTGACTTGCAAAGGAGCCTAGAGAGGGTGCTAACCATATGGTGCTTGGGCTCTGGATACCCATGCGTGCGTCGAGGAAGAAAATGGAAGAAGGTGTTACAGTTGTTTTCTGAACTCGGGCATCGATCTAGGTTATTGGCCTTGCTGGTCCTCAACGGATGAGTCCATGGCTCTTTTATATGGAACTGTTGGTTGATCTTGCTGATCTTCAATGGAGAGTCCATCAGGATTTTCTTATGTGATTATATTTTCACGTACTATGAGCTAGGAACTATTGAAAAGGTCCCTGAGTGAACATGTGGTGAGAGTTCTGATTGCTAATGATGCCATAGGTACACCGATGAAGGAATGATTGTAAATTGGAATTCAAGCTAGATATTTTGGAGGATTATGATCAGTGATACTATGGTTTCATTAAAAGATTGTTTTAAAGACAGTTTTGAATCTGTGAAACGGGCAATTTCATATTGGGTGTGTAAGTGGTGTGACTATCTTTTCATTGATTTAAAATTGGGGGGTAATGATGAGAAAAAGGTACCTACTTCATGAGGGGAGATCCCCACTCTGAGGTGTCGAAATTCAGTTTTTTTAAATCTTTTCTTTGGTCCTTAGTCCACTCTTCATCTTATGTGAGCATTTACTCACTTTTGGGGGGTTTTTCTTTTATTCTTCAATTTATCTCCTCCCTACATTTGGATTAATCTTATTTGTCCATAAGAACCTTAATCCAAAATTTTTAGAAAATCTAGACCCTTAGGCTAAGGTCTTTTGTGCAAATTATAATTTATTTCTAATGCATCTTAGGAATTTCTTTTTAAACTTTTGTTTTGGGAGAATTTATTTTAATAAGAAAGGATATTTTTCCATCTAAAGATATCTAAAAACTGAATTACCCCTCTCTAGAACATTTTCTCTCTCTAGGCCAAAACAGGTAGAAACAAGATCTTTTATTATTTTGAAAAGGGGATTGATTACAGGGAAAGAAACTGGACATCTTGAGGGGCTGGGGAGGAATATTACATCCTCTCCCACTTGAAAAATGCGAGATGTCCTCATCTCGCAAACTAGGGGTAATCCCACATCAGTTCTTCTTTCTTCCAGGTGGCGTCTTCAAAAGGATAGAACTTCCATTTGACTAATAATTCTCTCAGAATTCTATTCCTGAGAACCTTCTCTCGAACATCAAGGATTTCTTTAGGTTGGAGTTCCATCTGCCCTTGGGTTGAAGAAGTATGATTCGGGCTTGATACATACTTCTTAAGTAGGCTGACATGAAATACATTATGTACTTTGAGATGAGGAGGCAGAAGAAGTTCATAGGCTAAGTCACCTACTTTCTTTGTAATCAGATATGGCCCGCAGTATCTGGGGGATAACTTCTTGTACTTCCCAAGAGATAGAGAACTTCTTTTGGGGCGTACTCGAATGAAGACCATATCTGCTTCTTCGAATTTTCTGTCTGACCTCTTCATATCTGCTTCTTTGAATTTTCTGTCTGACCTCTTCTTATCTGCATACTGCTTCTGTCTACCCAAGGCAACTTTTATATCCTTGCGGATTGACTCCATCTGCTGCTCCATGTCGTCAAGCATCTATTTGGACATCTCGACCCTAATCAATGGGTTGGACCAAGTTAATGGTGTTAGGCAGTCTTGTCCATACAGAGCTTTGAAAGGGCTCATCCTTCCCGATACTTTCATGATAAAAAGCATTGTAGGCAGAACTTGACTAGGTGCAGATAGCTTAGCCACTTCTTGGGTTCCCTGCCACCACAGCATGACCGAAGTATATCTTCGATTACTTGGTTCACCTTTTCTGTTTGACCATCGGTCTCTCGGGGTGGTAAGCTGTGCTGAGATCCAGGAAAGTTCCTACTGCTTCAAAGAATGCAGTCCAGAATCTTGACGTGAATTTGGGATGTCGATCACTTACTATTCTCCTAGGAAAGCCATGCAATCTGAAGATTTCCTTGAGGAACACTCTGGCCACATCCACTGCAGTGTAGGTTTCTTTTACTTGGGCAACTTTGGTTAGTCTATCAACTACCACGAAGATGGAGTTGTAACCTGATTACACTGAGTAATAAAATCCGTACTGATACATTCCCACTTCATCTGGGGGATGTCTAATGGATGTAACTCCCAGGCATTTTTACTCTCTCAGCTTTGATTTTCTGACATATCAGGCATTGATGTACATGGTTAAGTACATCCTTTTCTAGTCCAGGCCAAAAGAAGCTTTTCTTTACAAACATGTAGGTCTTGATGAAACCTGGATGTCCTGCTATAAGGCTATCATGGGATTCATTCAGAATTTGACCCTTAGTCCCCTCATCATTTGGGAATGCATAGCCTGCTATTATGATACATAATTCCTTCATCCAGACTGTACCCTTGAACTCGGTTCAACTCCTGAGGAGTTTTGCTTTCCTGCATAAGTAGGGTAGAAATAGAGCCAAAGAATCTATCCTTCATGATATTCTCTCTTGCTTCAATAGTCAATGGATTTGACACCACTGTGATTGCAAGCAAGGAGGCTTTTCTACTGAGGGCATCTGATACCACATTTTCTTTGCCTCCTGGGCGGTACTTGATTTCAAAATCAAATTCCTACAGGGTCTGCATCCACCTTCTTTGGCGCATGTTGAGATCCTTTTGAGTGAAGATCCAATTTAAGCTCTGATGATCTGTCATCAAAGTGAATCTTTGACCCAGTAGGTAATGTCTCCACAACTTCAGGGCATAGACTACTGAAAGTAGCTCCAGGTCGTGGGGTGGACATCATAATTTCTCTCATGCATTCTGAGTTTTCGGGATTCATAGGCCACTGCATGACCTTCCTGCATGAGCGCACCTCCCAGGGCAAAACCACTGGCATCAGTTACTACCTCAAAGGGTAGAGAGAAATTTGGCAACTTCAGAACGGGATTGGTTATTACCAAGGCGGTCTTCAGCTTATCAAAAGCGCTCTGATACCTGGCAGACCATTGAAACGGGGTATTCTTCTTGAGAAGATTAGTCATGGGGGAAGCTATGAGAGCATACTTAGGTATAAAAATTCTATACCAACCAGTTAATCCCAAGAATCCCCTGACTTCTTTCACTATCTTAGGTTCAGGCCAATCTATGACTGCTTGGACTTTTGTGGAGTCTCGAGAAATTCCGTCTTTGGATACCAAAAAGGCCAAGTATTCAACATGGCCGACAGAGAGTGCATTTGCTCTTTTTTGCAAAGAGCTGGTGTTTCCTTAGAATCTCAAGAACTTTACGGACGTAAGCTTCATGGTCAGCTCCATTCTTTGAGTAAATCAAAATATTGTTACCATATTATAGTAGTGATGTGTGTGAACACACTTAGGACCGCCGGGGCACTTTTTCCCTCACTAGGAGGTTTTTTCCCCCGTGCATTGTATATACGCCCATTATCTTCTAGGGCTAGTTATCTTTCATTTTTGGCACTCATAATACACTACTGTGTTGTGCTCAAGCTTCCTCATCTTCTTGAAGTTGTGTGTGCATTCCTGCAACCCTAATTCCAACAATTGGTATCAGAGCAGGCTTCCTCCTCCCGGGCAGCATCACCGGCACCTGCCGCTTCATCTCCTCCGATTGCGACGAGGTTTCACGAGCGTCTGCAGGTTAGTATATGCATTTCGCCCTCCGTTTTTGCATTCCAAGTACTGCGCAGGCAAAATCGTCCTACTGTGCAGATTTTCTGTCAAGATTAAAATCTGCAGGACAGGTGCCCATTCGTCTGTTTTGGGCTGTGCTACATAGCACAGGTCGATTTTATACAGGTTTACCTCTTACAGACAGCATTTACATCTAGTAGTACAGTCATTGGCCATGGCTGACAACAATGATGTATTCCGCATGTTGGCTGCTGAGGATAAGTTGGATGGCACCAACTATCCATTGTGGGCATATATGATGCGACATGTATTGGTAGCAAAGGGGTTATGGAACATTGTGCAGGGTAGTGATGCACGTCCTATTGTGGCTGGGAATGCTGCAAACACATCAGAAACAGGTACTGTTGATGATGGTGCAGGCACAAGTGCTGTAGCAGCTGTTCGAGAACCACCACTTTCAGCAGAGCAGATTCGTTGGGATGGTAGAGATGCGCAGGCTCATGCCTTGATTGCGCTGTCTGTCAAACGTACCATTATCCCACATATTCGCTCCTGCAGGACTTCTAAGGATGCTTGGGATGTACTTGCCACATTGTATCAGGCAAGAAATGAGGCTCGTGTTGCTTACCTCCGAAAACAGTTGGAGAGTGAGCATATGAACGAAGGTGATTCTATGGATAGCTTTTTGACAAAGATCAAGGATTTCAAAGAGCAGCTCATTTCTGCAGATGAAATCCTGTCAGACAGTTCACTTGTGCAGACTGTTTTGAATGGTCTACCAGATTCTTATCAGGGTTTTGCTTCCACTCTTCGCTTGATGATGAAAGGCAATCCCAATGCCTTATCATTTGAGGAGTTGGTTTCTGTTTTGCTGCAAGAAGACCAGTCAAGGCAAAACAGGAATATTATGCGTGTCGCAGATCAAGCTTTCGTTGCTAATCAGAGAAGCGGGAAAGGTAAAGCAGGCTTTTCTTCTAGTAAGCAGAAATCTGCAAATGCTGCGCAACCAAAGAAGGAAGACAAAGATGAGAAGAAGGGTGACAAACAGAAGACATTTTGCAAGTACTGTAAGGGAAATGATCATGTCATCAAAGCGTGTCCTAAGCTGGCTGCGAAAGAGGCTAAGAAGAAAGAGGCTGGTATGGCTGTTGCAGATGCCTCTCCTTCTAACAATGAATCTGCTAATGTTGTGCTAGATACAGAATGGGCATTCAATGCGCAGTGCAGTTATGACCCATCTTTGCATGACACATGTATGTCTGCAGTAGATTCAGATGTATGGTACTTTGACAGTGGTGCCACTAAGCATATCACCTCGCAGCGCAGTTTATTCACTTTCCTTGAGTCTGCTCCCACAGGGAATACTGTCACTTGTGCCAATAACTCCTCTTATCCCGTTAAAGGAGTTGGACAGATTGTGCTGAATGTTGCAAATGGCAACACCTTTACACTTTTTGATGCATTGTATGTGCCAGGGATCAAAAAGAATTTGCTGTCAGTCTCCGCATTTGCCAAAACAGGTTTGGTTGTAAAATTTGTGGATGACAGATGTACTGTTCATGATCTCTCTTGTGGTGACATCATTGTAGCATCTGGTTCACTATGTCGAGGGCTGTATAAGCTCAATATGGACGGCAAATGTGTAGAGGATTCAGCATGTGCTATTATGGATACGCAGGCTATTTCAAATGCAAAACTGTGGCATGCACGTTTTGGTCATCTGAATTTTGCAAGTTTGCTGCGCCTGCAGAAATCTGAAATGGTGTCTTCTTTGCCTAAGCTTGAGGCACCTGTCAAGCATGTTTGTGAGGGCTGCATATTGGGTAAAATGCAGCGTGCTTCCTTTCCCAAAGATGGAACAGTGAGAGCTGAACGCAGATTACAGCTTGTTCACAGTGATGTTTGTGGTCCCATGCAAACTCCATCATTTGGAAACTACCTTTACTTCGTGACTTTCATTGATGATTTTACCAGGCATGCATGGGTATATCCTTTGAAGGCAAAGTCCGAAGTGTTTTTGTGCTTCAAACGGTTTTTGGTTATGGCTGAAAATGTGTCAGAAAGTAAGATGGGCACCCTCCGTTCAGATCGAGGGGGGGAGTATATGTCTTCAGAATTTAATGCATTTCTGGCTGAGCGTGGGATAAAACACCAATGTACAGTGCCGTATACACCACAGCAAAATGGTGTGGCTGAGAGAAAAAACAGGTCTCTCATGGAAATGGCAAGATGTATGGTTAAGAGTCAAAGTCTACCACATGGTTTTTGGCTTGAGGCTGTCATGTGTGCCACTTATGTACTAAACAGGTGTCCCACCAAAGCATTACAGGTTGTCACTCCATATGAGGCTTGGCATGGCCGCAAGCCATCTGTTGGCCATTTACGTGTTTTTGGTTGCCTGGCATATGCATTAGTGCCTGTGCAACATCGCAGAAAATTGGATGACAAAGCTGTCAAATGTATTTTTGTTGGATATAGTGCTGAGAGCAAAGGCTATCGTTTGTATCATCCACAGACAAAGCGCATTTTGGTTAGCCGTGATGTTGTATTTGTGGAAGATGCAGTTCAGCCCTTGGTTTCATGTACTAAGGAGACAGATATCAGCTCACGTGATGTCTATGATACATTGTTGCCTCTTTTCAGTGGTGCACAGTCAAGTGCAATACCTCATGAGGCAGTTTTTCAGCCTATGCAGGTTTTAAATGATGGCACAGATCAGCCTATATCTGATGCAGATGTGCATGATGCACTTGAGGATGAGAGACAAGAGATTGAGGGCTCTAGGAACATGCCTAGATGGCTGGTGCAGACTTTGCGTGACAGCAAGTTGGATGTCCCTTTGTCTAGTCGCACTCGTTCTGGCTCTCATGGTGCCTCTTATGCGTCAGATTGTTATGCATTGGCTGTTTCTAGTATGTGCGATGAAAGTGAGCCTGTTTCATTTGATGAGGCACAAAGTTCAGAAAATTGGATGGCTGCTATGCAAGCAGAATATGATGCTATTATGAAGAATGGTACATGGTCTTTATGTGACTTGCCCCCTGGCAAGAAGGCCATTGGCACTAAGTGGGTATACAAATTGAAGCGTAAGCCTGATGGCACAGTGGATCGCCATAAGGCTAGGCTTGTTGCAAAAGGTTATGCTCAAGAGAAGGGCATTGATTTTGATGAGACTTTTGCTCCCACATGTCGTATGACCACTGTTCGTAGCATCTGTGCATTAGCAGCTCATAATGGTTGGAATGTACATCAGCTGGACATAAAGACTGCGTTCTTAAATGGAGATTTGCATGAGGAGGTGTATGTATCGCAGCCTCGTGGTTTTGTTCAAAGAGGGCAGGAAAACAAAGTGTGCAGGTTAAAAAAGGCTTTATATGGTTTAAAGCAAGCTCCACGAGCTTGGTATGAAAAAATACATGCATATTTGACTGCACATGGGTTTCAGAATAGTCCAACAGAAAGCACTTTGTATGCTAAACGTGTGGATGGTGTACATCTAATCATTGCTCTCTATGTCGATGACATGCTGCTCACAGGACCAAATGAGAGTCATATTGCTGATTTTAAGGCTGATTTGAATGCCTCTTTTGAGATGTCAGATTTGGGGCATTTGCATCATTATTTGGGGATACAATTTAAGCAGTGTGATGGAGGTATTGCTTTGTGTCAGACAAAGTATATTGAAACATTGTTGCGGAGATTTGGCCTTGAAGACTGCAAGCCTATTGCTACTCCAATGGAGACAGGTTTGAAGTTGAGTCTTCATGATGCTGGAGATCACTTTGATGTCACACTCTATCAGACAGCTGTTGGTTGCCTCATTTATGTATGCATTACGAGGCCAGACATTCAGTTTGCAGTCTCACAGGTGAGCAGATTTATGCATAGCCCAGGCATTAAGCATTGGCAGGCAGTGAAGCGTATCTTTCGCTATTTGAGTGGTACTCGGCATCTTGGGTTGTTTTATCCCAAGGGGGGATCATTGCCGCCAGATTTACATGCTTTTTCAGATTCTGACTGGGCTGGTTGTTATGACACACGCGTGTCCACGAGTGGTTTTTGCTTCATGCTTGGAAGCTCATGCATATCATGGTTGAGCAAGAAGCAGCCTACTGTGGCCACTTCTAGTTGTGAAGCTGAGTACAGGGCAGCTTTCACAGCTACGGTTGAGTGTGTGTGGCTCAGACGCCTTATGGCTGATTTGGGTGTTGGGCAGCCATCTGCCACCACCATCTTCACTGACAGTCAGAGCGCATTGGCAGTTGCGCGGAACCCAGTGTTCCATGCTCGTACGAAGCACATTGAGGTGCACTACCATTATGTCAGGGAGAGACTCTCTGCAGGAGAGATCAGTTTGGCTTATGTGCCAACACAGGATAACCTTGCAGACCTTTTCACAAAGGCTCTGCCTCGTGAGAAGTTCGAAGCTTTTCGCAAAGCTTTGGGCTTACTCCCTTTTGTGGATTCGTCCACATAGCTAGGCACTTCCCTATACATGAGTGCTAGCTCTTGTTCACCGCATCACTCCAGGGGGGATTTGTTACCATATTATAGTAGTGATGTGTGTGAACACACTTAGGACCGCCGGGGCACTTTTTCCCTCACTAGGAGGTTTTTTCCCCCGTGCATTGTATATACGCCCATTATCTTCTAGGGCTAGTTATCTTTCATTTTTGGCACTCATAATACACTACTGTGTTGTGCTCAAGCTTCCTCATCTTCTTGAAGTTGTGTGTGCATTCCTGCAACCCTAATTCCAACAAATATCATCAAAGAAAACAAGAACAAATCATCCAAGTATTCTTTGAGAATGTCCTGCATTAGGTGATTGAATGTAGCTGGGGCATTTGTCAATCCAAACGGCATGACTGTAAATTCATAGTGCCCATAGCGAGTATTGATGGCTGTCTTTGGGATATCTTGATCATTAATCCTGATCTGGTAATACCCTGATTTGATATCTATCTTTGTGAAGATTTGGGCTCCATTTAGCCTGTCTAGAAGCTCATCAATTCTAGGGATAGGATACTTATTCTTAATTGTCAGCAGCTGATTGAGACCTCTATAATCTACACAGTGTCAACATTCCATCCTTCTTTTTTTGAAAGAGAACTGGCGCTCCCCAAGGTGAAACACTAGGTCTTACAAACCCTTGTTCTAACAGTTGCCTAAGCTGTTCCTTGAGTTCAATGGCTTCAGGGACTCGCATTTTGTACGTGCGCTAGGCTACTGTGGCTGAGATGCTCCAGGGGTCAATTCTATCTCATGATCTACTTCCCGAATCGGAGGCATCTCAGTTAGCTCTGCTGGGAATAAATCATCATACTCACTTAACCATTATGGTTCTTTAGCCTTTAACTTTGTGTCTACTGGATTCATTTTGACAACATAAATGAGCTACTTCTTTCTAAGTCCTTTCAGTAACCTAGAAGCTTTTACTAATTGCAGATATGGGGATCCAAAAATTTGAGTTCTTTGAACTTTGTTCCCGTGAAGGTCATGGAAGGAAATGATTCCATTATGAAAGTGAATGTCAGCTTGATTTTTGTGGAGCCAATCCATTCCAAGGCTTCTGTCAAAAACTCCCAAAGGTAAGACTCTGAACTGGCAGACAAATACATTCCCACCTAGATTAAACTAAATACGATCTGTCTCATGGTGAGTGAAAAGAATCTCCCCACTAGCCAATTCAACTTGCATAGGTTTCCCTGATTTCTGTTCTAAGACTAGCTTACGCAAGCATCCTAGGGAAATAAATGAATGAGTACTGCCTGAATCAATCAAAAGCTTAAATGGCTTACCCTTATACTCAGCTAGAGTATGGATGACAAAAAATTGAGGATTTGGCCCTTGGTTTTCAATTGCGACATAAATCTGACCTCTTTCCTCATCCATACTCAGCTAGAGTATGGATGACAAAGAATTGATGATTTGGCCCTTGGTTTTCAATTGCGACATAAATCTGACCTCTTTCCTCTTCCACTACTTCTACTATCGTAACTGCTCTGGTTGCTGCAGATTGGGGTGGAACTCTTTCTCTTTGGTTACCCCAGTTATGGGAGGGAGTTCTAAGATTACTCTGAACAGAGGCAGATGGCTGAGCCGGAGTCCTCCTAGGATTGCCCTGATTTTGGCGAGATGGACCCTGATTTGACTGATACAAAGGGGATGGTCTCTGCACTCTGGGTCCTTGACTTCCCTGTCCTCTTAACATGGCAGGAGTCGCGCAGTCTTTAAGCTGGCGACTGAAACCCTGACACCCAAAACACTTGTTCTCACTTCTAAGCTCATCCCTCTGAATCCTTGAAAAAGGTGGGGCTCTTGAGAAAGTGTTCTGAGGGAAGGGTCTTCCTTCACTTCTGAATCTCCCATCATCTTGATTCTGATTATGGCCTTGCTGCCTCTTTGGGGGTGGAAAGTTTGAAGCACTTCCCGGGGTTTGGAACCTCATAAAGTTTGAGGGTGCAGGCCTTGGCGGGACCTTAACAACAAATGCTTTGGCAAAGTCCTTTGCCATTCCGACAGCTTCTACCATTGAGACTGGTTTAGCATTTTTCACTAAAGTATTCAATGGCTCGTTCATCCCTCGAATGAATATGGCCATCAGCTGCTTCATCCAAAAGTGGAGAATATTTGAGGAGAAGGGCAAATGCCTAATGGTATTCTTCAATTGTCTGGCTATCCTGCTTCAATTCCAATAACTCATTCATTTTGGTTTCCAGGAAGCCCGGAGGACCGAACCTCATCCTGAGGTAAGCTTTAAGATTTGACCAAGTCTGGGTATTTCGGTCAAGATGGTTTGTCTCACAGTAGTTCGTCCATGCGACCCTGGCCGTTTCCACAATTTTCAATCTGGCGAGAGCCATCTTATCTTAGGAGAAACAGTGGAAAAATGGATCGAGGCAATGGAAGAGTATTTTGATGTAACAAGATGGAACACTTCGCCCTCTAGAGAACCACATATGCTGACGTCGCTCTATTGGATCAGGAAAGTATAGATCCTCAAAGTGACGCGCGAGCCTCACTCTGCTTTCTCGGGTTGTAGCGGAGTTAATGAGATTTTCAAAGGTAAAGGCGATCATATCGTGACTTTGGGAGAGTCCAGGAATGATAGATAGATTTGGGGTATCTATCTAAAAATCCAGTTCAATTTATGAGTTTTTAATTTATGAATTCATTTCAAACATAATCTTAGCAAGTGAAAACATTATTTCTTAGATTTACTTTAAAATTTTAGGCAATTTCTGTTGCTGTTTCATAAGTTTACAACAAGCTCTGATACTAGCTGCTATGAGACCCCTTTGCCTCCTCCGCGCACCGGATTCCTGGTTGTTAGCAGTAGCGAAAGTAGCTTCCTCTTGCGCGGGGCAGGGTTTCCCACTCGGGGCCTCGCCCGCGAATGTCCGGACACGAGACTAATCTGGTGGTCATTCTGAAACTGAAACTGGGAAAATTTCCCTTGCTGAGAAAACGGGGACGATTCCACCTTTTTGATTTTCTTAATAACAAATTTTCTAACGGGATCAAGAGAACTAAACTATCCTTCACCTGATTAAACCAGATAGAAGGAAAACTATTACAGACTTAACTTGAAGAAATCAACGCTTTTTTCCTAACCGAAATTAGGCAGCACAGCCGTTGATCTAATCATTTGAGAAAGTCTCCAGGTTTTTATTTAACTACTCGAATTTTAAGCGTATTCCTATTATTTCAATTTCATTATTAATACTCCACTGATTCCGCCTCCGGCCCATGGGTTAGCCACCACCCAACCACTGGAATCGGTAGAACCAGACAATGGGAATAACACTAAAAAAATCATTTTATGTATAAAATCAATTTTAATAAGAATAACACTTTTAAAATAAAAAGAATTTCTTTATGCATCTATTTATGCATAAAATCAATTTTAAAAGGAATAACACTTTTAAAATAAAAAGAATTTCTTTATGCGTCTATTTATGCATAAAAATTAAATTTTACAAGAATAACGCTTTTATACTAAAAATTTCCATTATGCATCTTTCCATGCATAAAAATCAAATTTAATGAGAATAACACTTTTATAATAATAAATTTTTTTCATTATGCATCTTTCTATGCATAGAAATTAAATATAATAAAAATAGAAATTTTATAATAAAAAAATTTCCATTATGCATCTTTCTATGCATGGAAATTAAATTTAATAAAAATAACACTTTTATAATAAAATTTTTTTCATTATGTATCTTTCTATGCATAGAAATTAATTTTAATAATTAATGTCAGTGATATCCATGCATATTCATAGGTGAATATGTACATGGAGTAATTAGAATATTTCTTTTATCTGCAAAAATGGTGGGAATTACTCTTTTTGTATGGCTGACCATTTCTCATTTTTATCATTCTTTAATTGACTTAAATTAACCCGATTTAGATGTATAGGACTCTAATCTACACAATTTTCAAAATTTGAGAGAGTAAACAATAAGAAAAGTTTAATTAATCTTCTAGTTAATCTTTCTAGGATTAAGAAAGGCTGGAATGTAAAGAAGAGAAGGGGGTGGCCTTTTCCTCAAAGGCATAGCATTTGAATTTAATTCAATCAACAGTAAAACATGAAAATCAAGAAAACCAACAATAAAACATGAAAATCAAGAAAACCATAGATTTAAAAATTAAACAAGTTAGAAAAATTAGCTTATATGAATTTGTAAGCTTTCCTTTGGCTTGAGGGATTGAGGATTCTACTCTTGTTTGAAGTAAGAGTGGCCACCAATTCACTTTAGAGAGGATTAGGCCAAAAACAATTGAATTATCAAGAAATTCAATGTAGATGGCTCAGGGCAGGAGTAGAGTAACAATGCATAAACACCATTAAGCTTTTACAAAGGGGGAGGCTTTGGGTCAGTTCAGCTTACTTTTTGGATCTAGTTTTGAAATAGGAGAGAGGAGAGATGAAATATCTCATTTAATTGATTTAAAATTGGGGGTAATGATGAGAAAAAGGTGCCTGCTTCATGAGGAGAGATCCCCACTCTGAGGTGTCAAAATTCAATTTCTTTAAATCTTTTCTTTGGTCCTTAGTCCACTCTTCATCTTAAGTGAGCATTTACTCATTTTTGGGAGATTTTTCTTTGGATTAATCTTATTGGTCCATAAGAACCTTAATCCAAAATTTTTAAAAAATCTGGACCCTTAAGCTAAGGTCTTTTGTGCAGATTATAATTTATTTCTAATGCACCTTTAGATATCTAAAAACTGAATTATCTCTCTCTAGAATATTTTCTCTCTCTAAGCCAGAACAGGTAGAAACAAGATCTTTTATTATTCTGAAAAGGGGATTGATTACAGGGGAAGAAACTAGACATCTTGAGGGGATGGGGAGGAATCTTACATATTCACCTTGTCTCATTTCCTCCTAGTGTAAGTTATGTGACTCTTTATGTGTTTTTTCAATATAAGTGATTTCATTAACTCTCAGGGGGTTTACTTGAGAATATTTTGTAAATGTAGCACACGTGGGTTCACTAGAAGGAGTTTTATAATTTGTATTTTTGGGATAAATTTATAGAAAGGTACTTATATAAGGGATTATTTTAAAATAGAATTTGTATAGACTTAAAGGGATCATTTAAAATAGAATTTGTATAGACTTAAAGGGATCATTTTAAATACTCAAAATACACAGATAAGGCATTTCAAATTAAATGCTCGTGATATATAGGTTCTCTAGATATAGAGTGATATATAGGCTTTCAAAATACTATTACTTGAATGCTCGTGATTATGTTAACATTTTCTATTATTGAGTGAACTCTCCAAGCATTAACTAGGCTAGCTAGGTCACGTGAGTTCATCTCTTTAATATTGTACATTTTAGCTAGAGATCTCGTGCATAGCTGCGCAAGAATTTTAGTTATATTATTAATATATATACATATATTCATACATGTATACATATATATTAATTGTGTGTTTACAAGAAGAGTGTATGCACTTTTGTTACCCCATTAATGAAATTCACATGTCACAAAGCTTTGAAACAAATTTACTAAAATGAAACAACACTTGCATATTAGTAAGTCCTATATTACACACTAATAAACTTAATTCTCTGCGTATTTCTTGTTTTGAGAATTTCTCCCTTTTTCTGATTTTCTACTTAATACAATTGTATAGGAGACTTCCCGTCCCCACATTAAACACCTTTGTATCGTCTTATCCATTCCAGCCCAAATCTTCGCCTTCTGGCGCTGCTACATCTGCCCTATAAAGCCCTGGATATTACCCTCATGCTTTTATTCACCACCAGAGCCAGAAGCAGCACGAAGGGTAGAAGGTCAGTGTTTTCGATCGCGAGGGCCTTGCCAGGTGATGTCCATGTCCTTGTTTAATCCTTCAAGAGTGCAAGCGTAATTAAGCTTTTCTTGTATCCTGATGGCGTCCGTCGGTGGTGATGGTGTTGATGGGCTGCTCTACCATTGCCACGAGTGCGACATAACTGTACGGCCAGCCAGCCTATCCCCACTGACATGCCCACACTGCCATGGTGACTTCCTCGAAGAGTGCCCAGACTCCCCCCCTTCTTCCCCTGAGTGGCATTCCCCTTGGGACTACATGGGCGGCTTCGGCCAGCTCCTCGATGACATCTCCACCTTCCTTGCCCGAACCGATGTCCCTACTGTTAACCCTTTTCTCCTCTTCCAAAACCAGATGCAAAATCTTATTAGCCTGCATGAAGGGGACTTCTCTTCTGAAAATGGAGCTGAACTAGGGCCCCTGCACATGCCCGGGGACCATTCACTTGGGCCAGGGCTTCAGCAACTCATCCAACGCCTTGCAGAAAATGATCCAAACCGGTATGGCACCCCCCCAGCCTCTGTGTTGGCTGTCAGCGAGCTACCCACCATCGTTATATCACAGGAGCACTTACGTACAGACACAGCTCAATGTGCTGTCTGCAAGGATGAGTTTGAATTGTGCCTGGAGGTCAAGAAGATGCCATGCAAGCATCTGTACCATCCAGATTGCATCCTGCCATGGCTGGCACAGCATAATTCTTGCCCTGTTTGTCGGTTTGAATTACCCACAGATGACCAAGACTATGAACAAGCTCGCACAAGGCGACTCGGGCTTGCGGCCTCTCCTGGCTTTGCAGCTGCTGGAAGTGCACAAGAAGAATTTAGGAGAGTTCCAGGTAGTTCTTCGAGTGGGGATATTCCAGGGCAATACTTTGTGGGGAGGTTTCCTATAGAACGTGGCGATGCTTCAGAGCAACAGATTGCTTTTAGCGCAGGAACCATTGGCCTTCCACAAGTATGCAGTAGCGAGGGAGGTGGAGTGGTTACAAGAAGACGGTTCTCAACCACCACTCCTTGGCTAATAGATATGGCACAGTCATCTGCAAATGCCAATGCAGAAAGCTCAAGCCAACCAAACAGTGGGGATACCAGTTCAAGTGGGCTACTTGAAGCATCAAACACGATTTCTGGGCCGGCTTCAAGGGATTATGGCGACACTTCAATGTCTGAGGCAAGACAAGAAGACCCGGATTAGCCTTGGATCCAACATTGCATAGCTACAACTGGTTTGGAATTCAACCCCCGTGATGAAAGGTGCTGGTTAGGTTTGGGTTTCCTTATTCTGTAGCCTTTTAGTTGCCGAGCTTACATAATAAGTTGTGTCAGGTTTATGGGTTTGCTTGCCGAGCCCAGCTGTTTCTGACCAGATTCCATGGCTGGTTGTGAATTGGGTTGTGCTTAGCATAATGAAGCCGATGCCTCAAATCTCGAAGAGAAAGGTTTGATGTCGTTTCACACTATCAAGTTCAAGGATTCATTTGGCATACGCTGGACCAAAAGCTAGTACATGATTGTGGGGAGTTGCCAATGGGCAGCTAAGGTTTGGTTATGTGGTACTTGGACCATGTGAATGGGTATTTTTGAGCCTTTGTGAATAGGCAAGAATTTTAAACATGACATGTTTGCTCAAGTAGTTTCTCCTGCCTATGGCCATGGATGCTGTATAGGCCTCCAACTTGTAGTTTAATTTTTTTTTGGAGTTGGCTAACGCACACACACATGCCATGGATTGCATACTTGTAGATCTCTCTCTCTCTCTCTCTCTCTTTGGGTTTCACAGGCCATACATAGCCTCAGAAGATGGTAATATGATATGTGAGTTCCATATGCACACAAGGTCTTTAGATGTGTGAGGCTTGCCACAAGGGATTGAGGTTCTGTGATTGGGTAGGTTTGAAAGTCTTGGTTTGCCCTATCATGAAGAGGTAAAGCTTCTTCCATGGCTGATGTGTGTTTTCAAGGATTCCAAGTACTTCGCTTTTGAAGAGAATGAGCAGATGTTATCCTGACCTTTGCGAGGTTGTGCTTTTTGGGGTGGACTTTTGTAAGTGCAGAAAGTAGTTTCCTGTATAGTTGTTCTTTCCTATGCATGTTTTTTCAAGATCATGAGGCTAACAGGTAGGTCTTACTTTTTTTGGAGGTCATCTTTGTGGGCTTGCTGAAGCGTAAGATTCGTAGATAAGGTCGATCTCTTCAGCATGGAGGCCGCTTAGAGCCTGGCATGCGCAATCTGAACGGAATTTGCACAATTTATTGTCAAACAAAAAGATGCAGCCATCTCTTAAGTAGTATAGTTTGGGTTTTGTTGTTTAGACCAGCTTATGCAATGTCCACATATCTCAAACAGCTGCAGCTTATGGGCTGCCTCGACAACAATGACAAGCAAAATCTTAGTTTTTTTAGTGTAGTTATGTAGAGACTGTATAGGCTTCCAACTCGGAGTTTCATCGTTGGAAAGCTTCTCTCTCTCTCTCTCTCTCTCTCTCTCTCTCTCACATCATTGAATAGAAGATGTGGCCATTGTTCAAGCAGTATTTTGTGGATCTTGTTGTTTTAGACTAGCTTGCCTCCTGCCAGATCCAATGCGATCCCTACTGCTTTGTATCCCTTTGTTCGCCACGCCTTCGTGGGCTGGAGAGAGAGAGAGAGAGAGAGAGAGAGAGAGAGAGACTACAGCCTTTTGTCCCTCTGAATGCCATACCTGCGTGGGTTGCACACACACACACACACACACAGAACACAGAGAGAGGAGAGAGAGAGAGAGAGGAGAGGAGAGGAGAGGAGAGCTCTTGCAGTCAGACCGATGGTAGAGAACAGAGCAGTGGCTCTTCTGTTCTCCTAATATCCTAGTTTGTATCAATATGGAAACTTTATTCTTTGCATGTTCCAAGCTCTTCTTCTTTTTTCAACCCCCTTTTTTAATTGGTGGTTGTTATGACCTGTTTGTTTATACACACATGCATGAGAGTCAAAGGCACAATTCTTTATTAAATCTCTCACACGCTCACATGGATACACAAATAGTCCCATCTCTCTCTCTCTCTCTCTCTCTCTCTCTCTCTCTCACACACACACACACACACACACTATTCCATGTTTAAATTATATTGTGATTGTTAGATGCATTTTTGCACATGACGAGAAATTTATTAATATTTCATAATATCAATAGCTTAGGTTGTCTAGTTCTTTGAAGCCTTGAATTAGAAATACTCTAAAAGAAATATCGCTCAAAGTATGTTAGCAAAGGTGACGACAGAGTTATTATATATAGAGTGGCTCTGAATACAGACAAGATTCATCATCATCTTATTAGAGTGTTGAGAGTGAAGAAGTGCAACATAAGTGAGCTGTTGACGATGGAAAAGCTCCTAAGAGAGCCTCAGGTTGGCCGACCACTTGTGCGTGTTGCTGATGCTTGATGCTGCACTTATACTCTAAATTTTCATATGGTATTAGAGCCACACCTCTGCTACGCTTGCCCTGGTGTTGCCGTCTAGGTTCCTCCCGCCTTGTGTGGACAAGCCTTGAAAGCGAAGCTTCCTATGGAGTCTACTTCTAGGTTGAGGTCTCATGCGTGGAGCCAGCTTCGAATTAAGGGGGATGTTGGCGGGTCATCCTCCCAGCTTCCACGTGTACATTAAGTATCCTAGAGATCCTAGCATAAGGTTCCCAAACCTTAGTATAAAGGGTAAAAAAAAGACCCTTGGCCTCTCTCATCCCTCCAACACACCCTTTGGTGTCAATGGGTGCATGGGATTGGAGGGAGAGAAAGGGGCCGGCCTCAGGTTGGCCGACCACTTGTGCGTGTTGCCTTGATGCTGCGCTTCTGCTTTAAATTCTGACATAACCCAACAGAGTACAATGCAAGGTTTGTGAGAACTCCACTTGAACTAGAGCTTGAACCTAAACAAGAATTGGTCTGCGAGAATTCTACCTCCTCTCTCAGATTCATCCAAGTCTGCAACAATTAATCCTTTTGCAACCTATCCATTAGTGGAAAAGAATAGATCCAAGACTCTACCTATCAAACCCGTGCCTTTGAAACCCGCCGAGCACCTTCCACAAGTGCTTTTGAGGCCATTAACGAGGACTCCGATGGACAATCCTATAAGGAACCCAACAAGGACTCATGAAGTGCATACGTAGCACATCATGTCACTTAGAGCATATTGTGGACACTCCACTCTCACCACCGGCTTTGTATACATCACCTAAAAATACGCAGAATGTGCATGTTGGTATGTTGTATTGTTCATGGTATCTATGAAGGATATGGTGTCTAATTGCACGTTGTGTCTATGAAATCTAAAGTCTAATGCTAATGTAGAAAGATTATGCCTATTGAATGTATTATTGGTAACATTTGTGGACACCACAAAGCTAATGACACACTTTTGACTATTGAATGCAAAGAATGTGATTGAGAGAGGGAGAGGGAGCGATTGGCTGCATGCAGTCAGATGTCGTCGATGCCTTATAGGAGTGTGAAGAGGTAGCTAAACTACTACTATTAGAGGAATTACTCTCACTGCTGCCGTTGTTGCTTTGCGCATGTTGGTAAATGTTGAGATATCGAGCTCATCTAGTGAGGCGGTGGACACTAATGACCTGCCTGGGGGATAGGCCCCACACTTACACCATTGGTATGGGTGGTGAGATCAGGGGTGATATGCGGCCAGTGGGATGACAGGCTGTGTGATAGCCATTCTAGAGACTGGCATAGTTATAGCGTCAGCTCATTTAGTTGGGTTCACACTATAGAGAACCCTAGTATGTATTTGGTTAAGTATCTTCTAATATGTGTATACTCTTATCTTTGTATATGGTGTGTTGAGTGTTGTGTGAAGAAGAAGAAGATTTTCAGCCTCTCACCTTGTGTGTGCTCTCTTAGGGTTTTGTGAGTGTGTGTGTGTGTGCTTGCAAGAGCTCAAGCTCTCTTCTCTCCTGCATCTTTTTATGGTATCAGAGCTCGGTTCATACTAGGGCTGAGGTGCAAGCAAGAGAAGCACAGGAAGCGGTATGACCTTAAACTACTCTTTCCTATTTGTGTTGGTGACTACACCCTTGTCGGGAGCTCTACGGGAGGCACCGGCAAACGATCTCTGATTGAGGAGCTTTCTTCGCTGGAGTAAAGCTATAGGGTAACTATTTTATCCTATCGGACGGAGTTTTTTGGGCCGAAAAACGCGTTTCGGGCGCATCAGGATCTCCATTTTTCAGAAAGTAAGCGATTTCGAGCACTACGGATAAGTCATCGATTCTCTGCAGAACTCTGTTTTAAGAACTGCAAGAAGACAGATTGGCTGTGCAGACACTGTGTGTGCTGCAAGGAGGTCAACAGTTACCATTGGATGTATGTATGCACATTGAGATCACTGATTGTGACATTTGAGTGTACTACAGTACTGCTGCTGCAGAAAATACAGCAGTTTGTGCAGGACAAACCAAAGTGTTGTTTCTGGTAAATTTGTGTGTCTGGCAAGATGTCAAATGATGGCATAAACCAGATTGTTGCTCTGAGAAGCTTGATAAGAGCAACTTCCATGCTTGGAGGTTCAGGTTGACAAATTTTCTGATGGGAAAGGGCTACTGGGACTATATAGAAGGTGAGCATGAAGAGGCACTGGAGATACCGGACATCAATCTGACTGTTGCAGATGTGAAAGAGTTCAAGGATTGGAACCAAGGAGCTAGAAAAGTTATGTATTGGCTCTCTATCAGTATACAGGACACCATGATTGGACACACACAGGATGCCAAGTCCCCCAAGGAGGCGTGATACACCTTGGTAAAACTCTATAAAACGAATACCAAGGCACGAAAGATACATTTGAAGAATGAACTTCATACTGTGGAGAAAAAGAGTATGTCTGTGAATGACTAGAAGATAAAGGGTATTGTGGAATCCCTTGCATCTATTGGTGTTTCAGTAGATGATAAGGTGGAAGTTTGTCTACGTGGTCTCGGGGCCACAATACAAGGCGTTCAAGACGTGTATTCAGACTCGCAAAAACATTCCCAATTTTATAGATTTGGTGTCTATGCTGATTATAGAAGAGAAGAGCTTGGGTGAAGACTAACTGTCTATTAACTGTCTATAGTGATTATAGAAGAGAAGAGCTTGGGTGAAGATCAACTGTCTTCACAAAACAAAAATAGCTCAGAGAGCAACAGGCCTTCTACACAAGTTCAAGAAGAGGACGAGGTAGAGGAGGCCGTGGACGCGGTCAAGGAGGTGGCCGAACAGGTAATCAGAATTATGGCCAGCAGCAGCAGCAGCAGCACAACAGTCCCAAAATTCACAATAACAACAACAACACGCAGGTGGAAGAGGCCAATTCAGAGGCAGGGGGAGTCAAAGAGGTCGTGGAAATTGGCAAAGGCAGTATAATGATACACGTGGATGCTTTTATTGTGGTAAGCTTGGACATGTGTAGGCTTATTGTTATAAGCAGCAGGCCGACATGCAAAATGAAAAATTGCAGCAAAACAACTATGCATCCTCGAGCAGAAATAATGAGGATAATGAAAGGTTGTTTGTTATGCAGTATGTTGTTGATGCCATGTCTGAAAATGTTGAAGCAGCACATAAAGATGATGTATGGTACGTTGATTCAGGTGCTTCGAACCACATGACAAGTCATGGAGAGTGGTTCAAGGAGATGAAAAACCTTGAAAGACCAGGTTTTGTGGAGGCAGGGGATGACACTGCAATTACCCATGTTGGAGATGTACCATTGTCTATGCGCAGGATGGCAAAGTGAAGTACCTTACAGATATACTTCATGTTCCAAACATAACAAAGAATCTGGTTTCAGTTGGCTAGATGATCGAGCAGGGTTTGCAGGTTCGGTTTAACCCTGATGGTTGTTATGTTGAAGACTTTAAAGACAAGTGCAGGTTGGTTGCAAAAGGCAATAGAGTGGGCAGAATATTTACGTTGAATGTAAACATGCCTGCCTGAAGTGAGTGCTGCGATGTTTGCAAATGGTTCAAGAATTGTTGCACACAGACATTTGGCATAATGTGAATGTGCAGAGAATGAAGTCTATGCAGACTAAAGGAATTGTGACAGGGCTGCCAAAGTTTAAAGTTGAAGGTATGCAGAAAATATGTGAAGCATGCCAATTTGGAAAGCAAACAAAGCATGTATTTTCACATAACAGAAATGTGAGCCTTGATGAGGAGCTTAGGATACCAGCTATGAGAACACCAGGTGTAAAGAAGGCTATGGAAGCCATGAATGCAAAGCTGCGAAGATCTGGGAGAGTGAAGAATCCTATGCAGAGGTTTACCTATGATGGTTATGTGGCATATCACTATGCATAAATGGCAAAGGTTGTGCAGGTTGTAGAGCCCACATGCATTGATGAGGCTATTGGAAATGTGTGTTGGGAGAAAGCTATGGATGAGGAGATGGATGCACTATATGGAAATGAGACTTGGGATTTAGTGCAATTGTCTGAAGGTAAGAAAGCCACTGGATACAAGTGGGTGTACAAAGTAAAACATAACAGTGATGGAAGCATAAACAGGTACAAGGCTAGATTGGTAGCCAAAGGATATGCACAGACATATGGCATTGATTATGAGAAAACTTTTAGCCCAGTTGCCAAGATGGCAACAGTGAGAGTTGTGATAGCAGTGGCTGCGTCAAAGCAATGGTCTTTACATCAAATGGATGTAAAGAATGCATTCTTGCATGGGGATTTGTAGGAAGAAGTGTATATGTTATAGCCACCTGGTTATGAGGATGTGAGTCACCCCGAGCATGCTTGCAGGTTGAAGAAAGCCTTGTATGGCTTAAAACAAGCACCAAGAGCATGGTCTGACAAGATTTCTGAATATCTTATCACTATTGGCTTTCATGTAGCCAATGCAGATTTCTTGCTGTATGTGAGACACGGTGATAGAGGGGCTGTGCTTGTTGTCATCTATGTAGATGACTTGATCATTATTACGGGGGACCATGATGCAGAGATCTTTGATGTAAAGATCTTGCTTAGATAGAAGTTTGAGATGAAGGATCTGGGGGAGCTCAGATATTTCTTGGGCATTGAGGTGATCAGGTCACCACATGGTATTAGATTACTGCAGAGACAGTATGGCTTGGACATGTTGTCCAAGTATGGTATGACAAGCTGTAAGCCTATCTCAGTGCCATTGGATCAGAATGGTAAGTTGAGTGCAGATTTAGGAGAGATTTTAGAGGATCCTACTATGTATAGGCGCATAGTAGGAAGCTTGATCTACATGACGATCACCTGGCCGGATTTGAGCTATGTTGTTGGGTTGGTGAGTCAGTTTATGCAGGTTCCTCGGAAGTCCCATTTGGACGCATTGAGATGCATATTGAGATATGTGAGGTCTACTTTGAATTATGGACTATTTTATGAAACTGGGATAGAGATATGTGTACATGGGTACACAGATGCTGATTAGGCTGGTAGTATCTCAGATAGAAGATCTACTAGTGGCTTCATATTTTCTTTGGGGAGTGCTGCTATGACTTGGAGCAACAAGAAGCAGCCTACGGTTGCTCTATCCACTACAGAGGTCGAGTACAGAGGTGCTGCTATGGCAGCATGTGAGGTAGCTTGGTTGAGAAAGCTACTTGCAGATTTGGGTCTATCAGTGGATAGACAAGTTGTCATTTTCTGTGACAACATTAGCAGTATACAGTTGGCCAGGAACTCAGTTTTTTATGCTTACACGAAGCATATAGAGGTCCACTACCATTTTGTCAGAGAGAAGGTCTTGGCAGGAGACGTTGCCCTTGTTTATGTCAGCACACAAGATCAGGTAGCTGACATCTTCACCAAAGCATTGGGTATAGATTCAGGGCTTTGCTTGGTGTACATGAGATGGAGTTGAGCTCGAGGGGGAGTGTTGAGATATCGAGCTCATCTAGTGAGGCGGTGGACACTGATGACCCGCCTGGGGGATAGGCCCCACACTTACACCACTAGCATGGTTGGTGAGATCATGGGTGATATGCGGCCAGTGTGATGACAGGCTGTGTGACAGCCATTCTAGAGACTGGCATAGTTATAGTGCCAACTCATTTAGTTGGGTTCACACTATAGAGAACCCTAGTATATATTTGGTTGAGTACCTTTTAATATGTGTGTACTCTTATCTTTGTATATAGTGTGTTAAGTGTTGTGTGAAGAAGAAGAAGATTTTAACCCTCTCACCCAGTGTGTTCTCTCTTAGGGTTTTGTGAGTGTGTGTGTGTGCTTGCAAGAGCTCAAGCTCTCTTCTCCCCTGCATCTTTTCAGTAAAGTGCCATTGTCTATGCAAGATGGCAAAATGAAGTACTTGGTAGATGTAGTTCATGTTCCAAATATTACAAAGAACCTAGATTCTGTTGGACAAATGGTTGAGTAGGGTCTGCAAGTGAAGTTTAATCCTCAAGGATGTTTTGTGGAAGACTTCAAAAATCAGTGTCGCTTGGATGCAAACGGTAATAGAAATGGCATGATGTTTACTTTGGATGTGGACATGCCTGAAGTAAAGGCAACCATGTTTGCGCACATGGAACATGTGTCATTGCAGATATTGACATATGGCACAAGTGCATTGGTCATGTGAATGTACATCGACTGAAGTCTATGCAGGCCCAAAATATTATTACACGTTTGCCAAAGTTTAAGGTTGATGGTATGCACAAAGTATGTGAAGCATGCCAGCTTGGTAAGCAGGACAAACATGCTTTCCCACATGAAAAGCATGTCAGTGCAAGGCCATTAGATTTCATACATTTAGATGTATAGGGACGGACAAAGACTACAACAATTGCAGGTTGCAAGTACTATGTTACATTCATTGATGACCACACTAGGAAAGTTTGGGTTTACTTCATGAAAGAGAAAAGTGAGGTGTTTTCTCACTTTCAGAGATTTAAAGCCTTGGTCGAGAAGGAAAAAGGCCTGCAAATAAAATGCCTGAGATTAGATGGTGGGGGAGAATATTTCTCCAATGAGTAGCGATTTCTTGAGGAAGCAAGGAATCAAGAGAATATTTACATGTAGGTACAGTCCGTAACACCATTCTGTTGTTGTAGAAAGAAATAATAGGCACATTGTAGAAGTGGCATGTGTCTTGATGGTTGAAAAGAATATGCCACATTATTTTTGGGCAGTAGAAGCAGGCAAATACTGTGTACATTATGAACATGACACCCATTGCAGTTGTTCATGGTATGACGCCTGAATAGAAGTTTACAGGCATAAGATCGGATGTGTCACACTTGAAAGTGTTTGGGTGTATGGCATATGTGCATGTTCCTCAAGTAAAAATAAAGTTGGATGCAAAGGCAAAGAAATGTATCTTTATTGGTTATTATATGGAGCAGAAAGGTTATAGATGTTATAACCCTACCATTCGTGAGATGCAAGCAGGTAGAGATGCTATTTTTGACGAGATGAGTAGTTGGTATGCACCAACAGTGAAGGCAATAGAAGATGAAAATGTGAGAAGTGCTTATGCTGCACCACATGTAGAGCAACAATCAATCACAGGTGCTTAGTGGACCTGGAGAGTCCTCTAGGAGTGGATCCAATGTTGGCCCATGGTCAGGCAAGTTGAGGACATATGTAAGTACACATGTATCATGCAAAGGAAAGGAGAAGGTAGATCAAGCCTTTGTGCATGATCTGTCAACAGGTCACTCATATGTGGATGGTGACACTAGCGGCTCTGAGCAAAGCCTTGATGAGGAGCTTTACATTCCATCTGTGGGGTGTAAGGAGAACAAGGGCTATTTTGAGGACACCTGGCACTGATCTATGTGTACACAGGTCTACGAGGGTTCATTAGGAGAATTTTGGACTCAACTTTAGGCCTTTTTCTCTAGAGAGAGAAAGGCTTTCGGAGGACCAATAGAAAGAGAGCCACCGTAATGGAACTTTTGATAATTAGACATTTTTCATATTTTCTTTATATGAATATATTGTTATTAAAGAAATACGAAATGCATTTGACCACACTTTATAATGTCATTTCTTTAATATATATGAAAAATAGAGTGTTGTCAGCTCATTTAATAAATCTCAGCTCATTTAATGAATGGTTTTCAATCTAAAAATTTCCCTCGTTCAGCTCATTTAATAAATCTGCTTTTTTCCTTCTAAAAATTTGAAATGTTCTCTTCGAAGTTCCTATGTCATTTAACGAATGGATTTCCCTCTAAAAATTTTGCATGTTTTGGAGGTTATCTCTTTTGCCATCTCATCTTCTTCCTGTCAAAATACGCAGCGGAGATGTTGACCAGATCTGGGAACATAAGAGCAAAACGCATGCAGAAAAATAACAGCACAATTGAGAGAGAAATAGAGGCGTATAACTCTGCTCTATATACACAAAAAGATCTCGGGTATGATACAAAAGTGGTGGGGAGCATGGGGCCTATTTATGTGCCCCATGCATGCAGTCGACGGCTTGCTGTAAAAGCTCTCCACAACTGCACACAGCAGTCGGCCAGTGAATGGCCTCCACGACTGTAGGAGCAAGTTGGCCAGCCACCAGCACCTCCACGACTGCTGAGTATGCAGTCGGCCAGCCACACGACTGATGAATGGACAGTCGGCCAGCCACTAGGTGCTCCTGCTAACCATCTGCATCCATCCACACCATGGAAAAAATGGAAAAAATAGGGAAAAAATACGAGTGAGGAAAAATGATAAAACACCTCATAAGGGCGGGCACACCCACAACAAAGGCCCTGGTGTATAAAAATAGACAAGAGATGACTTCTAACATGTAGAAAAATAACAGCACAAAAGAGAGAGAAATAGAGGCGCATAACTCCGCTCTATATACACAAAAAGATCCCGGGTATGAAACAAAAGTGGTGGGGAGCATGGGGCCTATTTATATGCCCCATGCATGTAGTTGGCCTGCTGTAAAAGCTCTCCACGACTGCATACAGCAGTCGGCTAGCAGTAAATGGCCTCCACGACTGAAGGAGCAAGTCGGCCAGCCACCAGCACCTCCACGACTGCTGAGTATGCAGTCGGCCAACCACACGACTGTTGAATGGACAATCGACCAGCCACTAGGTTCTCCTGTCAACCATCTGGCATCCATCCACACCATGGAAAAAATGGAAAAAATAGGAAAAAAATACAGGGAGAGGAAAAATGATAAAACACCTCATAAGGGCGGGCACACCCACAACAAAGGCCCTGCTGTATAAAAATAGATAGGAGATGACTTCTAACACCCCCTCGCAGCTCCTGGCTGTGAAACCAACCACCACAGGGAGCTGGGGTGCCGCCTGAGCAAATCCTGAGATAGCGACTTCGTGAAGAGGTCTACCGTACTGTCCTCCGTCGAACAAAACTCTAGCAAGATGTCATCAGCAACGATCTGTTCACGAACAAAGTGCCTCTGGATGACCATCGGTTCCTCTAGTGGAAGCCCAAACCTACCATGCAACCTCTGCATCCTCACCACCTCACAAGCAGCATCACAAATAGCCCGGTACTCTGCCTCTGTCTGCGACGGCGACAAGGCAAAAGATGACTGCCTCTTACTGCTCCAAAAAACTACTCCTGGGCCTGAAGTAGATCTCCTCGTGTCTGGATCTCCTCCCCAAATTGAGTCACTCCAATCGTGGAGTCGGACTCCATCCAACAATCCCCCTCCTGTGTACAAGAGTCCATGATCCTTCGCATGCCGCAGAAACCACAAGAAACGCTATCGTGCCTCCCAAAGAGTCATCCGCAACCATGAGCTTAACTGCCTCATCAGGAAGCTCCCGTCCAATATAGTGTCCATCAACCAGATTAATGAACCATTCTGATTCTGAGTCAAAGAGGCATCACACTGCTCACAAGGATCAACACCTGTTACGGTGCAAAACCAAGTCCTGGAAACCTGCTGAAGACCACGCAAGGCCTTCTGAAACCTGTCAACCACCCGCTCTGAATCCGGAACCACAAAGCCTGGAGAAACCACCTCCTTTTACAAGTAATCAACTGCCACCTGCTCGGCTTTTCGAAAGGTCCCCGTGGAAAGAACATCCTCATCTACTGGAGGTTCTTTGTCCCGAATACTACGAGACATCAGAGCATAAGTTACCTGTTCAGTTTCCTCTGACTGACGAACACAAGAACTACCAACATCAGTACTGGAGAGTTCCTGCCAACTACTGCCATCTCTTGGCAAGCTATCCACCATCTGATTCCGGAAAGCCTGTACCTACAGCGTATCCACACTTAAGTGGCCATTACCAGACTGCCACTCATCACAAACCTGAGGACCTGGGAGAGAGAGTGCTGAAAGCTTGTAAACTCCATTCTCCACTCCACCTTCCCAAACTACTTGACCTGTTGCTTTGTCCTAGAGAGCAACAAAATGCTCATCAAACTCCACCCTACACCAGTCTTGCAAACCTGATGTACTGACAACAACAGATGAAAACCAAGTGACAGAACATACAACACCTGGGAGGAATGCTTCCCCCCTCTGCCATCGGGAACTATCTCCATCTTGCCCTCCACTTTGAACTGGGATAGTGGATATATCCCCAGTAAGAATGTGATCAGAAAACCTGCAGAGATCCTGTAAACCGGAACGGGAAGGAGTCATGTGCCTGGAAAAGCACCACTATTGAGAATCCACTCCTGAGTATCCGTTGTTGCGGAGAGTCCTCCAATCTCCTCCCTGCCGCTTGAAGAAAATGAAACATCGGCGTCCACCACCTCCAGGTGCACAAAGGCCGGAGTCTTCATGATTGTTGCTGAGGAATCTTCACCCTTCTCGGTCTTTCGCTTGGGACACTGCCTCAAATAGTGGCCTTTCTCGCCTCAATCATTACAGGTCCTCTCTGCCTTTAGTTTCTCGTGGTCAGTAAACAGACTTCTTCTCATAAGACTTCTCCGACGAAGCCTTCCCTTTGCCCGGGTTACGGCCTTTTGACTGTTGGCCAGTTAAGGGCTCCGAACCTCCACCCTGAGGAGGGTTCGTGAATCCTTCCTCTCCGGGTCTAGGACCATGGGCACAAGCTCCTCCCACGTGATGGTGTTGAGCCTGCCCATTGGTAATCAACAACGAGTAAAATGCTGAGTACTGAGAGGGCAAGTGTGACAGCAACGTTATGGCCATGTCCTCTGACGATATCTCCTTCCCAGCAGCCTGAAGAACTTCCTACGCTGAAGAGCCTGCAGCTTGTTAATATGCTCCCGCATCGTCGACGACTTTGCAGGGCTCATAACCCGCATCTATACTTCCAAGGAAATCCTCTGCATGGGCGATACCGTGTTGTAAAGAGAGGCCAAATGTTGCCATATACCTCTGGCCAGCGTCATATGCTTTACATGATTGATTACCTGCGGTGTGCAGTTGAGAAAGATAAACGAATGGACCTTGGAGTTGACACGATCCCACATCTGTGTCTGATCCTCCCGATCCTTTCGGATTGACGGTAACTCCCCTTCCTCTACTTCCGCTCGTGGAACCCCAACAACAACAAAATCTCCGAGGTCGTAAGACTCCAGAGAACAGATTCCATCATAACCTTCCATATGCCGTAGTTGCTCCCGTCCAACTGACAGTCCACCAGGAATGTGGGGAGTGTCGGGATCTTCACATGCCTCTCGGCCATCTCAAACAGATCTGCCATTGCAGGGATATACTCTGAAAAGGATGGGTCGGTTGGAACAAAGAAGAAGCAAGTGGCTGTCCAGCAAATCAGCCCGCCGTCCTCTTGCTTCTCTTCCCGAACAGTCCTGTACGGTCCACCAATCAGCCACACAATAGTCCACCTCTTGCTCACACAAATCCCAAGAACTATCTAGAGCCTAGGCTCTGATACCATGTCAAAATACGCAGCGGAGATGTTGACCAGATTTGGGAACACAAGAGCAAAACGCATTCAAAAAAATAACAGCACAAAAGAGAGAGAAATAGAGGCGTATAACTCTGCTCTATATACACAAGAAGATCCCGGGTATGATACAAAAGTGGTGGGGAGCATGGGGCCTATTTATATGCCCCATGCATGCAGTCGGCCTGCTGTAAAAGCTCTCCATGACTGCATACAGCAGTCGGAGCAGTTTATGGCCTCCACAACTGTATGAGCAAGTCGGCCAGTCACCAGCACCTCCACGACTGTTGAGTATGCAGTCGGCCAGCCACACGACTGCTGAATGGACAGTCGGCTAGGTGCTCCTGCCAACCATCATCCACACCATGGAAAAAATGGAAAAAATAGGGAAAAAATACGGAAAAAAATAGGAAAAAAATACGAGGAGTGAGGAAAAATGATAAAACAGGCGGGCACACCCACAACAAAGGCCCTGGTGTATAAAAATAGACAAGAGATGACTTCTAACACTTCCATCTTCTTACATCTGCTTTTATTTTCTATTTGCTTCCATGGAAACCAGACGTCCTAGGTGTCCCTGCTCCTCTACTAGAGCTATTATAGTATACAAAAGTTTTGATATGGATAATCAAAGGTGGATTCCTACCACAATCTCTATTGGTAGTTGGATTATGTTGCAGACTAGGAAGCGAAAAAAAACAAAGAATGAGTTTATCGACACTTACAAAGGCAGAGTTCAAGACTTCAAACTCTCTGACATAGGTAGGAGCATTAAGGAAGTCCTTATACAACATGCCTACATGCACTTAGAACTGCATTTGCAACGTTCTCCTGATGGAATCCCACTCCATAGACCAAACTATAAGTAAATGTTTTTAGATTATGTTTATGTAATGTGTTTCATTTCTATACTTATGCTTCTCTTGTATTCGTCTATATAGATATATATCCTTTGGCAGCCTATAGATAGTATTGTGGGAATCTTCGATGTTTTTCATGCATCTATTGGTGAGCAACTATACAAAGAAACATCCAACAGGTCTTTGGCAGAGAGAGGAGTTTTCTTTTATAATGAATTTTACACAGCACCTCATAGTGTTACAGGTTATGGACCTTTGAAAGCATTACCACTGCCTTCATTCAATAGTCTAGAATGGCCCATACCAACAGCATAAACAAGTGAGTGCTTTAGATATACCAAGATGTGCAAAGGTGTATAAGACCAAATGTAGCAAATCGTCAGGTGAAAATCGTTGTCTTTATGCCATTGCATGTTTTTGTCGACTTCTTTTATGACGAGGAGGTCAAAAAAACATTGTTAATGTTTATCTGTAAATCAGAGAAATGTTTGGATTTCTTAGGTCAAAATTGGGATGTGAAAGAATTAAATGGGGTTACCTACAAAATCCATAGGAAATCTAGTGTCTGTAAATATATGATTGGCTCGCAGAATTTTATTTTGGCCTTTCATTATATGAGATGGCATTATGTCAACGGAAAACTTGTAGCAATTGATTAGGACTTGGAGGATGACATTGAAAATCCATTGATGTTATTAGAGGTATGGTTTGAACATGAGCTCTTGACAGTACTCAATATAAGGTCAAAAATCTCAATGTATCAAGTGAGAATAGACTTGGCAAATGAGGATGACCTACAAGTGCGTGATGATTATGTGTTCAAGTGCAACAGCCATAAGGTATGTTATTAAATCTAACCTCGAAAAAGTATTCATTCCAAAACTATGCCATAATCATTATTAATTATATACATTACTTTGATTTTTGGAAATAGGTACCAAGAAGAAAAGAAAGGACCATTCAATGTAAAGACATTACAAGGAAGCAAGTTTTCATGATGCAAATGACCATCACATAGAGATAAATGGAGATAAATGTATTTTTGACAGCATATAGTTACATCAATCATGACAACATTTTGTATTTCTTAGAGCAATAGAAACTAAGACAAATATTTTACATTTTCTTATTGGATGTTTAAAACATTGATAGCATGTTCTCATTTTTTCCTACGAAGCGTGCTATTGTGTGTGGGATGATTCTTGTTGTTGGGGCAGTGAGGCTTGTCGTTGAGGGGGTGCTTGCTCTTCGGGATGCTCTTGGGTTGGTTGCTCTTCGAGATGCTCTTGGGGTAGTTACTCTTCCAGACGCTCTTGGGGTGGTTGCTCTTCTAGAGCTAAAGCTTGTTGTCATTTTTGCGAGATGGAAGCTTCCAAATTGACGTCTTCAGATTCATCAGATTCTGGAAGCTCGACAACAAACCTATCAACTTGTGTTCGGGGGTACTGTCGTGGCGGTGGTCCTGGTCGTCTCACGACCGTGGTGGAGGGGGCACAAACGCAACACGGATATTAGGCGGCATGCTATGAATGTTGACAATAATATGCTCAATGGCCTTTTCCCTGAACAGTCCTAAATCCACATCGGAGTATTCTGATAATCATGGATTCTAAAAAAAGCCAAAAAAATAGACATGTGTTGTCAAAGAATGAGGAAGGAAAGTAACATATCATTAAAAAAAGGAGCATGCCTACGTTTTCTGCGGGTAATGAGAGAACTAAATGTAGCAGCAACTTTGCGTTGTAGCACACCCTCCAACCGCAACTATGGCCATCCCGTTACTGCGGGACTCTGCATCTCATATCATTAAAAAAAGGAGCATGCCTACGTTTTCTGCGGGTAATGAGAGAACTAAATGTAGTAGCAACTTTGCGTTGTAGCACACCCTCCAACCGCAACTATGGCCATCCCGTTACTGCGGGACTCTGCATCTCATAGTCCTTGTGTGTTCTAGTAGTGTGTCCTGGATTATGGCCTCGAGAGCAGTTATTAGCTTTCTAATCAATCTGCATGAAACAATACTGTTGTTAATACTGAAAGTTCTCTAACTACTAATCCTTCTCTCTGTCTCTCTCTCTCTCTCTCTCTCTCTCACTCATTATGATATATAAATACTGAATGTATGGACTTATTGTCTCATGGTGCCATGGAATTCTTCACCTAAATTGGCCAAGTAACAAGTCTTGGATTCCATATCATGAAGGATCAAACTCCAGTGTGACCTACAACATGCAATTAGTAGTATCTGAAGTAACATCAAAAATATATAGTAAATATACTTGGAAATAAGAAATGGGAAGATGCCATGAATGAGGAGATGGCAGTATTGGATACAAATGCAACATGGGAGTTAGTGCCATTGCCTAAGGAAAAGAAGGCAATTGGATGTAAGTGGGTGTATAAAGTCAAGCATAACGCTGATGGTTCCAGTGAGCAGGTATAAGGCAAGATTGGTGGCCAAAGGCTATGCGTAGATTTATGGCATTGACTATGAAGAGACATTTAGCCCGCTTGCAAGAATGGCAACCATGATCTCGAGCTGTCATTGCTATGGTTGCAACAACAAAGGGTTGGTATTTACATGATGGATGTAAAGAATGCCTTCTTGCATGGTGATTTACAAGAAGAAGTTTACATGATGCAGCCACCAGGTTATGAGAGTGATGCACACCCACATTTTGTATGCCGGTTATGCAAAGCCTTGTATGGCTTAAAGCAAGCACCCAGAGCATGGCCAAACAAGATCTGGGAATATCTTGTTACCATTGGATTTCATATATCCAATGTAGATTTTGCACTTTATGTGAAAAAGATAGATAGAGAGATCATGCTATTAGTCATCCATGTGGATGAATTGATTATCACTAGTGATAGTGATGATGACATACATGATGTCAGGAGGCTTTTGAAGTAAAAGTTTGAGATGAAGGATTTGGGTAACCTGCGGTATTTCTTGGGCATAGAGTTGGTGAGATCACCTCATGGCATTTTGTTATTGCAGAGGTAATATGGCTTGGACATGTTGTCCAAGTATGGCATGACAGGCTATAATCCTATTTGAGTGCCATTCAAGCATAACACAGCTCTTTCTGTAGATACATGTGAGATTTTGGAGGACCCCACTTTCGGAGGATTTTTCTATGAGGCTAGTATAGAGATACAGCTACGTGGGTACATAGATGCTGATTGGGTTGGTAGTTTTACAGATACGAGATCCATTAGAAACTCAATGGAGTCTTCTTGGGCCCTTTAATTTGGACGTTTAGTGAAATGCTTAAAATGCTAATCCATCTTTGACCAAGCCTAGAGGCCTAGTCCTAAAAGCATATATTTGATTTTTTACAAAAACAAAGAAAAATGAAAAAAAGGACATATTCTTAGATCTGGCCACCTAGGTGACTTTAAAGCTTTGCAATGGGCTGTCAGTCAGTTATCATAGCCTTCTCTACCTTTTCGAACTCCAAACATTCCAAAAATTCGTCACTTTCTTTCCCCCTTTTTTGTGTGTGCACCAGATCTCTTTCTCTCTCTACATCCTCTCTCTAAAACGCCCTGCACTCCTTCTCCATAGAAAAAAGCGTCTTTCTCTACTCCAAAAGCCATAGCTAGCAGATCCGTACTCCTAAATGAGCCTTCTCTCTCCAAACCCACAGTAGTAGCCATGGCTTGCAAAAGGAAGAAGCTTACCATGAGTATTCTCTCTACAATACTTGGTCCTCTCTCCATAGCTAGCAGATCTGTACTCCTAAATGAGCCTTCTCTCTCCAAACCCATAGTAGTAGCCATGGCTTGCAAGGAAGAAGCTTACCAGGAGCATTCTCTCTACAATACTTGGTCTTCTCTCCAAACCCACAGTAGTAGCCATGACTTGCACAAAAGAACCTTTTCATGATGTATTCTCTCTCTATATTGCTTAGCAGCCATAGCTTGCACTAAAGAAGCTTCCCATGATGCATTGTCTCCTTTGCATTTCCTTCTCACCATTGCCAACCCTCTCTATGTTTCTTTGGCTCCCTTTGTGGCTTCTTTCTCTATCCACAATGCAGCTCTAGAGAAGCAACCCTCATCTCCATTCTTCCCATTATTTTTTGATACCATATCTTGCTCCTTCCACTCCTATTCAACCCAAGCTTACAAGCCTACTTTCTTGTAGATGGCACTACAAGACATCACCAATAAGCCTTCTAAGATCCGCCTTCAGGTTGATTTGGAGACAGAATATGCAACCCTACGTAGTAGGCATGTTGCACCCAATATTTCATACGATCAGCTTCGAATGCAAGGAGCAAAGGCCATTGATCTTTGGATTGATGGAAATATTTATCCACCAAATCCAATATCTGATGCCCCTCCACCATTCAAAAGCATTACAAGTTTTTTGAATTTTGTTGGTGATGGTTTCAATGGGCTTCTTGGCTATTGTAGGAGATTACACATGCTGTGGCTAGATGAGGCAGCTGGAAAGAGGCAAACACAATTTGCCTTCGACTAGCTTCAAGCGGCGTCGACTAAGCAGATCAATAGTTTGATGCAGAGGATTAAAGAGCTCTCAGAGGAGCTCGAGGTGCAGAAGAATAATTTAGCAGATCGTGTGTGCACAATAAATCAATTTACCAATAATTATGTTCGTCTTCAACACTCCACTCGTAATCTTCGGCGTCGTGTTCACCATTTCACTCACCTTCCCATTGGATATCACGCAAGGCAAAGAAAACGTAAAGCTATTGGGTTACTTTCTAAGACAGGAGGCGCATGCAAGAGGCATAAACAAACAACCAAGTAAAAAATTTTGTAGGAATTATAGCAACTTTGAGAAGCAATTAATGAATAAAGCATTTCTCATGGGTGACTCTTGCGATTGTAGGGCATGTGCAACAGCTATACTAGGATGTAACAATGTTGAGGACAATGTTAATGTCTCCCTTCTTCAGCATGTCCTTCGGGAGAAGGATATCATGGAAATGATAACAAGTTCTGGTAATGATAAGCTGCGGGAGACCCTTCGTCAACATTTCTTGAAGGAAATCAAAGAAATTGTCACACCCAAAGAGATGCTTGATATATGTGACTCAGCAGGTATTAACCAGAAAGGTTAAAGAGCAATGTACAGGTCAATCACTTTAGGGTTGTGAGCAAAGGGAGTTACGCAATCCTTGCTTCCAACACTTTATAGCTTACAGATGGCAAAGAAGTGTGCTAATGGTGATATTGCATCCATGTTTAATGGATACAAGTGGGTGGAGGATATTATGCCAATGCCAACAAACAAACCCTTTGAATACAATGCATATAACAATGTCTACATTGACATGGAAGTGCTACAAAAAGCAATGATTCAGTACTATGGCCTCACACTTGAAGAGACAGGTGGAAATGTCGTGTTTGTCTTGAAGCTGGATGAATGTCAAGTGGTTAAAGGTCAAAGACTGGAGCGTGTTAGTTTAACCTTGATGAGCCGAGCACTTAGAGGAAAGCCTTTAGAGACCCAAGAGTTGGATGCAAGTCAAGATAGCAATAATAGGGGTCAAGGGCATAAGCAAGACTACTACGGCATTCAAATAGAGAAGAACATCTGGTGGCAAGCAGCATGGGTCCTCCCAAAAGAGAACCATGATACCTTGAGGTGGTATTTTGAACGGTCTGGCATTCAACATGTCGTCTCTTGTCAAGTCAATGGTCAAAAGCTTGATGTTCCCGGGATAGGCTGCTTTAACGTTGAATGGCACTTGGGTGGCGATCTAAAAACCTTAAACTGTATGTTGGGTTGTAAAACAGGTGCGAATACTATATTCTCATGTGTTTACTGTTGTCATTCCAAGATAGCAGTAGACTCAAGAGTAAAAGGGAAACAACCTAGCAAAGGCAAAAGTCAAAAACAAGTGGGTGCAAAAAAAGCAATTGTTTTTTATGTTGAACAGAGGAAAGGATCAAAGGTATGGCATAATGGCATATTAAGTTGTGACCAGAGCAAGCCACCTAGTCGTGATGACCAAGAGGACAATGCTTGGAACCCAATCTTGGGCATTCCACTATGTCAAGTGCATGTGTGCACATTACATGCAAGACTCAGGATTTTGGATAAGCTATTGATGCTCCACATAAACTATGTCTGGAACATGGAGCCCGAAGATCGACGAGAAGAGTCAATACGTGCACTAGAGGGTGTACTTTCCTCTATTGGATTACATGCTAGAGAAGTGGTCTTGACAAAGGATAGAAAATCAAACCCTACACAAGACAACCCTAATAAAATTTGCATGGGTGTGGATCAAAGGCAAGACACTTGCTATCAAACCACTTGGGTTCTCATAGCCACACTAACTTTGAAATTTGGAAGAAGATATGTGATGTTACAACATATCGAGGAAATGATGCTAGGCTTGGGAAGAGAAGTTTGCATTACATCTTTTTAATAAGCTCTTGGAAGAGCTCAGGAGAGAGAGTTCTAGAGGCTGGTTTCTGGCCTAAGCTTTGGAATATATCACTCGGCTCCTTGATTCCTTGAGCCTGAGAAAGGGCACAATGGCTTAAAACTAAGCCGAGATGCTTGCCCGTAAAGCAATACAAGGCAGCTTCCCTAGCTACCAAAATACATTTATTTATGTTTGAGGCTAAGGGGTCCTCCGACAAGACTGCACTAAGTGCTTTACATTTTAGGAGCTCAGCATAGGCGATCTTTGAATAGTCTAAATGAAAAACCCGCACTATGTCGGCTTTGAGGGCAGGTATGTAGTGCCAAAGAGATGCATCTCGACCCTCTGACTTTGGCCCCGTTCCTCCTACGCGCATAGCAAACTTGTCCACTTCAAAAGCAGTCTATCAACATGTCAATATAGAAGTTAGGAAGCGTGAAATGATACAACTAAAAATAATTTGCTTTACAACTAAGAAGTTAGGACATACCTCAGTTGCATCGTCACTTGCAACTAGTTGCTCATTTGTCAAGTTTATGCTTCCTTGGTCTTGAGCATCACCACCAGCAATCAAGGGCATGTGTGGTTCAAAGGCAGCTATGCTCTCATAGAATTTCACATCTTGCTTTATTTCAACGAGCGCTTTGGCCACTACATCTTCCAAGGAACTGCTACCAATATCGTATGCAAGCGCTTTTGTGAGGTTGTCATCTTCAAAAGAGATTTTCACTTTCCCTTTGTCGTCTTGACCCCCAGCATTCATGGCAATAATAGACAGTGCCTCATCCTTGCGAAATCCGAGTGTCTTGGCAATGTCATCCAGAAACAAAAATTCTTTCCCATCAATAATGATTGGATGCAAAGACATGACAACAAGGTCTAGGACCTCCTCAAGTACTTCATCGCCCTCTAGAACTAGGTCCGGAACCTCCTCGGGGACATTCTCTTGTAGAGCCACCAATGCCATTGAGGCCTCCCATTGTTCTGTAACATTCTCTTCCTCAGCAAGGGCCTCTTGGACCTGCTCCATAGCTTTGCTTTGCCCTTTTCTTTTTCCTTTGCCACTTTCTTTCGCCACACCCTCTTGTAATAGAAGGACCAAAACCATGTCCCAGCTCATGAAAGAAGTGCCGATGTTGCCCATTTGTAGATCCAAGAGCAAGTCTTCCTCCTCATTCCTGTAGTCCTTTTCTGTGAGGGATTTTAAAAACCTTGATAGGCGGAATCTAAAATTCTTGTCTTCCTTGAATATGTACTTGATGAGGTCAACCGGAACATAGGCCCTCATCACCCTCAAACATGATGGAGTACGTGCTGATGTGTTGATCCATATACTCAATGACATCTATAAAAGCATCCGCGTGTAGATTCATTGTTGCACACACATCAACAATTGCTCCCTCAAACATAGGGACGATCTCGTTAACCCTATGAAGTAGCTCAAGCTTTCCTAGCTATGCAATAAGTGCGTCAAGTAGAGGTGCCATGACTATGAGTGATTGCAAGAAATAGAGAGTGTGTGATACAGAAAGGTGTGCGAAATTGAGAGCAAGTGTTAGGAGAGAACGGTAATTGTCAATTGATGAAAATGAGTAAAGTATCATTTATAAATGGGCGACCTTGTTATAAAATTTTTAAAAACTTTTAAAATTTTTAAGTACCAAAAATTTTTAAAAAAATGGTATGCGAAAGCAAGAACGTATCCTTCCATCACAAGGTCATTTCTAATTTACTAGTGGCTCAAGCCACAGATGCTTGTGTGACCAACCTTACACTATCAGAAAAAAATAAAACTTGAACAAGACAATTGAAAAACCTTAATAAGACAGTGAGGCAAAAAAATTGAAATTGTAAACCCTTCAATCCAAGATTACATATCCAGTGGTTGTTTGATAGCTACACAGCTAGGGAAAGTAATTTCTCTACAAAGAAAAGATCAATCCTGCCTTTTGTGCACTACTCTACCATTGATTATCAAAGCAAAATCACCACTCAGTGAGAATCGAAGAACTAAGTAGTCACGTAAGTTGGCAAGGGACCAGTCATCATTCACAACAACATCTTCTACATCCCCACCTTGCATGGATATATGTAGCACACCCCGTTCTCTAGAGGTTGTGTCGGAGTCTAATGCCTCCCATTCTCCATTTGTAAGCTTCCATCGCATGTAAGGAAACGCAATGGACAACTGTTGCTTTGGCAATATGGTAGCGCATCACAACCTTCTCAACTATTACTCTGCATCTGTTACTCCGCATCTGATGGTGTCTCCATTGTGTTGAATAACTTTTTTATCCCATGCAGGTGATAAGAAACAAGTGAGAGCTCTCTCCCCCTTTGCAATCCATAAAGTTGGGGTGCGATGTGTGTCACTTGTATGGAACAGGTACACAAAGAGGTGTAGAGGTATGAAGAAAGGTATGGTTGCTTTGTGAGATCCATATGTGCACTTCATAGCATTTTGCACCTTGCTTTCGATCTGCAAACAAGCCATGGCCACTGAAGCATTGTCTGGAATTGGCCATTCAATAGATGTGAGAGTTGGTGTAGGTTCTGGAACTAATTTTCCAGTACCATTTGTTGTCGTGGGAACCACATATGTATCCTCATAGAAGAAGATGTTTTGTGCAAGAAGTTGTGCAGCTGGACACCCTCCAAAGATTAAATTACCAAGCTCCACATGGTATGCTTCAAAGGTTCCTGAAATTGCCTCCATAGGCTCCCACTCACTATAGTTTGAAGGAAAAATATCTATGCAAAGGAACCTAAGAACAATCAAAGAAGTGCTCAGTATACCATTATTAGCACGCAATTGATTTAAAAACAAGAATATAAAGTGGTGAAATGACTTACAATTTGCAGGAAATCATTGACGTTGGTCATGGTCTACTAGTGTCAGCTCTGTTGCCTTGTAAACATGTTGGACCTTGGCTAGCTTTTTTCCATCACGATCTTGTTTGAGCTCCAATATCCGCCCTTTCCAATGGTGACTTTGTATATCAACGTATCGCTTTGACACCTTGTGGGTTCCTCTTGTACTAGGTTGCATCGTAATCCAATTCCACTTCTCGTACTGTTTGATGTTCCAGTGCCCATCCTCATCTTGACCACTGCTACAAGAGAGAGATTGAATACTGATCGGAGGCCTTCGAGCTTTAGAAGAAGACATCAGATGTATATATTAGGGAGATTATAAACCTTGATGGCAAAGGAAAATAGAATGGTGAGGAAAAAACTTAGACTGGGGAGATGTACATAAGAGAAGGAGTTGTAGAGAAAGTTCCAAGGGCTTGGCTGTGCTATTACTGCACTTTGAAAGAGGATATTAGAGGGGGTGAGAGGAGACAATGAGTAAGATTATGAGAGCCAAAGCATTTGCAACAAGCTTCCATAGCTTGGCTCTGCTGTTACACTCTGTAAAAGGAGGTTGGACAAGGTAGAAGGATGAAGTAAGGAAATGTAAGTAAGGATCAAACTTCCATAGCTACTGAGAGGAGGTTGCAGATCAAGCTTCCATAGCTTGGCTCTGCTGTTACACTCTGTAAAAGGAGGTTGGACAAGGTAGAAGGATGAATTAAGGAAATGTAAGTGAGGATCAAACTTCCATAGCTTCTGAGAGAAGGTTACAGATCAAGCTTCCATAGCTATAGATCTAGGTTTCTGAGTGAAGAGAGAGGTAGATCAAAAGGTAGATAGCTAAAAGAAGTAGTCTAGAGAGTGAAAAATGCCTTGCTATGAGAAAGGGGGAAGAGAGAGCGTTTTGGAGGGAAGATGGGAGAGAGGGATAGTGGAAAGTGAAGGGGAATGTGCATTGAATGCAAGATAATGATGGGAGTTCATTTTTGGGCCTCTATCACTTAAGAGAACTTACTTAATGATGGCTGCAGCTATCCTTTTCTATAAAAAATAGAGGAAAATTTCATATACGTATAATTTTTTTGAGTTTTAGGTGATTTTAAAAATTAAAAAAGAGCCTATTTAGCCTATTATTCTAAGTTTGACCACTACATTCTAGGCTCTTACAAACCATTGGTTTCAGTCCACATGTAATCTCCCTATTTGTCTATTTCTTAATCACCTCCATTAGGCAATGGCAAATTAAAGGGCCCAAAAAGACTCCATTGAGTTCCTAATGTACCAGTGGTTTTATGTTCTCATTTGGGAGTGTTGTAATGAGTTGGAGCATTAAGAAGCAGCTAACAATTTCGTTGTCAAGTATAGAGGCAGAGTACAGGGGTGCTACTATGGAAGCTTATGAGGTAGCTTGGTTTTAGAAGCTACTTGTAATATGGGTGAGCCCGTGGATAGGGCACTTGTCATTTATTGTGACAACATGAGTAGCATACAGTTGGCCAGTAACCTAGTATACCATGCTAGAACAAAGCACATTGGTGCACTATCACTTTGTGAGGGGGAAGTTTCTAATTAGGTGATGTAGGTCAGGTATATGTCGACACAGAGAATTAGGTGGTTGACATCTTTATGAAGGCATTGTGCACAAAGAAGCTCCACAGGTTTAGGAGCTTACTTGGAGTGTAGTGTGTGGAGTTGAGCACGAGGGGGAGTGTTAAGATATCGAGCTCAACTAGTGCTATGGTGGACATTGATGACTTGTCTGGGGGTGATACTCCTGCTTAATCTTACTAATTAGCTTAACAAAGCATGACCTGGCCGCTGTGACAACTGCAAGGCATAAAGCTGCTTGTGGGGGTCAACATGGTGGTGGTAATGGTGGAAGTGCTATTGCACGAACTTAATCCTGAGGGCATGGTAGCAAAGAACAGTACGAACAGTACTAGTACTGATACAATTAGTGATTTGTTGTAACCTCGTTCTTAGTTCCATTTGGTACATTTAGTAAGGCACCAACACCTATAGCCCTTTGTGGCTACTTTTCATTAACTAATACTAATTGAAGTATCTTTTTTCCTATTTAAAAAAAAGGCACCAACACCTAAAATGCCAAAAGAAGGTTGATCTTCTCAATCCAAAATTAAGGAGGAACAAAGAAAAAATTTCCACGTGAACAAACATGGGATGAATGTGGAGGACAAGGGATAGCACTTGATCCACCTTATGTTTGGTGTGGAGGGTGCAAGAAACCTTCTTAGCTCCAAATGTGTGCTTGTAGCATAGGAGGCCTCCACCAGACACTACAAGGTTATGGGGGCTATAACAACATGGATATATCGACAAAAGTTACGGGTGTTGCTAAGTGACATCTCTAGCAACACTTTTGGGTTTTTTTCAAAAGAGGCAAATAGGAGTCGCTTAATGACATAAATAGTGTCACTAAGTGACATCTCTAGCAACACTTTTGGGTTTTTTTCAAAAAAGGCAAATAGGAGTTGCTTAATGACATAAATAGTGTCGCTACACGTGTTATTAAAAAAATGTCGCTTGACGATATTCCTAACGACACAAATCACATGAAAAAGCTGGGTGTATCCCGAATGTACTTCAAATTCATTTATTTCATATATCACTGGCCTGCTATTTTTTTCTTTGATCTCTCTATGTCTCTCTCCATTACTTGAGCTTGCATGTACACATCCCCGCATTCTGTCTCTCTCTCTCTCCATTGCTTGAGCTGACATTCTCTCTCTCCATTGTACAGTAGCATTGCTCCATGGATCCTAGCACTCAATTTTTATTAGTTTTGCTTAGGCAGATTATGATAGATGCAGGATTCATAGGAGACATGTTGGAGGATGCTATTGCCTCTAAGGCCAATGCCACTGAAGACTAGATTAGTTTCTTTGACACATTCCGGTCATGGTTGGAAGGAGGTTGTGTAGAAGACCGTCGACTAAGATGGCACCATGGTGTGGGTAAGTAGTATCATTTGTATCAAGTTATTAAATTTAGAGAGACATAAACAAATAAAGGTTTTTATATGCTAAGCATATGCATAAATCTTATGTATATAGGCTATGTATAGTTTTTTTAGAGAGACATAAATAAATAAAGGTTTTTATATGCTAAGAATATGCATAAATCTTATGTATATAGGCTATGCATAGGTTATATGCATATAGCTTTATGTATAGGTTATATGCATAAGGAATAATAAAAGTCTATAGGAAAACCACTATATGTCTATAGGCTATATTTCATATAGGTTATGAACACTATATTCGTGAGTTTGGGAATTTCCCAGCTCCCATTTTTTGAATACTAAAAAGGTAGGACCTGGATAACATGCCTATAAGTTTCTCAAAACCATATCATGTGACCTATTGTTGGAAAGCGCTGGAAAATGGAATCTAGTGAGCTATAGAGCGCTCAATTTGGAGTAACGGTGTTCAAATTATGATTAATCCAAAGATTTAACCACGTGTCCCAAACTACTGGGAAATTCCCATATTCCCCAATATGGTGTTTATGCATAAGGCTTATGCATAGGCTATAGGAAATATGCTAAAGGCTATGCATAAGTTTATATGCAAAATGTTATATGCCTACAGGCTATAGGCTATGCATAGGCATAGCCTTGTGCATAAAACCTATGCATAACCTTACGCATAAAGGCTATGCATAAGGCTATGCATAAGTCTATATGCAAAATGCTATATGTGTATACGCTATATGCATATAAAGGTATATGCATAAGTCATGCATAGGCTATATGTATAAGGCTTGTGTATAGGCTATAGGCAAAACGCAATAGAAGGCATATAGGAGTCTTGTGAGACAGGGCATTAGTGATAAAACTTACGAGCGGAATCGCTAAATGACACCCTATAGTAACACTTTCAACCATTATTTGAAAAAGAGGTTGGGTTTTGTTAGTGACATTTTGTGTGTTGCCAAAAATATTGTCAAGTTTTGTCACTAAAAATGACACTATTAGGGACATGAATCTCATGTAATCACAATTTTATATTATAGCCAGTGCTTAATCTAATTCAAATTTCATTTCCCAGCAACTCCATATCCCTTTAACTCCATCGACTCAACCCTCACCTCATCTCTTCATCTATCATCTCCATCCTTGGCAAATCCTCACCTCATTTCTTCGTCTATCATCTCCCTCTTCTGTCATATCTCTCCTCGGTAAACCCTCACCTCATCTCCCTCAACCCTCACATATCCCTCTTCTCTCATATCTCTCCTTGGTAAACCCTCACCTCATCTCCCTCAACCCTCACATATCCCTCCTATTAGTAAACCCCTCATCTCCCTCCTCTACTCAAAAATTAATGGTATTTCCCTCTCTCTTCTCTCCCACAGACATGCAATACATGAAGGTATATGCTCTTCAATGTAATGATTATGCATGTGATTAGGGTTAATCTCATCCTTACCTCCATTTGTGAAGAGTGACCTCTTGCTATTTCCCTTGCTACTCCTCCACTTGCTTCTCTTTCTCTTGCTTCTTCTCTTGAAACAAGTTTTGTTTCTCCTTCTCTTTACTAATAAGTAGGGCACATGTAATTTTATGTTTTAAATCTCACCTAATATTTTAACTTTTTTATTTTTATAGGCTATTTTCATATAAGGTAAGCATCATATGTAAGTTTATGTTTTATCTCACCTAATATTTTAACTTTTTTATTTTTATAGGATATTTTCACGTAAGGTAAGTAACACTATCCTCCACATAATGTGAGCAGCCCTCTAACTCTCACTTTTTTTGCAATAAGGTTTATGTTTATGGTTTATGGTTTATGTGTTTATAGGTCCCCTTTTTTTTGGGTCCAACACCTTGCCCTTCCTATTAAAGTAAACTCTAAACCCTAAACCCTTTCTATTATTAAAGTAAGCTCTAAACCCTAAACCCTTTCTATTAATTATACACCCTTGGGTGATATTGCTACACCCTCAGGTCCTATGGGAGTTTTTTTCATGTTATTAGGATGCATAAAGGGATATACACATAAAGATGTATCTATGCATAAAGAGACCTCTATGCATAAAGTTATTATGCATAAAGAGGCCTCTATGCATAGAGTTATTATGTAGAAGAGGCCTCCACGCATAGAGTTATTATGTAGAAGAGGCCTATATATATGCATATTAGAGTATTAGGTAGTTGGACACACCCTATGGTTGGTGGAATGAGTGCCGCAACCACCATGGAATGCATTGCATGGGTAGATGATGGTCCGAGCCTTCTTGGTGTGACATGATGTTATGCCCTGATCTCACAACGTGATGTATTTTCTTTGTGGAAAATACGTAAGCCATGGTGAATTTGGGTGTGTGAGAATTAAGTCAAAGTAGAGGTTGTATGCATGGAGGTGCTTTGGAGGGACTTGCAAAGTCAAGGGTTTCCAGGCAATAGGTATACCACCTCAATCACACACATTGAGTGTCGATTGATTAGAGGAATAGATTCCTATTAGAATAATTACGTTTTCCCTGCGAGATAGAGTTGGGTCCCTTCATTTGCTTGTATCCTCGTATTTCTAAGAGATCGAGGTGTCATCAATAGAAGATGAAGGAGACTTAGCTTCCTATCAAAAGGATTCCCTTGAGCCAGCTGGGGCAGGGACCCTACCTTACAAGTGGTATCAGAGCCGATCTTAGTTCCTAGGATTTGTTATTCAAAGATTAACTATTAAGGGATTAAAACAAGTGATTGTTTATTATATGAGGATGAATTAGTCATCTCTAGTGGCCATAGAAGTGGTTTGATTATCCTCACATGTTGAGACAATCATCCTATGAAATTGTGCTTGTATCTTGGGGATGCACACGCAAGATATTTGTAGAAAAAAATAGAGTGATCTAATTAACAAATCAGTGAACTGAATGACTAGAAGTATAGATCGAAACTTTATTTAGAGAAATGTTTAGGATATATCTCATTAATTTGTATATTGTTAGTTATTATGATAATAGATCCATTAAGGAGAGACTTGTGTACGTGACCCCATCTCGAAAAAACAAGGGTCTAATTCCGGATGTGTAATTCCAAAAAAAAGAAACTCTCATGTGTATTAATCTTGAGTGCCTTTAGATGTGGTGCTATATAAGTATTTGATAGTTTTGAACTTTTCATGGATGATAGCTTTATGGTAGATGGTAAGGGAAGATTAAATTTTGAATTGTTTTCTTGATGACACTTAGTCGTTTTTTAAAGTTTATATGATTTTCTTTTTATCTTTATTATCCAACAAGAATAGGATGCTCAATGACCAAAAAAATAAAATAAAATAATAGTTGAAGAAAAATCTCTAGTATTACGAAGGGAAACTTGAAATTTTACCCTTTCATGATTTTATTGTGATGGAAATTCTAGATTAACATGCCCATGACCAAGGATATAAGTAAAGTTAGTCAGCTATCATTGATAACGAATAATTATTGCTTCAGCCTATTAGAGAAGTCTAAGGAGAGTATTACTCTTCCTATAATATATGAGGTCAGATTTTATGGAGGAGTCAATTTACATGAGTAGACTTATCAGTGGGGATGGAGAGTGTCCCATCAGTTAACCATGTTAAGTGTTGTACTTATTATATCATATAGGAAATATTATGAAATTTATATAGACTAGTTAAGTAAATACCTTTTATTTAAGAAAGAGAGTTTGAGTCTAAGAGACTTCTTGGGATATTTTTTAGGCAAGAGAAAGTTTCTCATAATGGCATTAAAGAAGTCCTTCATGGAGCCTGACCGGAACCATTCAAAGGTGAAAGAAGGAATTTGGGAGAAGTAGAGGCTTGGATAGAGTCCATGGATGAGTATTTTGATGTAGCTAGATACAATGAAAGAAGCAAGTTCACCCTTTCTTGTTTAAAAATTGTGAAAAATGCTCAGATTAGTTAGAAGAACTATTGTCAATCTAACCACTAGAACCAAAATCAATTGTGATGGGATGCCATGAAGGTACATCTTCGTTGAAAGGTTTTGTCCTCCAGGATTTCAAGAGGATAAAATGAATGATTTTTTGGAGCTAACCCAAGAAAAGAAGACCCTAAAAGAATACCACCAAACTTTTGTTAAACTTCTGCAATTTGCTCTAGAGATGGATGAGGTAACTCTTCTCCATCGATTCATTCAGAAGCTTAATCCACCTTTGAATAACCTAGTCAAGAATTACCAAGCCATCCTCCATTTCAAAAGCCATAATAATGGCCAGAGACTATGATAAAGGTTTTTATATGGAAAGTGTTCAGAACGATGTGAGTCCTTCCATGTTAATCAAGAAGAGGTTCCCTAATTCAAGAGAAATGTCAAGCCCACCACCCCTGGCTAAGAGGAACCATGAGCTAGAGCAAAATCAAGGTCAAGAAATAGGGATCATAGGGTTAGAGAGTAGATCTCCGACTCGTAAACATTGCATCAGGACCTTTCAAGAAAGAAGATGTTTTAGATACCAACAACGACAAGGTCATCAAGAGAAAAATTACCCTTTCCTAACAAGATCATCTCGGCCATGATCAAAAGAAAGACTAATATTTCAGATAACAAGACTAGAAGTAAGAGCTCTCCCTCATGTATATATCAAGAATAAAGACAACGAAATGAGTTTTTCCATGAGAACAAATGCTTTAGGTGTAAACAACATGGCCTCCTTAGGAAATATTTCCCTAAGTAACCAAGGACCCTTCTCTTCCTAAATCACGGAAAGGGGAAACCCAATAGGATGGGCCTATATCAATCCAAGAGGCGAGAATGAGGCCAGTATGAAGCCTAGAACATCCAAACTAGGAAGTGGTTGCCCAAGTTATGATTGTTTTGAATTAAGCTAGAGATCATTGATTCTTTAATCAAAGTTTAATTAAGAATATGTTAGGGAGTATACTAGAGATTAACATAGGGATTGTGTTAGGAAGTATTATAGAGATTATGATAAGATTATAAATGAGATATTAAGTTAGAAATTTTGATATAGATTATACATATGATGGGTTAAAAATAGCCAAATTTACATATGATTGGTTGAAAATAGCCAAATTTAACAAGTGTTTCTATAAGTAAATAGAAGTTGATTGGTGCAAGATTCATGTGAAGTAATGTACATGATGAATAGAGATATTCTAGGAGACAATGCTAAGGTTATGCATCTTGCTATCATAGGTTAGATCAGACAAAGGATTGATCCCCTTATATTTTTCCATGGCAATTTGGGAAGTAACTCATGGACATCATAATTTCTCTCATGAGTTCGAGCTTTCTGGATTCATAGGCTACTGCATGACCTTCCTGCATAAGAGTACCTCCTAGGGCAAAACCACTGGCATCTGTCACTACCTCAAAGGGTAAGGAAAAATCTAGAAATTTAAGGACATGGTTGGTTTTACTAAAGCTATCTTTAGCTTATCAAAAGCACTTTGACACATAGCAATCCACTGAAATAGGGTACTCTTCTTGAGAAGGTTAGTCAAAGGGGATGCTATCTGAGCATACCTGGGTATAAAGATTCTATACCATCCAGTTAATCCTAGGAATTCTCTAACTTCTGTTACCGTCTTAGGTTCCGGCCAATCTACAACTGCTTGGATCTTTGCGGGGTCACGAGAAATCCCATCTTTAGACACTATGAATCCCAAGTATTCCACCTGGTTAACAGAGAAAGAACACTTGCTCTTTTTTGCAAAGAGTTGGTGCTTGCTTAGGATTTCCAGGACCTTACGCACATGATCTTCATGTTCTGTAACATTCTTTGAGTATATCAAGATGTCATCAAAGAAGACAAGAATAAAATCATCCAAGTATTCTCTGAGAATATCGTGCATAAGACGATTAAATGTCACTGGGGCATTAGTCAATCCAAATGGCATGACTATGAACTCATAATGCCCATAGCGAGTATTAAATGCTATCTTTGGGATATCCCGTTCCTTGATTCTGATCTGGTAGTACTCGGATTTGAGATCTATCTTTGTGAACATTTGGGTTCCGCTTAACCGATCTAGAAGTTCATCGATCTTAGGGATAGGATACTTATTTTTAATTGTTAATTGATTCAATCCTCTGTAGTCAAATATAGAGTCTTAACGTTCCATCTTTCGTCTTTTGAAAGAGAACGAGCGCAACCCAAGGTGAGACACTGGGTCTAACAAATCCCTGCTCTAATAGTTGTCTTAACTGATCCCTAAGTTCTATGGCTTCAGGGACTGACATTTTGTATGCATGCTAGGCTACTAGAGCTGAGCTCCGGGGGTTAACTCGATCTCATGATCTACTTCGTGCATGACGGAGGCATCTCAGTCAGCTCTTCAGGGAACACATCTGCATACTCACTTAACCACTCTGGTTTTTTAGCCTTGCATTTTATGTCTACCGGATTCATCTTAATAAAACGACATAAACAGCTTGCCTCTTTCTGAGCCCTTTTAACAATTTAGAAGACTTAACTAATTGCAGCACTGGGGATCCGAAAATTTTAGTTCCTTGAACTTTATTCCCGTGAAGGTCAAGGAAAGAGATGGTTCCATTGTGACAATGAATGTCAGCCTAATTCTTATGGAGCCAATCCATTCCAAGGATTCCATCATAGATTCCCAAGGGTAGGACTCTGAACTGGCAATCTATTACGTTTCCATCTAGACTAAACTAAATAAGGTTTGTCTCAAGGTGTGTGAAAAGAATCTTTCCACTGGCCAATTCCACTTGCATAGGTCAGAAAACATTTCTTTATTTATATAAAGGCTGCAATATGTACATAGAGCATCTTGGCTCTAGAAAGTCAAAACCTCCTCGAGAAATGCATAAGATGGCGATACTGGGCTACAAACATGTCCCGATACAATTGTTCCCTCACTACCAAAGGAGCTACTATCTTATTCTTTGGAATAAAGCGGCTAAGAAGTCTATAGATATGGCAGGAAAGTCTGAAATCTCGAGGCATAGGGTGATATAGAATAACACCATGAATCACTTTTAGCTTCATCAGAATCATGGCCCAACGAGATATTTTCCCTTAGCATCACGCGCTGGTCGTAAGAGGCATGGACATACCACCCTGCAAACCACTTGTGCTGCCATCCCTCCACTAGGTCTGGGAAATATAAATCCTCGAAATGGCTTGCGAGTGTGGCTCGGCTCGTTTGAGTCATAGCAGAAGAGATGATATGCTCAAAGAAAGCAGTCATATCCTGTGTGACTGGGTGAGATTGGGAATACCGGATAGGCATGGAAATTCCATCTATAAAACCGAATTCTTTGATTAAAAATCTTCATTAATGAAGCTTAAGGAATGAAAATATAATACGTAAATTCTCTTTTTGAGTTTTTATTATAAATTCTCGATAAGAATTCATTTTTCCTTTATTAACTTTCAACAAAGTTCTGATACTAGCTGCTGTGAGATCCTTGCCCCCTACGAGAGTGCTGGCAGCGGAAGCAGCGTCAGTCTCTCGCGCGCGGGGTAGGGATTCCTCGCCCACGAATATTCGGACAAGAGACTAGCCCGGCGGTTCCTTCGAAACCGAACTTGGAAAAACTTCCCTCACTCGGAAGGCACGGGCAATTCCACCAGGAAAATTGTCTAACAGGAGAATTGCTCTAACGAATCAAAGTCTTAACTATCCAAATCAATCCAACCAAACCCGAAAGTCACATGGTCAGATCAAGGAAGAGACTTGCACTTGGTCCATAGAATCACAGCTTTTCCCCCTTTTAGTGAGGCACAGCCCTGATTCCCTCCCATTTCTGGAACTAGCATTTTGTATGCATGTTGGGCTACTGGCTGAGTTTTGGGGGTTAGTTCTATCTCATGATCTACTTCACGAGTCGGAGGCATCTCAGTCAGTTCTTCTACGAATACATTTGTGTACTCACTTAGCCATTCTGGTGCTGTAGCCTTGCATTTTCTGTCTACTAGATTCATTTTAATGAAATAGATAGCTTGTCTCTTTCTGAGTCCCTTTAACAATTTAGAAGCTTTGACTAATTGCAGAACTAGGGATCCGGTAATTCCAATTCCTTTGACTCGATTCTCGTGCAAGTCGAGGAAAGAAATGGTTTCATTGTGATAGTGAATGTTAGCCTGATTTTAATGGAGCCAATCCATTCCAAGGATTCTGTTCCCAGATTTCCAAGGGTAAGACTTTGAACTGACAATCTGTTATGTTCCCATCTAGATTAAACTGAATACGGTCTATCTTAAACTGAATACGGTCTATCTTAAGGTGTGTGAAAAGAATCTTTCCCTTGGCCAACTCCACTTGCATAGGTTTCCCTGATTTTTGATTTAGGACTAACTTACGCAGACATCTTGGGGAAATAAAAGAACGTGTACTACTTGAATCAATCAAAAGCTTGAAATACTTACCCTTGTACTTTGCTGGAGTCTGGAGGACTGAGAACTGACGATTCTTCCCTTGATGCTCAGTGGCGGCATAAATATGTCCTCTTTCTTCTTCCACTTTCTCAGCTATTGTAGTGGCTCTAGATGCTGCAGCAGTCTGAGGTGGAACTCTATCTCTTTGGTTTCCCCAATCATGGTGGGAAGGAGTTCTGAGGCTCTAGGCTAAGCTGGTGCCGTGATTTTGGCAAGGGGGACCCTGATTGGACTGATACTACGAAGGAGTTGGTCTCTGAATTCTGGGACCTTGGCTTCCTTGGCCCATTGACATAGAAGGAGTTGGGAAATCCTTGAGCTGGTGCCCAAAACCTTGACAACCGAAACACCTGTTTTCACTTCGAAGCTCTTCCTTTTGCATTCTAGAAAGAGCCGAAGTTCTTGAAAAAGTGCTCCGAGGAAAAGGTCTTCCTTCATTTTTGAAACCTTCCATCCCCTGGTTCTGATTGGGACGTTGGTGTCTTTTTAGAGGCGGAAGGTTGGAAGTACTTCCCGGTGTTTGGAACCTTTTGAAGGACGATGGAGCTGGCTTTGGCGAGACCTTAATAACAAAGGCCGTGGCGAAGTCCTTTGCCATCCGTACTGCTTCAACCATGGAAACTGGCTTGGCATTCTTTACCAGGGTGTCCAAAGGTTCCTTCATTCCTTGAATGAGTTGCTCTTTGTCCAGCGGTGGTGAGTACTTGAGGAGAAGAGCAAACACCTGGTGATACTCTTCAATAGATCTACTCCCCTGGGTTAACTCCAAGAATTCATTCATCTTAGTGTCCAAGAAGCCGGGAGGATAGAATCTCTTCCTTAGGTATGTCTTGAGATCATTCCATGTCTGGGTGTTCTGATCCAGATGGTTTGTCTCACAGTGGTTTCTCCATGCTACTCTGGCTGTTTCTACTATCTTCAACCTTGCAAGAGCCACTTTACTTTTCTCATTGTATATCTAGTGACATCGAAGTATTCTTCTATTTCTTCAATCCACTTTTCCACAATGTAAGATTCCTCCCCAGCCTCTCAAGATGTCCAGTATCTTCCCTTGTAGTCAAATCCCTCTTCAGAAATATAAAAGATCTTGTTTCTACCAGTTTTGGCCTAGAGAGAGAAAATCTTCTAGAGAGTGGTAATTCAGTTTTTAAATATTTTTGGATGAAAAAATATATCTTTTTATTAAAATAAGTTCCCCCGAAACAGAAGTTCAAAAAGATTTTCAAAAGGTGCATTAGAAATCAAGTATAATCTGTTCAAGAGGCCTTATCCTGAGGGTCAAGATTTTTTTGAAATTTTAAATTAAGGTTCCTATGGGCCAATAAGACCAATCCATGTGTGGGGAGGAGATAAATCCAATTTGTAAAAGAAAATACCCAAAAATGAGTAAATGCTTACATAAGATGAAGAGTTGACTATGTACAAGGGTTATTAGTAAAAAACTATGAGTATTACTAAAAAAAGAGATATTTTGGGTATAATGATTCCATTTTGACACATGTGTAAGGAAGGGGAGTCCCTTCAACGAGGCACCTTCTTCACATGCTTGAATGAGTTTTAAACTCAAAAATAATGTGATATTTTTATCTCTCCTCTCTCTTGGATCAAACCGAATCAAAACCGAATAAAAAAGAAACCAAACTAGGTCCAAATCTAGTCCAAATTCAACCAGACTGAATCTGGAAAATTCTAGAAATCAGTTGGTCTTGGTTACAGTCTCCCTCTCCTATAAATAGAACTTGAGTCCTTTGTTAAAAAAATAGGAGAACTATACTATGCCAGAATTATGCTGAAATAATGATAATTTTTACTATTCTCTAAAATTCTCTCCAAATTGAAGAAATTGGAGTTTCCCTCCTTCTTCAATCTCCATTGGTGGCTCCATCAACACACCAAACCAATTGATTGGTTGGGGTCCTCTACTGTGATCAAAGAATCAAGCAATTTTGTAAGGTAAAGTGTAAATTTTGATCTTTTTCCATAATTTCTCAATGTTTCTCTCTTCTCAACCCCTCTCAAGCTTGAGAAGCTTAATTGGAATGGCTTTTTAATGCTATTGAAGTTAATTGATGAATGGTAGTAAAGAAATACATAAAATTTCTATTTATGCCTAATTTTAATGGCTTTTATGATTTTTGTCTTCTCTAAAATGATTATGATGTTATGCCTCATTGAAAAAAGGCATTCCCCTCTCTTCTTTAGTAAATCCAACCATTCTTTATCCTAGATGAATGATTAATAGATAGAATCAAGTTTTTCATAATGTTTTTCTTAAATAAGTAGAAATTGTTTACATTAGAATGATTTAAATACTCTTGGTGAACTTCTAGTTGATTTTAGAGAGTCAAAAATTTAAAAAATGGTCAGCCATACAAAGGAGGTTATGGTGAAATTTTCTAAAATTGTGTAAAATAAGTTTTTTTTTTATCAAAAAGAGTAATTCCCATCGTATATGTATTCTTAAAGTGTTAATTTTCATCCTAGGTATAAGAAATTACATACTAAAAATGTTTTATTAAAAATTGTTGCTTTCTTTAGAAGGAAGTATATTGAAATTGTTATTCTGATTATAAAAGTGTGATTTTCATCATAAAAAAATTTATGCATAAATTAGATGCATAAAAGAAATTCTTTTATATTAAAAGAGTGATTTTCATCATAAATGATTTGTATGCATAAACATATGCATAAAAGATAAAATTTTTATATTAAAAGTGTGATTTTCATATAAATGAATTTATGCATAAATTAGATGCATAAAAGAAATTCTTAAAATTATATTAAAAGAGTGATTTTTATCATAAATGATTTGTATGCATAAACATATGCATAAAAGATAATTTTTTTATATTAAAAGTGTGATTTTCATCATAGATGAATTTATGCATAAGTAGATGCATAAAAGATTTGTTTTATATTAAAAGTGTGATTTTCATCATAATTGATTTTTATGCATAAGTAGATGCATAAAAGAATTTTTTATATATTAAAAGTGTGATTTTTATCATAATTGATTTTTATGCATAAGTAGATGCATAAAAGAATTTTTTTATATTAAAAGTGTGATTTTCATCATAATTGTTTTTTATGCATAAGTAGATGCATAAAAGAAAATTTTTATTATAAAAGTGTGACTTTTATTAAAATTTTGATTTTATGCATAGAAAGATGCATAAAGAATTTTATTTTTGATTCAAAAGAGATATTCTTACCAATTTTGATTTTATGCATAGAATGATGCATAAAGAATTTTATTTTTAATTCAAAAGAGTTATTCTTATCAATTTTAAATTTATGCATAGATAGATGCATAAAAGATTTATTTTTTTTTTCTAAAAGTGTTAATTTCATTAAGATGGAAATTTATGCATAGAAAGATGTATAAAAGATTTATTTTTATTTTGAAAGTATTATTCTCATTAAAATAGAATTTATGCATAGTAAAATACATAAAAGGATTATTATAAAAGTGTTATTCCTACTAAAGTTGTCTTTATGCCTAATAAGATGTGTATGAGAAGTGATAGGATGTGATAAGATGGGTATGGAAAGTGATAGGATGTGATAAGATGCGTATGGGAAGTGCTAGGATGTGATAAGATGTGTATGAGAAGTGATAGGATGTGATAAGAGTTGTATGAGATGTGCTAGGACGTGATAAGATGTGTATGAGATGTGATAGGATGTGATAAGAGGTGTATGAGATGTGCTAGGACGTGATAAGATGTGTATGAGATGTGATAAGATGTGATAAGAGGTGTATGAGATGTGATAGGATGTGATAAGATGCGTATGGGATGAGTTAGGATGTGATAAGATGAGTTAGGATGTGATAAGAGGTGTATGGGATGAGGTAAGAAGTGTATCTGATGGAATAAGATGTATATGGGTTGTGATAGGGCGAGAATGGATGTGATGTAAAAGAATAGATGTGAAGGCGTATGTGGATATATGAATGGGAATGTAGAAATGGATGTATGAATGTGGTGTGAATGTGGATATGGATATATAGATGTATGAATGTAAATGTGGATCTGGATGTACGAATGAGGATGTGGATGTGGATGTGGATGTATGAGTATGAATGTGGATATGGATGTATGGATATGGATGTGGATATGGATGTGGATGTGGAAATGAATGTATGAATCTGGATGTGGATGTATGAATGCAGATGTGGATGTGGATGTATGAATGTAGATATGGATGTGGATGGCCCCCACGGATATCCGGACAGGTGACTAATTCCTTGGCTTCTCCAAAACCGAACTTGTTCTAACTTTCCTTGCCCGGAAAGCACAGGCGATTCCTCCAGGATAAAATTTTACTCTAACGTAGTCAGGGTCATTACTGACCAAACTGATCCAATCGAACCTAAAGTCACTTGGTCAGATCAAGGAAGAAACTTGCACTTGGATCATAGAGATCAATGCTTTTTTCCCCATCAAGAGGCACAGCCGTTGATTCCTTTTTCTATAGAACAATTACTATCCGAGATTTACTTCATCTAGCGTACTACAATAGAAATTGAGTCTCATTTTACGGATCCATCAGTCCAGCCTAACCCCATCCAGTCCCATGGGTTAGCCAACCACCCAAGCACTATAGTGATGGGATCCAATTTAGAATTTGGTTAGGTTTTGTCCCGGGTACCAGGGAAAAGAGTTCCCTGGCCCCCTAGCCGGAAGTTCACGCAACATAAAACTAGTCACACCACTTACACACCCAATATGAAATTGCCTTTTTCTTAGCATCAGCTATCTTTAAAACAATCCTTTAATGAAACCATTGTGTCACTGATCACAATCCTCAAAATCTTTGGTTGAATCCTTATTTCCAATCATTCCTTCATCGGTGTACTTATGACATCATTGGTAACCAGAACGCTCACCACCTGTTCACTCGGGGGCCTTTTCAATAGTTTCTAGCTCATAGTACCCGGCAATATAATCACTTATAAAAATCAAGATAGAATCTTCGTTGAAGATCAGCAAGATCAACCAACAAATCCATATAAAAGAGCCATGGACTCATCCGTTGAGGACCAGCAAGGTCAATCAACCAAATCCATGCCCGGTTTCAGAAAACAACTCTTACTCCTTGTTCTAAATATCTTCCACGATGCACGTGTGGGTATCTTTGGTGACCCAAAGCTTGAGCACCACCGTATGGTCAGCACCCTCTAGGATCCTTCGCAGGTCACCTAGCGCTTCACTCATAGGCTGCTTCCTTGGTCCCTCATCCACCGTACCAGAAGCTCACCATTTAAATCGAACCGAGGCTGGTCAAGACCTCGGCCGACCTTGCTACGGGAGACATTCTCCGTTGACTCTCCGTCAGCTGTTGCAATTTTATCAGGTAGGTCTCCATGACCACATTCTCAAGAAAGTCAAAATGCTTCCCGAGCATTCTTGAATAAAACAATCATTTACAAACAGTTCACAAATACAGTTTCTATAATGAACTCACTCTTTCCAGATTGTTCCACATCAATCCATATTACTTAACCCAAATCCAAATCATATGTTTATCCATGCTTGACGAGATATATCATTTTCCATCCCATCCCATCACATCAGATTCATTCACTTCACATAACATCCATTCCTATCTTTCTTAATTTACATTACGTCTCATCACATCCATTTCTCATTACATCTCATTCCTTCACATCTTATATTATTCATTCACATTCTGATTCACATGACATCTCATCTCATCCATTCGCTCATATCGACTTCGTATCCATTCACATACATATTTGCATTCATTATTCCACATACACATCCACATTCACATCTACATCTATACATCTATTTTCACATCCACATTCATACATCCATATCCACATCCACATTTATACATCCACATTCACATCCATACATCCACATCCATACATCCACATCCATATCTACATCCATACATCCATTTTCACATCCACATTCATATATCCACATCCATATCTACATTCGTACATTCACATTCACATCCACATCCACATCCACATCCTCATTCGCACGTCCACATCCACATTCACATTCACACATCTACATCCACATCCACATCCTCATCTACATCTACATTCATACATCCACATCCACATTCATACATCCACATCCACATCTGCATTCATACATCCACATCCATACATACACATCCACATCTGTATTCATACATCCACTTCCATACATACACATCCATATTCATACATCCATAGTGTAGGACCCTTCCCCATGCAAGATGTGCTACTTCCGCTGCTAGCACCCACCAGAATCGGTTGCGCGGTGGGGACGAGAATCTTACAGTTGGTATCAAAGCGATTTGGATATGGAGGATCAACCGAGAAGCCAAATATGTCAAAAATTTATCAAGAAGTGGTAAAAGGTTATAATTGTGTGATGAAATTCATACGATTTGATGTGCAAACTGAAATTCGTAATTTGGTAATTGGGTCTTCAGATGGAAGTACTGCAATTGTATAGAACCCCTGACTTGCTTGAGGCCTAGACATGATAGTATTTACCTTATAATTCCAAGGACCATGACTACCCGTATATACCGAGGGTATAACTGCAGCTCTTTACTGGCAGTATATACGAGTAAATCTAAGACTTGAAATTATAAGCATTAATACTATCCAGATGATGAATTCGAATGTGGTTGATATGATTTTAAATTCCGATTGAGAAATGATGAGTTGATTTGGGTTCTGATTGAAAAATGAAGATTTCTGAATTTTGGTGCTGAATTGTAATAACTAAGCAAAACCTCAATGAGGATGAATGGGACGAGCCCCTGTGATAATGTTCCTAGGTTAGAATGACATTAATGACTCCAGCAAATCACTATGAGATTAGTGGATTGTGCTGGTAGATTGCTGCTATTAACACTTGACCCAGTGGATCAAGTTAAAGCAAGGTCAAATTAAAAATCTGCATAAATGAAAAATTTCCATGAAGGACTGTTCACATAGAAAATTTGGTCTAATGGACCATTATTGTGATAAGGAATTGAATGTTATGATCTGAGTGAATTGTTAATAATGAGTTTTATATAAGGGATCTTTATCCCAGGATTCTGTTTGGGTTCACCAAAGAATAAGGAACCCATAATCAGTTGGATCTTAAGAAAAAGAATTCTCGTCTAGTTTTGCGAGATGAGGACATCTCGCATTTTTTAAGTGGGGTAGAATGTAAGATTCCTTTCCAGCCTCTCAGGATGTCCAGTATCTTCCCCTGTAGTCAAATCCCTCTTCAGAAATATAAAAGATCTTGTTTCTACCAGTTTTGGCCTAGAGAGAGAAAATCTTCTAGAGAGTGGTAATCCAGTTTTTAAATATTTTTGGATGGAAAAATATCTCTTGTTATTAAAATAAGTTCCTCTGAAATAGAAGTTCAAAAAGATTTTTAGAAGGTGCATTAGAAATCAAGTATAATTTGTTCAAGAGGCCTTATCCTGAGGGTCAAGTTTTTTTCGAAATTTTAAATTCAGGTTCCTATGGGCCAATAAGATCAATCCATGTGTGGGGAGGAGATAAATCCAATTTGTAAAAGAAAATACCCAAAAATGAGTAAATGCTCACATAAGATGAAGAGTTGACTATGTACAAGGGTTATTAGTAAAAAACTATGAGTATTACTAAAAAAATGAGATATTTTGGGTATAATGATTCCATTTTGACACATGTGTAAGGAAGGGGAGTCCCTTCAAGGAGGCGCCTTCTTCACATTCTTGAATGAGTTTTAAACTCAAAAATAATGTGATATTTTTATCTCTCCTCTCTCTTGGATCAAACCGAATAAAAAAGGAACCAAACTAGGTCCAAATCTAGTCCAAATTCAACCAGACTAAATCTGGAAAATTCTAGAAATCAGTTGGTCTTGGTTAGAGCCTCCCTCTCCTATAAATAGAACCTGAGTCCTTTGTAAAAAAATAGGAGAATTATACTATGCCAGAATTATGCTGAAGAAATGATAATTTTTACTATTCTCTAAAATTCTTTCCAAATTGAAGAAATTGGAGTTTCCCTCCTTCTTCAATCTCCATTGGTGGCTCCATCAACACACCAAACCAATTGATTGGTTGGGGGCCTCTACCGTGATCAAAGAATCAAGCAATTTGTAAGGTAAAGTGTGAATTTTGATCTTTTTCCATAATTTCTCAATGTTTCTCTCTTCTCAACCCCTCTCAAGCTTAAAAAGCTTAATTGGAATGGCTTTTTAATGCTATTGAAATTTTAAATTAAGGTTCCTATGGGCCAATAAGATCAATCCATGTGTGGGGAGGAGATAAATCCAATTTGTAAAAGAAAACACCCAAAAATGAGTAAATGCTCACATAAGATGAAGAGTTGACTATGTACAAGGGTTATTAGTAAAAAACTATGAGTATTACTAAAAAAATGAGATATTTTGGGTATAATGATTCTATTTTGACACATGTGTAAGGAAGGGGAGTCCCTTCAAGGAGGCGCCTTCTTCACATTCTTGAATGAGTTTTAAACTCAAAAATAATGTGATATTTTTATCTCTCCTCTCTCTTGGATCAAACCGAATAAAAAAGGAACCAAAATCTAGTCCAAATTCAACCAGACTAAATCTGGAAAATTCTAGAAATCAGTTGGTCTTGGTTAGAGCCTCCCTCTCCTATAAATAGAACCTGAGTCCTTTGTAAAAAAATAGGAGAATTATACTATGCCAGAATTATGCTGAAGAAATGATAATTTTTACTATTCTCTAAAATTCTTTCCAAATTGAAGAAATTGAAGTTTCCCTCCTTCTTCAATCTCCATTGGTGGCTCCATCAACACACCAAACCAATTGATTGGTTGGGGGCCTCTACCGTGATCAAAGAATCAAGCAATTTGTAAGGTAAAGTGTGAATTTTGATCTTTTTTCATAATTTCTCAATGTTTCTCTCTTCTCAACCCCTCTCAGAAGCTTAATTGGAATGGCTTTTTAATGCTATTGAAGTTAATTGATGAATGGTAGTAAGAAAATAAATAAAATTTCCATTTAGGTCTAATTTTAATGGCTTTTATGATTTTTATCTTCTCTAAAATGATTATGATGTTATGCCTCATTGAAAATAGGCATTCCCCTCTCTTCTTTAGTAAATCAAACCATTCTTTATCCTAGATGAATGATTAATGGATAGAATCAAATTTTTTATAATGTTTTTCTTAAATAAGTAGAAATTGTTTACATTAGAATGATTTAAATACTCTTGGTGAAATTCTAGTTGATTTGAGAGAGTCAAAAATTGAAAAATGGTCAGCCATACAAAGGAGGTTATGGCAAAATTTTCTAAAATTATGTAAAATAAATTTTATTTTTTTAATCAAAAAGAGGAATTCCCATTGTATATGTATTCTTAAAGTGTTAATTTTCATCCTAGGTATAAGAAATTACATACTAAAAATATTTTATTAAAAAAGTGTTACTTTCTTTAGAATTAAGTTCTATGCATAGAAGGAAGTATATTGAAATTGTTATTCTGATTATAAAAGTGTGATTTTCATCATAAATGAATTTATGCATAAATTAGATGCATAAAAGAAATTCTTTTATATTAAAAGAGTGATTTTCATCATGAATGATTTGTATGCGTAAACATATGCATAAAAGATAATTTTTCTATATTAAAAGTGTGACTTTCATCATAAACAAATTTATGCATAAATTAGATGCATAAAAGAAATTCTTTTATATTAAAAGAGTGATTTTCATCATAAATGATTTGTATGCATAAACATATTCTTAAAAGATAATTTTTTTATATTAAAAGTGTGATTTTCATCATAAATGAATTTATGCATAAAAGATTTTTTTATACTAAAAGTGTGATTTTCATCATAATTGATTTTTATGCATAAGTAGAAGAAATTGTTTTATATTAAAAGTGTGATTTTCATCATAATTGATTTTTATGCATAAGTAGATGCATAAAAGAAATTTTTTATATTAAAAGTGTGATTTTCATCATAATTGATTTTTATGCATAAGTAGATGCATAAAAGAAAATTTTTATTGTAAAAGTGTGACTTTTATTAAAATTTTGATTTTATGCATAGAAAGATGCATAAGAGAATTTTATTTTTGATTCAAAAGAGATATTCTTACCAATTTTGATTTTATGCATAGAATGACGCATAAAGAATTTTATTTTTAATTCAAAAGAGTTATTCTTATCAATTTTGAATTTATGCATAGATAGATGCATAAAAGATTTTTTTTTCTAAAAGTGTTAATTTCATTAAGATGGAAATTTATGCATAGAAAGATGTATAAAAGATTTATTTTTATTTCGAAAGTATTATTCTCATTAAAATGGAATTTATGCATAGTAAAATACATAAAAGGATTATTATAAAAGTGTTATTCCTACTAAAGTTGTCTTAATGCCTAATAAGATGCGTATGGGAAGTGATAGGATGTGATAAGATGCGTATGGGAAGTGATAGGATGTGATAAGATGCGTATGGGAAGTGCTAGGATGTGATAATATGTGTATGAGAAGTGATAAGATGTGATAAGAGGTGTATGAGATATGCTAGGATGTGATAAGATGTGTATGAGATGTGATAGGATGTGATAAGAGGTTTATGAGATGTGATAGGATGTGATAAGATGCGTATGGGATGAGTTAGGATGTGACAAGATGAGTTAGGATGTGATAAGATGTGTATGGGATGAGGTAAGAAGTGTATCTGATGGGATAAGATGTAAATGGGTTATGATAGGGCGAGAACGGATGTGATGTAAAAGAATATATGTGAAGGCGTATGTGGATATATGAATGGGAATGTAGAAATGGATGTATGAATGTGGGTGTGGATATGGATATATAGATGTATGAATGTAAATGTGGATCTGGATGTGCGAATGAGGATGTGGATGTGGATGTATGAGTATGAATGTGGATATGGATGTGGATGTGGAAATGGATGTATAAATGTGGATGTGGATATGGATGTGGATGTATGAATGTAGATGTGGATGTGGATGTATGAATGTAGATATGGATGTGGATGTATGGATGTGGATGTGGATATGGATGTGTATGTGTGAAAGTGGATGTATGAATGCAGATGTGGATGTGTATGTATGGATGTGGATGTATGAATGCAGATGTGGATGTGGATGTATGAATGTGGATGTGGATGTGTGAATGTAGATGTAGATGAGGATGTGGATGTAGATGTGTGAATGTGAATGTGGAATTGGAAATGTGCGAATGTGAATGTGGATGTGGATGTGCGAATGAGGATGTGGATGTGGATGTGAATGTACGAATGTAGATGTGGATGTGGATATATGAATGTGGATGGATGTATGGATGTGGATGTGGATGTATAAATGTGGATGTGGATGTGGATGTATGGATGTAGATGTGAATGTGGATGTACAAATGTGGATGTGTATGTGGAATAATGAATGCGAATATGTATCTGAATGGATACGAAGTTGATATGAGTGAATGGATGAGATGAGATGTCATGTGAATCAGAATGTGAATGAATAATATAAGATGCAAACGAATGAGATGTAATGAGATAGATGTGATGAGACGTAATGTAAATTAAGAAAGATAGAAAGAATGGATGTTATGTGAAGTGAATGAATTTGATGTGATGGGATGGAAAATGATGTATCTGGTCAAGAATGGATAAACATATGATTTGGATTTGGGTTAAGTAATATGGATTGATGTGGAACAATCTGGAAAGATGTGAGTTCATTATAGAAACTGTATTTGTGAACTGTTTGTAAATGACTGTTTTATGTCAAGAATACTGGGGAAGCATTTTGACTGTCTTGAGAATGTGGTCGTGGAGACCTACCTAATAAAGTTGCAACAGCTGACGGAGAGTCAACGGAGGATGTCTCGCGTGGCAAGGTTGGCCAAGGTCTTGACTAGCCTCGGTTCGATTTAAATGGTGAGCTTCCGGTACGGTGGATGGGGGACCAAGGCCTATGAGTGAAGCGCTAGGTGACCTGCGAGACGAAGGATCCTAGAGGGTGCTGACCATACAGTGCTCGGGCTCTACGTGCGTCGTGGAAGATATTTAGAACAAGGAGTAAGAGTTGTTTTCTAAAACCGGGCATGGATCTGGTTGATTGACCTTGTTGGTCCTCAACGGATGAGTGAAGCACTAGGTGACCTGCGAAGGATCCTAGAGGGTGCTGACCATATGGTGCTCGGGCTCTGGGTCGCCAAAGATACCCACACGTGCATCATGGAAGATATTTGGAACAAGGAGTAAGAGTTGTTTTTTGAAACCGGGCATGGATCTGGTTGATTGACCTTGCTCGTCCTCAACGGATGAGTCCATGGCTCTTTTATATGGATCTGTTGGTTGTTCTTGTTGATCTTCAACGAAGATTCCATCTTGATTTTTATAAGTGATTATATTGCCGGGTACTATGAGCTAGGAACTATTGAAAAGGCCCCTGAGTGAACAGGTGGTGAGCGTTCTGGTTGCCAATGATGCCATAAGTACACCGATGAAGGAATGATTAGAAATAAGGATTCAACCAGAGATTTTGAGGATTGTGTTCAGTAACACAATGGTTTCATTAAAGGAGTGTTTTAAAGATAGCTGATGCTGAGAAAAAGGCAATTTCATATTGGGTGTGTAAGTGGTGTGACTAGTTTTATGTTTACATGAACTTCTGGCTAGGGGGCTTGGGAACTCTTTTCCCTAGTACTCGGGACAAAACCTAACCAAATTCTAAATTGGATCCCATCACTACAGTAGTTGGGTGGTTGGCTAACCCATGGGACTAGAGGGGGTTAGGCTGGACTGATGGATCCGTAAAATGAGACTCAATTTCTATTGTAGTACGCTAGATGAAGTAAATCCTGGATAGTAATTGTTCTATGGAAAAAGGCATGGATTCTGACTGAAAAATGAAGATTTTTGAATTTTGGTGGCTGAATTATAATAATTAAGCAAAACCTCAATGAGGATGAATGGGACGAGTCCCTGTGATAATGTTCGTAGTTAGAATGACATTAATGACTCCAGCAAATCACTATGAGATTAGTGGATTGTGGTGGTAGATTGCTGCTGTTAACACTTGACCCAGTGGATCAAGTTAAAGCAAGGTCAAATTAAAAATCTGCATAAATGAAAAATTTCCATGAAGGATTGTTCAGATAGAAAATTCAATCTAATGGACCATTATTGTGATAAGGAATTGAATGTTATGATTTGAGTGAATTGTTATTTAATAATGAGTTTTATATAAGGGATCTTTATCCCAAGATTCTGTTTGGGTTCACCAAAGAATAAGGAACCCATAATCAGTTGGATCTTAAGAAAAAGAATTCTCCTCTAGTTTTACGCCTCTAGTTTTGCGAGATGAGGACATCTCGCATTTTTTTAAGTGGGATAGAATGTAAGATTCCTCCCCAGTCTCTCAGGATGTCTAGTATCTTCCCCTGTAGTAGTCAAATCCCTCTTCAGAAATATAAAAGATCTTGTTTCTACCAGTTTTGGCCTAGAGAGAGAAAATCTTCTAGAGAGTGGTAATTCAGTTTTTAAATATTTTTGGATGGAAAAATATCTCTTGTTATTAAAATAAGTTCCCTCGAAATAGAAGTTCAAAAAGATTTTTAGAAGGTGCATTAGAAATCAAGTATAATCTGTTCAAGAGGCCTTATCCTGAGGGTCAAGATTTTTTCGAAATTTTAAATTAAGGTTCCTATAAAAATGAGTAAATGCTCACATAAGATGAAGAGTTGACTATGTACAAGGGTTATTAGTAAAAATCTATGAGTATTACTAAAAAATGAGATATTTTGGGTATAACGATTCCATTTTGACACATGTGTAAGGAAGGGGAGTCCCTTCAAGGAGGCGCCTTCTTCACATGCTTGAATGAGTTTTAAACTCAAAAACAATGTGATATTTTTATCTCTCCTCTCTCTTGAATCAAAACCGAATAAAAAAGGAACCAAACTACGTCCAAATCTAGTCCAAATTCAACCAAACTAGGTCCAAATCTAGTCTAAATTCAACCAAACTGAATTTGGAAAATTCTAGAAATCAGTTGGTCTTGGTTACAGCCTCCCTCTCCTATAGATAGAACTTGAGTCCTTTGTAAAAAAATAGGAGAATTATACTATGCCAGAATTATGTTGAAATAATGATAATTTTTACTATTCTCTAAAATTCTTTCCAAATTGAAGAAATTGGAGTTTCCCTCCTCCTTCAATATCCATTGGTGGCTCCATCAACACACCAAACCAATTAATTGGTTGGGGGCCTCTACCATGATCAAAGAATCAAGCAATTTGTAAGGTAAAGTGTGAATTTTGATCTTTTTCCATAATTTCTCAATGTTTCTCTCTTCTCAACCCATCTCAAGCTTGAGAAGCTTAACACTTGACGCAGTGGATCAAGTTAAAGCAAGGTCAAATTAAAAATCTGCATAAATGAAAAATTTTCATGAAGGACTGTTCAGATAGAAAATTCGATCTAATGGACCATTATTGTGATAAGGAATTGAATGTTATGATCTGAGTGAATTGTTATTTAATAATGAGTTTTATATAAGGGATCTTTATCCCAGGATTCTGTTTGGGTTCACCAAAATATAAGGTTAGATCTTAAGAAAAAGAATTCTCCTCTAGTTTTGCGAGATGAGGACATCTCGCGTTTTTTAAGTGGGGTAGAATGTAAGATTCCTCCCCAGCCTCTCAGGATGTTCTTCCCCTGTAGTCAAATCCCTCTTCAAAAATATAAAAGATCTTGTTTCTACTACTTTTGGCCTAGAGAGAGAAAATCTTCTAGAGAGTGGTAATTCAGTTTTTAAATATTTTTGGATGGAAAAATATCTCTTGTTATTAAAATAAGCTCCCCTGAAATAGAAGTTCAAAAAGATTTTCAGAAGGTGCATTAGAAATCAAGTATAATTTGTTCAAGAGGCCTTATCCTGAGGGTCAAGATTTTTTCGAAATTTTAAATTAAGGTTCCTATGGGACAATAAGATCAATCCATGTGTGGGGAGGAGGTAAATCCAATTTGTAAAAGAAAATACCCAAAAATGAGTAAATGCTCATATAAGATGAAGAGTTGATTATGTACAAGGGTTATTAGTAAAAAACTATGAGTATTACTAAAAAAATGAGATATTTTGGGTATAATGATTCCATTTTGACACATGTGTAAGGAAGGGGAGTCCCTTCAAGGAGGCGCCTTCTTCACATGCTTGAATGAGTTTTAAACTCAAAAATAATGTGATATTTTTATCTCTCCTCTCTCTTGGATCAAACCGAATAAAAAAGGAACCAAACTAGGTCCAAATCTCAACCAAACTGAATCTGGAAAATTCTAGAAATCAGTTGGTCTTGGTTAGAGCCTCTCTCTCCTATAAATAGAACCTGAGTCCTTTGTAAAAAAATAGGAGAATTATACTATGCCAGAATTATGCTGAAGAAATGATAATTTTTACTATTCTCTAAAATTCTTTCCAAATTGAAGAAATTGGAGTTTTCCTCCTTCTTCAATCTCCATTGGTGGCTCCATCAACACACCAAACAAATTGATTGGTTGGGGGCCTCTACCGTGATCAAAGAATCAAGCAATTTGTAAGGTAAAGTGTGAATTTTGATCTTTTTCCATAATTTCTCAATGTTTCTCTCTTCTCAACCCCTCTCAGAAGCTTAATTGGAATGGCTTTTTAATGCTATTGAAGTTAATTGATGAATGGTAGTAAGAAAATAAATAAAATTTCCATTTAGGTCTAATTTTAATGGCTTTTATGATTTTTATCTTCTCTAAAATGATTATGATGTTATGCCTCATTGAAAATAGGCATTCCCCTCTCTTCTTTAGTAAATCAAACCATTCTTTATCCTAGATGAATGATTAATGGATAGAATCAAATTTTTTATAATGTTTTTCTTAAATAAGTAGAAATTGTTTACATTAGAATGATTTAAATACTCTTTGTGAAATTCTAGTTGATTTGAGAGAGTCAAAAATTGAAAAATGGTCAGCCATACAAAGGAGGTTATGTCAAAATTTTCTAAAATTATGTAAAATAAGTTTTATTTTTTTAATCAAAAAGAGTAATTCCCATTGTATATGTATTCTTAAAGTGTTAATTTTCATCCTAGGTATAAGAAATTACATACTAAAAATATTTTATTAAAAAAGTGTTACTTTCTTTAGAATTAAGTTCTATGCATAGAAGGAAGTATATTGAAATTGTTATTCTGATTATAAAAGTGTGATTTTCATCATAAATGAATTTATGCATAAATTAGATGCATAAAAGAAATTCTTTTATATTAAAAGAGTGATTTTCATCATGAATGATTTGTATGCGTAAAAATATGCATAAAAGATATTTTTTTATATTAAAAGTGTGATTTTCATCATAAATGAATTTATGCATAAAAGAAATTCTTTTATATTAAAAGAGTTATTTTTAACATAAATGATTTGTATGCATGAACATATGCATAAAAGATAATTGTTTTATATTAAAAGTAAGATTTTCATCATAAATGAATTTATGCATAAGTAGGTGCATAAAAGATTTTTTTATATTAAAAGTGTGATTTTCATCATAATTGATTTTTATGCATAAGTAGATGCATAAAAGAATTTTTTAATATTAAAAGTATGATTTTCATCATAATTAATTTTTATGCATAAGTAGATGCATAAAAGAAATTTTTTATGTTAAAAGTGTGATTTTCATCATAATTGATTTTTATGCATAGGTAGATGCATAAAATAAAGTTTTTATTATAAAAGTGTGACTTTCATTAAAATTTTGATTTTATGCATAGAAAGATGCATAAAGAATTTTATTTTTAATTCAAAAGAGATATTCTTACCAATTTTGATTTTATGCATAGAATGATGCATAAAGAATTTTATTTTTAATTCAAAAGAGTTATTCTTATCAATTTTGAATTTATGCATAGATAGATGCATAAAAGATTTATTTTTTATTCTAAAAGTGTTAATTTCATTAAGATGGAAATTTATGCATAGAAAGATGTATAAAAGATTTATTTTTATTTCGAAAGTATTATTCTCATTAAAATGGAATTTATGCATACTAAAATACATAAAAGGATTATTATAAAAGTGTTATTCCTACTAAAGTTGTTTTTATGCCTAATAAGATGTGTATGAGAAGTGATAGGATATGATAAGATGCGTATGGGAAGTGATAGGATGTGATAAGATGCGTATGAGAAGTGATAGGATGTGGTAAGATGCGTATGGGAAGTGCTAGGATGTGATAATATGTGTATGAGAAGTGATAGGATGTGATAATAGGTATATGAGATGTGCTAGGATGTGATAAGATGTGTATGAGATGTGATAGGATGTGATAAGAGGTGTATGAGATGTGATAGGATGTGATAAGATGCGTACGGGATGAGTTAGGATGTGATAAGATGAGTTAGGATGTGATAAGATGTGTACGGGATGAGGTAAGAAGTGTATTTGATGGGATAAGATGTATATGGGTTTTGATAGGGCGAGAATGGATGTGATGTAAAAGAATATATGTGAAGGCATATGTGGATATATGAGTGGGAATGTAGAAATGGATGTATGAATGTGGGTGTGGATATGGATATATAGATGTATGAATGTAAATGTGGATTTGGATGTGCGAATGAGGATGAGGATGTGGATGTGGATGTATGAGTATGAATGTGGATATGGATGTGGATGTGGAAATGGATGTATGAATGTGGATGTGGATATGGATGTGGATGTATGAATGCAGATGTGGATGTGGATGTATGAATGTAGATATGGATGTGGATGTATGGATGTGGATGTGGATATGGATGTATGAATATGGATGTGTATGTATGGAAGTGGATGTATGAATGCAAATGTGGATGTGTATATATGGATGTGGATATGGATGTGGATGTATGAATGCAGATGTAGATGTGAATGTGGATGTATGAATGTAGATGTAGATGAGGATGTGTGAATGTGAATGTGGAATTGGAAATGTGCGAATGTGAATGTGGATGTGGATGTGCGAATGAGGATGTGGATGTGGATGTGAATGTACGAATGTAGATGTGGATGTGGATATATGAATGTGGATGTGAAAATGGATGTATGGATGTAGATATGGATGTGGATGTATGGTTGTGGATGTATAAATGTGGATGTGGATGTGGATGTGAAAATGGATGTATGGATGTAGATGTGAATGTGGATGTACGAATGTGGATGTGTATGTGGAATAATGAATGCGAATATGTATGTGAATGGATACGAAGTCGATATGAGCGAATGGATGAGATGAGATGTCATGTGAATCAGAATGTGAATGAATAATATAAGATGTGAACGAATGAGATGTAATGAGAAATGGATGTGATGAGACATAATATAAATTAAGAAAGATAGGAATCGATGTTATGTGAAGTGAATGAATCTGATGTGATGGGATGGAAAATGATGTATCTGGTCAAGAATAGATAAACATATGATTTGGATTTGGGTTAAGTAATATGGATTAATGTGGAACAATCTGGAAAGATGTCAGTTCATTATAGAAACTGTATTTGTGAACTGTTTGTAAATGATTATTTTATGTCAAGAATACTGGGGAAGCATTTTGACTGTCTTGAGAATGTGGTCGTGGAGACCTACCTGATAAAATTGCAACAGCTGACGGAGAGTCAACGGAGGATGTCTCGTGTAGCAAGGTCTTGACCAGCCTCGGTTTGATTTAAATAGTGAGCTTCCGGTACGGTGGATGAGGGACCAAGGAAGCGGCCTATGAGTGAAGCGCTAGGTGACCTGCGAAGGATCCTAGAGGGTGCTGACCATATGGTGCTCGGGCTCTGGGTCGCCGAAGATACCCACACGTGCGTCGTGGAAGATATTTGGAACAAGGAGTAAGAGTTGTTTTTTGAAACCGGGCATGGATCTGGTTGATTGACCTTGCTGGTCCTCAACGGCGGATGAGTCCATGGCTCTTTTATATGGATCTGTTGGTTGATCTTGGTGATCTTCAACGAAGATTCCATCTTGATTTTTATAAGTGATTATATTGCACCGTTGAAGGAATGATTGGAAATAAAGATTCAACCAGAGATTTTGAGGATTGTGATAAGTGACACAATGGTTTCATTAAAGGATTGTTTTAAAGATAGCTGATGGTAAGAAAAAGGCAATTTCATATTGGGTGTGTAAGTGGTGTGACTAGTTTTATGTTTACATGAACTTCCGGCTAGGGGGCTTGGGAACTCTTTTCCCTGGTACCCGGGACAAAACCTAACCAAATTCTAAATTGGATCCCATCACTATAGTGGTTGGGTGGTTGGCTAACCCATGGGACTGGATGGGGTTAGGCTAGACTGATGGATCCGTAAAATGAGACTCAATTTCTATTGTAGTATGCTAGATGAAGTAAATCCCGGATAGTAATTGTTCTATGGAAAAAGGAATCAACGGTTATGCCTCTTGATGGGGAAAAAAGCGTTGATCTCTATGATCTAAGTGCAAGTTTCTTCCTTGATCTGACCAAGTGACTTTAGGTTCGGTTGGATCAGTTTAGTCAGTAATGACCCTGACTATGTTAGAGTAAAATTTTATCCTGGAGGAATCGCTCGTGCTTTTTAGGCAAGGAAAGTTTTTCTAAGTTCGTTTTTGGAAGAACCGAGGAATTAGTCACACCTGTCCGGATATCCGTGGGCGCGAGGCCTCGAGTGTAGGACCCTTCCTCGCGCAAGATGTGCTACTTCCGCTGCTAGCACCCAGAATCCATTGCGCGGTGGGGACGGGGATCTTACACAACCTCACCCAAGTTTTCCCCTTCACACTTGAAGGGACTTGGCTGAGATTTGTGAAAGGCTTTGCGAACATCAGGGTCAAGTTCTTCCTTAGCTAAGAGAGGATCTGGCTATTTGCCACACGGTTCGCACATCTCATGATTCTGCCAAAATGATACATCGTTAAATTTCTATTTGATTTCATCATCGAGATCCTAAGACTTAAGAAGTTTAGAAATAATTACTTTAAACAAGATAATCGATCTTATAAAGAACTACGACATACATCCAAGGAAACAGATCTTATTTCTTTACACTCGATATCTGATAGTCAAATCAATTAGATAACTGGAAATTTTTTTCACAAAACATTCTTTATTTACATAGGTTTGAAATATATATATATAGAGCAACATGGCTCCATAAAATCAAAACCTCTGTGGTATAAGCATGAGACGGCGATACTGGGCTACTAGCATGCCGTGATACAATTATTCCCTTACTGCTACTAAAGGTGCTATAATCTTACTACTCGGGATAAAACATCTAAGAAGTCTATAAATATGACAAGAAAGCCTAAAATCTCAAGGTGTGGGGGGTGATATAGGATAACACTGCGAGAAACACCTTTAGCCTCAACAGGACCATGGCAGGCGCTGGTTGCAAGAGGCATGGACATATTTGTTGAGATTCAAGCTCGATGTCAGTGTGAGCCAGCTATGCTATGTGCTAGCAGATTAGGTAGGAACATGTGTGAGACATAAATGACCGCGTGTCCAGCTGGTCATAGTGTGTGGACATTAGCTAGGGTTAGTAGAGTGTGGACACAACTCATTGTGTGTTGTGTGGATTATGGATTAGTGCATTATGCTTTGTGTGAGAGTGGACATGGCTTCCCTCTATGGTTAGGGTTTGCAATATACATTAGGGTTTGCTCCTCTGTGTGTGTCTCCTCCCCCTCTACCGTTCTTTCAACATGGTATCAGAGCCTTGTGCTGTTTATTAGGGTTTATGAGTGAGTGAAGAGAAGAGGGAGAAGAAGCTGTGAAGCTTGCCATTGGAGCTGTGAAGCTTGGAGCACACCAAATACTATCAGATCTGAGAGCTTGGCCTACCGGGTAAGGTCTTCTAAACATCCTTGAGCAGATTGCAGGTGATACAGGCAAAAACAAAGCAAATCAAAGCAAAGCAAAATTCTGGTTTTTGAAGCTTTCCATTAAAGCTTGGGAACATTGATGTATGGTGGAAATACGTGTGATTCTGGCAAAAGACATATGTATTTGACAAAGAGGGATGTATTGGCAACCCATGTGCAAGCCTTGAACAAATTTTGGAGAAATTTGAATTCATTTCAAAGTGTGAAAAACTGGTTTTTGAGCTCACACAAAACAGAGAAAAGGAAGCCAAAAATTGATGAAATTGGAGCATGTATTTGGTAAAAATCAAAGCATTGGTGGATTGCACACATACCTAGGAGTGTTGGGGACTTGATTACCTCATCATTGAGCATTACAACCACTCCCAAAGGGCTCGTGACAGCAGGCGATGCAGCCAGACAGAGAAAACAGGGTAGATTTTGTATTTTTTGACTACGAGGAGATCAAATTCTCAGTGGGTGCTTGATATCTTCCACAACTTCTTTAGCAATTGGATGTTTTACACCTTGGAGAAGAGGGCTATGTAATTTGCTTGGTCAATGATGCCTAATTGAGCTGGGAATGAGCTAATTAAAACAGGCTGTCCAGAGAAACAGAGCATTTTTAATTGAGCAATTAATCCTTGGTGTTTTACAATTGGACAAATTCCTCTTACATGGAGTTGATGGACACTAATGCTAAGCTAATGAATGCCTGGTTGCTCAATTTGGACAAATATTGAAGGAATTAGAGCAAGTTTTCTACTGGTTTTTTTGGTTTTTCCAAAAACAGAGAAAGGGTTTTTCAAAAATTGATATGTACACATGTCAGATGGTGTTGATACTCAACATTGAGGTTCATTAGGTGTCAATGCAAGTTTCCCATACTTGATTGCACCATTACATTGTGATTTGGAGCCTTGGAAGGCGTGTTAATTCAGGGTATCCCGCACTGAGTGAGTCAGTTCATCTTGGATGATTACAGGTTGATTTTCTACATCAAATTTGGAGTTTGTTGGCTACCTTGAAGTATCTGGAACATTCACTGGAGTGTGGTTGAGCTGAGGAAGGCTCATTTACAGATTTGAAGTGTGCAGAAGGTGTATGCATTGAGCAAACATGTCGGACAATCCAGTTCAGATTGTTGGTGAAAAGCTGGATTAGGAAGAACTTCCAGGCATGGAAGTACAGGATAAAGAGTTTCTTGAAAGGGAAAGGATTTTGGAATCTTATTACAGGTGCTGAGCCTGAGCCCCTGAGCTACCTCGACAACCTACATAGCAGCAGCTTATTGCTCATAAGCAATGGTCAGAGAGAGCATTGCATTATTTGTCTATATGTATTTCTGATGCTATGCTCATACACATTCAGGATGCTGAGAATCCCAAAGATGCATGGGATACTTTGGTCAAGATGTTTGATACAGATACGAGTGCTCGCAAGTCTCAATTGCGACAGCAGATACACAATGTGAAAAGGAATAAAAGGAGCATACATGATTATGTGCAAGAAATCAAGAAGTTTGCAGATGCATTGGCCACAATAATGCCCCCATGCCTGATGATGATTTGGTGGATATTACCTTGCATGGTCTTGGCAAGGAATACAAATCCTTTGATATATCTATCTCAGTGAGGAGTACAGGTCTACTCGACTTCGATGAGTTGGTTTCACTCTTGTTGGTTGAGGAAATCAAGCTCAGTGATTCATTTTTGGATGCATCTACTAGCCATGATGATGGCAGGAATCAGGCTTTCTATTCTCAGAGAGGCTTTAGAGGCAGGGGGAGATTCGCATCACGTGGACGTGGTGGTAATGGTCATGGATGGCAAGATAGGCCTCCACAACAGAATTTTCAGCCTTCATATGGTGCTCGAGGTGGTCGTGGATATGCACCTCAGCGAGGCAGAGGTACCCCCCGTGGTCGAGGACGTTGGCAAGGCCAACAAAATTCTATGCAAGATGTGGAATGCCATTATTGTGGCAAATATGGTCATATGGCGAGAGATTGTTTCCGCAAACAGAATGATTTGAGAGGGGGAAGAGCACAACGTGGTGGTCATTATGGTGGAAACTATGCACAACATGGTGGTAACTATGCATCAAGTAGCAATGATGGAACTGCAAATCATTTGTTTGCCATGAAGCATGTTGTGGGTTCTATGACAACAAATGCTGAGAATGATGATACATGGTATATGGACTCAGGAGCATCAAACCATATGACATGTCATGGTGAATGGTTTGAGCATATGAAGCCTATGGATGTAAAAGGCTATGTGGAGACAGGTGATGATACCCAGCATGTCATTACACATGTTAGAAGTGTACCATTGGTCATGCATAATGGTCAGACAAAGTCTATGTCAGATGTGCTGTATGTGCCTTCGATCACTAAAAGCTTGGCCTCAGTTGGTCAAATGGTGGAACAGGGGTTACAGGTTCATTTCAACGAGCATGGATGCTTCGTTGAAGATTTCAAACATGGATGTAGAGTGATTGCTAAAGGCAAGAAAGAAGGAAGATTGTTTAAGCTGGATGCTGGAATTCCTGAGCTAAAATCAGCCATGTTCTCAAAGAGCAGGAATGTGGTACAGGACATTGATATGTGGCACAAGAGGATTGGCCATGTCAATATACAGAGATTAAAGAACATGCAAACAAGAGACATAGTCAATGGATTGCCTAGGTTCAAATATGATGGACATATGCATGTTTGTGAAGCCTGTCAGTTTGGGAAGCAGGCAAGGTTGAGGTTTCCTAGAGAAGGAAATATGAGTAACAGGCCACTTGAGATAGTACACAGTGATGTATGGGGTCCTGCACAAAACCCATCTATCAAAGGCAGTTTATACTATGTTACATTCATAGATGATTTCAGCAGGATGACATGGATATACTTTCTCAAAGAGAAGAGTGAAGTGTTGGAAAAGTTCATGGATTTCAAAGCTTTTGCAGAAAAGCAATATGGCTGTTGGATTAAATGTCTGAGGACAGATGGAGGTGGTGAATACACCTCAAAAGCTTTTGAGCATTTCTTGAGGAAGCATGAAGTAAGAAGACGATTGACTTGCAGGTATACACCTCAGCAGAATGGTGTGGCTGAGAGAAAGAATAGAGTCATATGTGAAGTGGCAAGGGCGATGCTCAATGAAAAGAGCATGCCAGATTACTATTGGGCAGAAGCATGTGCTACTGCAGTGTATATATTGATGAACAAAACACCTACAGCAGCCATTCATGGAAGCACGCCAGAGATGCGGCTCACAGGTTACAGGCCAGACATTGGACATCTTAAAGTTTTTGGATGCATAGCTTATGTACATGTGCCTGATGAAAGAAGAAGGAAGTTGGATCCTAAGGCAAAGAAATGTGTATTTGTGGGATATGCACAGGATCGAAAGGCATACAAATGTTATAACCCTCAAACTAGACAAGTGGTCATCTCACGAGATGTGGTGTTTGATGAGCTTGCTAGTTGGTACAAAGCAAAAGATGAGGGTGTTATTGAGTCACTTGAGGCTGATGTTCATGTGAACTTGCCACCACAAGCAAGTTCTAGTTCTACTACTATGTCTGGGCCAGCAGCAGAAGCTGAGAGTAGCAGTGTACGTCCATGGTCAGGACGTTTGAGGCATGAGAGTGTGAGCACTGGGAGTAGTGCTATGGATAAAGGCAAAAAGAAAGTTGAAGGAATTGGAATCACAGGTTATGAGTCATCTAGTTCTGAGAGTTTGGATGAGGAGCTTGGCATACCTATTTTACGCACACCTGCTGGTGCTAGGCAGGACAGATATGTGCCACCACATGCTAGAGTTACAGGTGTACAGAGTGACCCGCAGGCATTGCGGAGATCCCAGAGAGTCAGATATCCTGTTGATATAGAGATTTTGCTATGCACTATGCATATATGACATCTATGGTGAAGCATGTGGAACCTACATGCTATACAGAGGCTGTTGGAGAGCATGTATGGAAAAAAGCAATGGATGTTGAGATGGACGCATTGGTCCATAATGATACATGGGACTTGGTTGCATTACCAAAAGGACAAGAATGTTATTGGATGTAAATGGGTTTACAAAGTGAAGTGCAAATCTGATGGTTCTATTGAGAGACATAAAGCAAGATTGGTAGCAAAGGGTTATGCACAGACCCAAGGATTGGATTATGATGAGACGTTTAGTCCAGTGGCTAAGATGGGCACAGTGAGAGCAGTCATTGCTATGGCTACAGCTAATGGCTGGGAAATGCATCAAATGGATGTCAAAAATGCATTTCTGAATGGAGATCTACAAGAGGAAGTGTACATGGCACAGCCAGAAGGGTATGTACACCCTAGATATCCCACTCACGTATGCAGGTTGAAAAAGGCATTGTATGGTCTAAAGCAAGTACCTCGTGCTTGGAGTGATAAGATGAGCAAATATCTTATCTCACTTGGTTTTCAGATTTCTACAGCGGATTCTTGACTCTATGTGAAGAAGACACAACATGGGATTGTTTTACTCGTCATCTATGTGGATGACTTGATTATCACAGGTGATCATGGTGCAGATGTGATGCATGTCAAGAAAGCTTTGAGTGGGCAATTTGACATGAAAGATCTTGGTGAGTTGAGATACTTCCTTGGAATTGAAGTGGTAAAAGATCATGCAGGTACTTGGTTAGTACAGCGCCAATATGCATTGGATATGTTGGCAAAGTATGGCATGACAGGGTGTAAGCCTATGAGTACACCATTGGAGCAAAATGTGAAGTTGCGGGCTGATTATGGCGAGGAATTGGATGATCCTTCTATGTACAGGAAGATGGTTGGTAGTCTCATATATATGACTATCACACGCCCGGATTTGAGTTATGTTGTGGGGCTAGTCAGCCAGTTTATGCAGAGCCCCAGGAAACCACATTTGGATGCAGTGAGGCGCATCATGAGATATGTGAAGACAACAGCACATTATGGTTTATTTTATGAGAGTGGTAAAAGCTTGGACATACATGGCTACACAGATGCTGATTGGGCAGGTAGCGCATATGACAGGAGGTCTACTAGTGGATATGCTTTTACACTTGGAAGTGCCGTGGTGAGTTGGAGTAGCAAGAAGCAACCCACAGTTGCTTTATCCAGTACAGAGGCTGAGTACAGAGGTGCAGCCATTGCTACTTGTGAGGCTATATGGTTAAAGAGTCTCTTGATAGATTTATGTGAGCCCATTGGTAGCAAAGTTGTCATTCATTGTGACAACATGAGCAGTATACAGTTGGCAAAGAATCCAGTGTTTCATGCGAGGACCAAACACATAGAGGTCCATTATCACTTTGTCAGAGAGAAGGTGCTGGATGGTACAGTTAATCTTCAGTATGTGAAGGCTGATGAGCAGGTGGCAGACATCTTTACGAAGCCACTTAGCAGGGAGAAGTTTGAGTACTTCCGGACTATGTTGGGAGTACATGGGATGAGCTTGAGGGGGAGTGTTGAGAGTCTTGATATCCCAAGCTCATCTACATCTTCATCGGCAGTACATCATGAGCTTGAGAGGGGTTGTTGAGATTCAAGCTCGATGTCAGTGTGAGCCAGCTATGCTATGTGCTGGCAGATTAGGTAGGAACATGTGTGAGACATAAATGACCGCGTGTCCAGCTGGTCATAGTGTGTGGACATTAGCTAGGGTTAGTAGAGTGTGGACACAACTCATTGTGTGTTGTGTGGATTATGGATTAGTGCATTATGCTTTGTGTGAGAGTGGACATGGCTTCCCTCTATGGTTAGGGTTTGTAATATACATTAGGGTTTTCTCCTGTGTGTGTGTCTCCTCCCCCTCTACCGTTCTTTCAACAATATTGCCCTGCGTGCCACTTATGATGTCTCTCTCAGCCAGGTCCGGAAAATATAATTCCTCGAAATGATTTGCAAGTCTTGCTCTACTTGTTCGAGTCGTAGTAGGGGAGGAGAGGATATGCTCAAAAGCACGAAAGCAGTCATATCCTGAGATTGAGTAAGATCGGGAATACCAGATAAACATGGAACGTCCATCTATAAAATCAAATTCATCGATTACAAGTCTTCAATAATTAAGCTTAAGGAAGGAGAATACAAATGTGAATGAATGAGATGTGATGTGAATTGGGATAGATGTGAATGAATGAGATGTGAATCGGGATAGTAGATGTGAATGAATGAGATGTGATGTGATGTGAATCGGGATAGTAGATGTGAATGAATGAGATGTGATGTGATGTGAATCGGGATAGTAGATGTGAATGAATGAGATGTGATGTGAATCAAGAGAGATGTGAATGAATGAGATGTGATGTGAAATGGAGTGATGTGATGTGAATCGGGATAGATGTGATGTGAAATGGATGTGATGTGATGTGATGTGAATCGGGATAGATGTGATGTGAAATGGATGTGATGTGATGTGATGTGAATCGGGATAGATGTGAATGGATGAGATGTGATGTGATGTGGATCGGGGTAGATATGAATGGATGAGATGTGAATGAATGTAATGTGATGAGATGTGGACATGGGTAGATGCAAATGGATGAGATGTGATAAGGATAAATCTGGATAGATGTGATGAGATGGAATATGATGTGATTGGATGAGAATGGATGAAGGACGATGGGAATACATATGATTGGACCTGGATTAAGAAATGTAGATTGATGTGAAACAATGTGGAAAGACGAGAGTTTGTTATAGAAATTATATTTATGACCTGTTTTTAAATGACTGTTTTATGTCAAGAATGCTAGGGAAGCATTTTGACCATCTTGTGAATGAGGTCGTGCAAACCTAAGTGATAAAGTTGCAACAGCCTGCTGATAGAGAGTCAATGGAGGACGTCTCACGTAGCAAGGTCAGTCGAGGTCTTGACCAGCCTCGGTTTGATTTAAATGGTGAGCATGAGATGTGATGTGATGTGGATCGCGGTAGATATGAATGGATTAGATGTGAATGAATGTAATATGATGAGATGTGGACATGGGTAGATGCGAATGGATGAGATGTGAAAAGGATAAATGTGGATAGATGTGATGAGATGGAATATGATGTGATTGGATGTGATTGGATGAAGGATGATGGGAAAACATATGATTGGATGTGGATTAAGAAATGTAGATTGATGTGAAACAATGTGGAAAGACGAGAGTTTGTTATAGAAACTGTATTTATGACTTGTTTTTAAATGATTGTTTTATGTCAACAATACTGGGGAAGCATTTTGACCGTCTTGTGAATGAGGTCGTGGAGACCTAAGTGATAAAGTTGCAACAGCTGACGGAGAGTCAATGGAGGACGTCTCGTGTAGCAACTCGTGTAGCAAGGACCAGCCTCGGTTCGATTTAAATGGTGAGCTTTTGGTATGGTGGACGAGGGACCAAGGAAGCGGCCTATGAATGAAGTGCTAGGTGACCTGCGAAGGATCCTAGAGGGTGCTGACCATATGGTGCTCGGGCTTTGGGTTGCTGAAGATACCCACGCGTGCGTTGAGGAAGATAATGGAACAAGGAGTTAGAGTTTTTTTCTGAACTCGGGCATGGATCTGGTTGATTGACCTTGTTGGTCCTCAACGGATGAGTCCATGGCTCTTTTATATGGATCTGTTGGTTGATCTTGCCGATCTTCAACGAAGAGTCCATCTGGATTTTTATAAGTGAATATATTTCTGGGTACTATGAGCTAGGAACTATTGAAAAGGCCCCTGAGTGGCAGGTGGTGAGCGTTCTCGTTGCCAATGATGCCATAGGTACACCGATTAAGGAATGATCGGAAATTAGAATTCAACTGGATATTTTGGAGGATTATGATCAGTGATACTATGGTTTCATTAAAAGATTGTTTTAAAGACAGCTGAATCTGTGAAAAAGGCAATTTCATATTGGGTGTGTAAGTGGTGTGTCTATTTTGAAGTTTGCATGAACTGCCGGCTAGGGGGCCTAGGAACTCTTTTCCTTGGTACTCGGGACAAAACATAACCAAATTCCTAAATGGATCCTATCACTACAGTGGTTGGGCGGTTGGCTAACCCATGGGAATGGATGGGGTTAGGCTAGACTGATGGATCCCTAAAATGAGACTCAATTCTATTCTGGTATGATGCATGAAGTAAATCCTGGATAGTCCTTGTTCTATGGAAAAGAATCAACAGCTGTGCCTCTCGATGAGGAAAGAAGTGTTGGTCTCTATGATCTAAGTGCAAGTCTTTTCCTTGATCTGACCATGTGACTTATGGGTTCGATCGGATCAGTTTGGTTAGTGTTGATGACCTTGACTACGTTAGAATAAAAATATCCTGGAGGAATTGCCCGTGCTTTTTGGGCGAGGAAAGTTTTTCCGGGTTCGGTTTTGGAAGAACCGAGGGATTAGTCTCTTGTCCGGATATCCGTGGGTGAGCAGCCCCAAATTCGTTGTACCCCGCGGGAAGGGGGTAGGGATCTTTCATTGTCTCCAAGATACTATGGGCCGTACGCCGTCACTAAGAAAATAGGAGATCTAGCATATGAACTTCTTTTGCCTCCCCATCTGAAGGTACATAATCCATGTCAGTTTACTTAAAAAGTATGTACCTAGCCCAAGTCACGTGCTTAATGAATAGTTGATTTCTCCGACTCAAGTCCAGATGGTACTCCAACCTAAAGAAATCCTTGACATTCGAAAGAAGGTTCTCTCAAGAATAGAGTCCTCAGAGATTTTTTGTTCAAGTGGAAGTTCTACCCTGTGGGAGAAAGAAGAAGACCTGGTAAAGGATTACCCCCACTTTGTGAGATGAGGACATCTCGCGTTTTTCAAGTGAGAGAGGATGTAAGGTTCCACCTCAGCCCTAAAAGATGTATAAGCTCTTTTATGATTTGAATCTAGTAAAAACGATGATTAATTCTTTAAGCTTGTTTATGATTTAGAAAAATCCTATAAACTCATTTTAAAGTTGAAAGAGTGTTATGCTAACATTTTATAAGAATTCTCCTATAGAAATGATGAATGGATGTTTTAAATCAAGAGGATTAATCATAATTATGTTTATAATTATATTCATAATTATGATAAGTATGCATAATAAAAATTTTAGTTTAAAAGAGGAGTTCCTATCACATGGCGAAAAACTAAGGCACAAGAAGTGGTTTGATGACAAGCTCAAGGGCAAAGAGATGAACGAGGGGGATATGGCCCTTCTAAATAGCACTAAAAATAATAAGAAGAAACTCAAATGAAGAGGACTAGGACCCTTCCTAGTGACCGAAATAGCCCCACAAGGCACAATGTGCATTGAAACTCTCGACAATGTCGAGATGGCTGGTTATTTAAATGGTTGCAAACTACGATGCTACTATGGACCACTCACACAAAACACCTTGAAGGAAATTCACCTCAAAAAGGAGGAGAAACAAAAATAAAAAGAGATGAAAAAATTGCACAACGAGAAGCCAAGGAACAAAAAGAAAAACTTAAAGGCTAACAAATCACAGTAAACAGCTCGGTAGTAGACCTTGAGGAAGAGGATTCGAAAATGAAACCTGCCCATGGTTAGGAATGATCACTTCAACAAGTTTTGCCCAAAAGTTAGCACTTGTTGATACGAGTGTTAACCATAATTTAATATCCTATGACAGATGAGACTCTCTAGGGGGGCCAACCTTTCTCCACACCCTGGCCACCGCCATCACTACTGTCGCCTCATATTCTGTTAAGTGCTTAGGTGTTGTTAAAATTTTATTTCACATTGTAAATAACCCCCTGGAAGGAAAGTTCTATGTCATGCCTGCAAGGATGATGCAAGAAGAAATCCTTTTGAAAAGAGGATGGATGGGCCAGAACCAGTGTCATATTGATTGGGATGCAAGGACAACAACACTACAAGTAGCCTCAGGGCAAGTTACTATCCTTATGACAAACGAAGATCCAGAGCTGCCAATCTCACCTCCTCAAGGTGCAAAACCTCTTCACCACTGTAACTCCCTTGCCCTCAAACCTCGGCAACCCAAAAGGTTCTGACACATCGACATACTGCCAGAACCTCATGTTGACATCCACCCAAGGCAATCGCAACCCTGAAGGGTCAAGGAGAACACTTGGCAAAAGCCACCACCACAACAATGCCATCGACAAAGCTCACCCCATCCCCACACAACCACTACTTATGGGTCCCCAAAAATCTCCTCAATGACCAAAAGTTCTTTGAAGGCAATCGTCGACAAATCTGGTTATGATGACTCTTTGCTCTGACACGCAACGTCCCTGCCCCCAAGCTTACTACACTTCCTTCCAATGGAGGCCAAAGCTAGCCACCACCATTGCCACACCACTAGCACTCTTGCAGGTAAGGGCAAATGAAAGATCCAGGAGAAAGCCAAGGACACGCCCCCTTCCCACTGTCTCCATCTGTGATATCCCCTCAACCTTGACCACCCCACCTGCCCTTATTATATGACTCCCCCGCCCCTACTACTCAACCCCTTAGCTCCCCAACCCCTCATTGTCAACAGATCCCTCCCATGAGGTAACAAGGCTTCAAAAAGAGCTTCCAACCTTGCCCAAACCTAATTGGACCCGACTTCTTGCCATCGCCAATTGGGCAAGGAGTCAATATAAAACCCGCCCAATATAGTCACATGGTACAAAACCTAAACAAGGTGCCTTAAAAAAATAAAGGGAAAGAAAATGGTCGTTCATCAGTCATGTAAAGCCATTACCGTTCAAGCATGAATCCATGGTCGTTAACTCCTCCAAGCCACTGCCGCGTTCACTCCTGCTCCACAATTCCATGGTTGTTCATCCTTCAAGCCACTCCCGTTCTCTCAGTGTTGTAGCCACGGTCGCGTCCCTTTCACCAATCCATGGCGGCCATTCACTTTTGTTAATCCACAACCATTCACTTGTCAATCCATGGTCGTTAACTCCTCCAAGCCACTGCCGCGTTCACTCCTGCTCCACAATTCCATGGTTGTTCATCCTTCAAGCCACTCCCGTTCTCTCAGTGTTGTAGCCACGGTCGCGTCCCTTTCACCTTTCACCAATCCATGGCGGCCATTCACTTTTGTTAATCCACAGCCATTCACTTGTCAATCCATGGCCGTTACCCCATGGAGCCATGTCGTTCCTTTGTGTGAAGACATGATTGTACATCCCTTGCAAATCTATATAAGGGTCCACCATCATTCATTCTTCTCACTTTTCTTCTTGCCCCCTAGCCAAAATATTACAGTTTTTTCTCTCAAATTTTTATAGCTTCCTATTGTCCACTTTCCAACCTGTCTCATCGCTCACATGGCCACTCCCGAGATGAGCACTCCAACTCCTCTCTCAAGGTGTTCACTCACATTCCCCAAAAGAGTCGATGGCATGCATGCCATCAATTTGAGGAATATGGGCAAGCACTCAACCCAAGTCTCCCATCTGGGCGACGCCTTGATGAACCAAGTCAATGGCCATGCCATCTACAACCTAATGATGAACACACACAAAGTAGATCACAAGTTGCTCTACTACACCGATCCATCACCGAACATCACTTGCCTGGAGAGCAAATTGGGCTCAACGATTTTCATACCATGCAACCCTGGGGATTTGATCTCCTCAATTGCCTTTATTTTATCGAGACAACAATGCCAGCTAGGTCACAAGGCAAGTGTTGGATTCACCTCAGCCTCAACCTGGTCCGAGATGCACTCCACCTCCCGTGACTCAAGTAGCCTTATGTGTGCCACAACAATGTCATGCGCCATGTGTGGGGACACCTTCCAGCATCCTACAACCAAAGACATTATGGAGTGGCACAACATTACACAGTAAGAATTGATTATGCCTGCTTGTGCCCCTTCTCCTTTCTCCTCACAACATGCTGAGCTGACTGCTTTAACAGGTGCAACCTCTCCACCCTTGCCTGCATCCATCAGGGTGTGCCTGTGCTCCTTCCTCCTCACAACACGTTGGGCCAACTGCTTTAACATGTGAAACCTCTCCATGCTTGCCCACATTCAAGGTGTGCCTGTTAACAACTAGGTTGAATACCTCCACAAGGAACTCCATGCCCTCTGCTCCAATGCATAGGGCAAGTTGGTTGCCTCATCACTCATCACGAGGGTCCTCTACCATGCAGTCTGCAGGGAGAAGCTTCCCTCACCTATCCATCTACATGCAATACTACCAATCCTCCCATGATCCCTGAGCCACAACCTTCACCTACTATGCCCCCCTCTAAGCGCCATCATTCTGATCTTCAGGAAGAGGAGGAGGCACACCACAAAATGACCAAGGAAGAGGAGCTTTGTCAAACTTCCCCGTTCCTCGAAGAGACACTACTCCATTACACACCTAGCCCCAAAGACACTGCTCCATTCCACACCCAGCCCTAGTGGCCAAACCCTCCCCTCTCCCTCACCAGCTCGCCCTGATGAAGGGATGTCAGCCTCACCCTCTACCTCCCAACGCCACACTGTGGATAACCTCTGTTGGGTGTAGGCTAGCTACTTCCGCTCTCAATAGGCCTTCTCTAAAGGAATCTGGTCCTCACATGGCACATTTCCCAATTTCATACCTCCCTCGGGAGCTCCTCACTTCCATGACAGACTACATGCAAAGGCAACACGAGAAGTGCATCGCCACTCAATCCACCATGCTCCTAGCCGGCGTAGATTTGATCCAAACCCAATAAGATCTCTAGGTTTCCCTCCTTGCCAACACCCAACTGCAAGCCTCCCTAGAGGACCAAGAGAGTACCCTCATTGAAGCCCTGCAAATAGTCACCCACCTCGAGGAGCATCTCCACACAGCCCAAGAAAACATTCGAGAAGCCCACGCTTGCTCCGTAGCTGAGTGCAAAAAGCATAAGATCTGCACCACATAGCACAAATAGCCCAGGATGGTCACAAGCAGATTTACGCCTCCTTCGACTCCTACAAGGATGTCTGTCATCAAGCAAACCCTACAAGCAAAAGGATGCACATTTGTGGGTAGCCGAGGAACATGCAATTCAAGTGCAGCACACAACTCTGGGGTAGATGTCTAGCATCCGCAAATGCAAAGTAGATGCTTTGATGTATGCTACCACCGAGCTGCCTAGCCTCTCCATCCCACCACAAAACCCTGCCCAACTCCTAGAGCTCCATTTACATGCTCTCCAGCTGAATCTACTACAACACAATATTTTCCTCAAAATGACCCTCTTACTGCCTCCACCCTCTCCTACCTCATCACCAAAATCCCTCCCCCCCTCCATTAACCTCGTCATCATCCTCTTCTTCCAAAACCCACTTTCTTTCCACAACCCCACCATCCTCTTCACCCTTCCCATTCACCCTCTTTCCTCCAACCTCATCAATTGGGCCGCCCTCTTGGAGTATGTACAAGCCACTGACACCAATGCCTCCATCAAACTTACAGCCCCCAATGGCCCCTATTTGTACCTCTATACCTCTTCTAAATCCATCAGTGCCCTTGCCTTCCTGGATTAGCTCAACTTGCAGCGCGACCTCCCCCCTTACTCCCCCTACAACCTCCTCATCCTCTACACCCGCATCTACCACCAACTGGAGGTCATCACGCTGCCACCACCATCCTCCAACTTGACGATTCCCATATAGCCTTTTCCTCACAATGTCACCCTCGAAGAGGTATGCAGGGATAAGGTCTACTTCTTCTCCAAATGCTCAGCAGCTACCCTTGTGGAAGACCTTGCTGATAGTTGTTGACAGTGTGATGACACGATGAGGGCGATAACCATCCGGCCAGAGGAGATCCTCTTGCCCACCAACCTTGCCCCTAGCAACCTCCTCTCAGTACACACCCCCGCTCCCACCGAGGCTCTAGACCAACGCTCCCCGAACCACCCACTCTCCATGTCAAAATCCTATCAGACACCAGCTTCCCCCCTGCTATCAACCTCTTCAACTGCCACCCTTCCCCTCTTTCCCTCATCCCATACCACAACACCTTACAACCCCTTGCTACCCCCTTCATGTTAAAATATATGGATCTAGGACACCTCTTAGCAAGTGATCAAGGACATGATGAAAGACTATGAAAATGCTAGTACAAGATTAAGATAATCTCATTCAAATAATCAAGTTCCATGCACTCATATTTATAGTCTTGGGAAGGACTCCAATCCATGCTTTTTGTACACCCTAGTGCCAACCATGTGTTAATCAATGCTCACACTACATGTGCAACCTTGTGCTTTCCATGTGTCACCTATTGACCCTTGGCTTCACCTTTTACAAGTGACCATACAAATCAACCTTTGATATTAGACCCTTAGTCTATTCCTTTTTCTAATGTGCATGCTTCTTTTCTTGTTCATGTGACTCACTCCCTACCTTTCTTGTGCTCCATGGCACCACATTTCTCAACACTCCCCCTTGGTGCCAAATCTTTGGGCTACTCAAGGTGGTTGGATGTTGGTTACAAAATTAGCAACTTTGGCTCATGTGCTACTTTAGCACTTCCCCCTCTTGATGTGGTGACTTAACCTATCTTTGAGGTCTAGATGTCATCTCTAAGACTAAGGTCCCCCCTTGATAAAGACTTAACCTATCTTTGAGGTCTAGAGGTCCCTGCTACTAAGAGTAGGGTTACAAATTTTTGGCTATTTCTTCTACCTTGGCTACATCATTGGTGCTAGTAGGAGGGTAGTTAGGAATTTTTTGCATGCTCATTTGGCTGCGTAAAAGAGTTACATATAGAAAATGTCAATGATCATGATGTGATGATTTTTATGGAAGCCCATTTTGGTAAAATCCATGCTTAGCCTAGTGGACCCCGTAAAGATATATTTTTCAAATTCCACGTGAATTGCCACTTAAGGAGGGCTCTTTTACACCAAAATAAAGATATATTTTTTCAAATTCCACGTGAATTGCCACTTAAGGAGGGCTCTTTTACACCAAAATAAAGAGATAACCTTATCTCTTTATTTTTTTAAATTATTTTTTATTTTTAATAAAAAAACCTTATCTTCTTTTATTCGTGGTGCTGTGATACTGCTTGTGCTAGCTCAACTCAGCACCAAAAAGGGCAATGTGATTGCTTCTTGGATTTCGTGAACTGGCTTAACAATAGTAGATTTTCATTAAGTTTGCACTATCACTTCTTCTTTTTGTAGGTTGGAAGTGATGGAAATTTCTCGTGATACTGTGCTTGTTGCTATTGCAATTGGGGCTACACTACATGCTTGGGCCAGCCTATATTTTTGCAGGAGTTTGTGTGACTCATTTTCAGTGTTGTTGCAGCACTCAGTGATGCCCACTTTAATGAAGTGATGGTGCACCTTTTCCTTCTTCCTTCTGCATGCCCTCAATGGGACCAGCATCCGTTTTCCCATACTCTACACTAGCTAGACCACGCATAACCCCACCACTAGTGAAATCGCTTGTGGGAAGAAGTTGCCCATGTTTCCTCTTCTCGCCTCGGCAGGCCCTTCTCTATTATCCTCATTAGAAGCACACCTCGTAATAATAATTTTCAGGTAGAATCGTGATTCGGGCATGTCTCGATCTCCGTTCTATCAATGCAAGGTATTTTTGACAGTTTCAGGAAGTTCTGGTTGAGAATTGTCTAGTCGAAATCTGGTTATTGTAGTGCAGCATTTCATTTTGGAAGTATAGACAATGTTTGCACATGTATTGTTGAAATTGGGTGTATGTACATGTACTTTGGTCAGATCTGGTGACCTACAGGTTGTGCTGAAATATCATTGCAGTAGTCACAGAAGATACTCCTGTGTTATAGGTTGCATACAAAATATATCTGTTGTGGTTTTTTTATTATTACAGGAAAACGTCTGGTGACGGAACCAATCAAATTTTTAGTGAGAAGCTAGACAAGAAGAACTTCTATGTGAGGAAGCATTTGGTTTATGATTTAAACTAAGGAGAGTTTCGTTGCAATAGCTAGCGAGGAGTCATCAAAGGATGTCGCTCACGCAGCAAAGCCTACCAAGGTCTTGACCAGCCTTGGTATGGTCAAAATGGTGTGCTTTTGGTACAATGGAAGAGGACCGATGAAGCGATCCCTAAGTGAAGTGCTAGGACACCTAAGGAGGATCCTAGAGGGTTCTGACCAGGCGATGTACGGGCTCGCACCCATGTGTATGGCAAGGAAGATATGGATGGACTGATAAGGAATTATCTATGTGAACTGGAACTTGAAATTGGATCTCGTTGGTTGACTAGCTCGTCTCCAACAGAGAGTCCAGATGATATTTTGATTGTAAAACAATAGACTGGATATTGTGGAGGATTATGATTCGAAATACTATGGTTTCACTTCAAGTCTGCTTTAAAGACAGCTGAATCTATAAAAAACAATCTATAAAACAATAGACTCGATATTTTGGAGGATTATGATTCGAAATACTATGGTTTCACTTCAAGTCTACTTTAAAGACAGCTGAATCTGTAAAAAGCAATTTCATATTGGTGGGTGCGTAAGTGGTGTGTCTAAATTGTATTTTGCATGAGCGTCGGCTAGGGAGCCTGGGAACTCTTTTCCCTAATACCCGGGACAAAACTCAACCAAAATTTTATATAAATGGATCCCACCAATACAGTGGTTGGGCGGTTGTCTAACCCATGGGCCGGGGTTAGGCACCGGGGTTAGGCTAGATCGATGGATTCCTACAAAACAGTTTAGATACGTTCAAGTTACATTGGTTAGAATAAGTCTGAGGAAGATTCTTGTTATGTGGGAAAGAATCAGCACGGCTGTGCCTCGCTTAAGGGAGAAAAAAGCAATGATTTCTATGAACCAAGTGCAAGTCTCTTCCTTGAGCTGGCCATGTGCTACGGGTTCGATTGGATTAGAAAGGATAGTTAAGGCCTTGACCCATTAGATAAATCTTCCCTTAGATGATTTTCCTAGAGGAATTGCCCGTGCCTTCTGGGGCGAGGAAAGTTTTTCCGGTCTAGGTTTCGGAGGAACCGCCAGACTAGTCCCTTGCCCGGACTAGTCATGGGCAAGGCCCAGAGTGGGAATCCCTACCCTGCGCAGGGCTGCTGCTTCTGCTGCTTAGCGCCCCAGAGGAGGCCGCGCGAAGGGGGCAGGAGTCCCACAACCTCTCTTTTCTCCATTTTGATTCTCAACATTAGTATATCATAATTTTCTACATGAAATTATGGTGAGACCTTCTCTTTCACACCGAAATTAATTTATGCATTTTCTAATTAAAGAACGATGAAAATTCCTCTTTTAAATAAATAAAAATACCCATGTTTTGAAATATACCAAGAATTCCTCTTTTAATATTTAAATTATTTGCATCTAGAATGTCGTGGGAATTCCTCTTTTTGCATCTAAATTTTTATGCATGTAAAAATAAATATAATAAAAATTCCTCTTTTCATTATTTAAACAATTATGCATAAATACTATAAAAGTATTTTCCATAAATATGACAAAAATCATTCTTTTAGCATAAAAATATCTATGCCTAGAATATGATGGGGATTTCTCTTTTTGTATTATTAATTTTATGCCTAAAAATAAGATTTTTTGTTCTGAAATTTTTTGCCATAGCTTCTGCAATTACTGAGACTTTCCTACATGACTACCCTTAAGGTTGCCACCGCCACCAAGAATTCCATAACTGCTTCAATTTCGTATGTTAAGCTAAGGGTGTCGTGTTAATGGCCACCAATGATCATAATCCTCCAAAATATCTGGTTGAATCCTCAATCATTCTTTCATCAGTGTACCTATGGCATCATTGGCAACTAGAACGCTTCACCACCTATCCACTTAGGGGCCTTTTCGATAGTTCCTAGCTCAAGGAAAGGGAATTTGACTAAAAGAAGGAATTTAACCCTAAGGAGGAAAATTGTTTAGCACGTGAAAGTGCAAGAAAACCATTCACGACGTGAACCATTTTCCTGCAGTTTCACAACATGAAACGAATCTTGCTGTTTCACAACGTGAAACATTCTCGGCAATTCATGCCTCCTGAACATAGCAATAGAATCAAAAATTAAATCAATTTAATAGCTTATCAAATCATACATACATGCACTTAAGATCTGGAAAACTCATTGGAGACAATCTTACGCCTCTCACGATAGTGCATCAAATCATCCGGGAACTTCCTACCAAAGAAGTGTGGGATCAGGACATTTCGCAGCACACACTTGAGTGTTTTGAGAAACCTGACCACCGCTGAAACCAGTAGTGAAGAATCCATGGAAGAAGGGCTGAGATACGCTAGATTTGGGGAAGAAGAGAAACCACACTCCACAACCAAGTCCAGTCACCCGCCGGGGATTTTTCGGTCTCCAAACCAGTCATGATGAAGAAGTGCAATTTGTGAGCATGGGTCCATCAACTAGCGCTGGACTCGGTCCAAGACAAGAAGTGCCATTCCAAACATTGAATTCTAGGCTATCAAATAATACTGGCACCCCCTCGAATTAGACGAGATGTGGAAAGTGCGGCTAGGATGGGTCAAATCTTCTTTGCCACCACCGAGGAAGTGGAATTAGACCTCCAACAAAGTGAGGTAGAAAGACAACTCCGAGAATTGAGCTTAAGGCAACAAGAGCTTGATACTCGTAGGACAAGAGCTGAGAGAAAGAACACAGGAAGTGTTAACCCATTCCAACTATGAGGAAAGGAACCTGAAATAGTTAGAGGTAGAAGTGAGGGAGAAATTCCGAACGTAGAACCCATCAATGAGGAATCCGGAATGGAGGAAAGGTTTACAACTAGAGAAGAAGAGGGTAACATAGCTAACTTGGCTATAGAAGTAGAGGACCGACTCTACACTAAGAAGGATATTGAGCTAATGATCAATAACCCTACATTCTTACAAGACATGGAGCTCTTAATTACACAAAGATGCACATAGGCGACTAATGGGGAATTCCACCAGGGTACCACAGCAACTGGACTAGTCCATGAACCCGAGATACCTAGAAGAGCCAATATAGGTAGGGGATGAGGTCTAGGAAGGGGGGGAGCAACTCCCTAGAGGCCTAGAAACGATCCAGCCATGGAACTTAATGGGGCCACTAGGGTAGACCTGTTAAATATGGTAGCAGTGATGATCGGGGAACTAGGCTCTACTCTAGAACCTTGACCTTCCCAGATGAACCCCATATCATTTCAAAACTTGTCCAAAAGTTCTCTGGGGACAGGGCATGTAGAGATTTTTGAATCCACATGTGAAACTTGCAGACCGGTCAGTGATGTGACCATGATACATGCCTTCTCGCTGACCTTAGAGGGAAAATCTCATGAGTGGTTCCAAACCCTTAAGCCTGAGGATAAGGTTAACTTCACAATGTTAAAAAATGTTTTTGTGCCCAGTTTTTGCTCGCAGTGTGGTGACAGATGGAGCCCTATGGCACAACTACATAACATCAAACAAAAGGAAGATGAGTCGATGAGAGATTATGTCTCTTGTCTGAAGCACTTAAATTCAAGATGAGTCGATGAGAGATTATGTCTCTTGTCTGAAGCACTTAAATTCAAGATGCAAACTTTAGGAAAGGTTGACAGATGATCAATTGTTGCCTTGTTTTCGGAGAGGGGTTAGAGACATAAAATGCATGATTACCTGGTACTAGCCCGACCAGCTACTCTTGATGCATGCTGCAAATTGGCAATCAAATATGAAGATAATATGTTAGAATTACCACAACTCGAAGATGTTAAAACATCTGCACAGCAACCACGACTTCGCGTGTCTCGAGTCACCGAGAAATTGGAACTCGAAGTAAGCACGTCAGACATATCACGACTATGGATTAGCTCAGAAATGCCATATTAGAAAAATTAAAGGTCAAGAAGGGAAGAGAGATATCTGAGCATGGGCATAGTCACCTTTACCAGGGCAGGGAATGGGTGTGGTGCTCCATGTGCAGATTAAATCATACCACCACCACCGAATGTCCATAGTTAAGGCCAAGGCCATTACTTTACTGTGCTCACTGTGTAAAATTGGGAAATCATGATACTTCAATGTGTAGATATCCAAGGTTTCAAAATGTGGCACAGCTACCAGCAAATAGATCCCTATTTGGCTTTGCCGACACCACCTTTGCAGATCACTGCCACTGCTGGATAACCCAACTCTTCCTACTTACCTAGGGGGATGTTCTAGGTACAAGACGCTTGCCCTTGCCACCACCAGTTCTATCGCCACAACCACCACATAGGCGAAGATTAATCAAGTATTGATTGAAGAGCCATCAGAAGATGTTGAATTGGTGTGCGAATTAGAACTTAGCCAAGAATACTACAAGGACATGGCTGAGGTCACGCTAGAGTACTATGTCCTACAGAATAACATGCCAATACCTATGTTTCAAACCATGGTACAGTGGAAGGGCAAGGAAATAAACTCAAATTGAGAAGAGGACCTTTACAATGCTATGGTTGCGGTGGGCCACATCGAGTAGCCGAATGCCCAAACAAGAATATGAATCGTACACACCCACACAACAAGTGGTGACCACGCCCAATGACATGCCAGTGTGCACCTGCACTAAATGTGGAATTGATCATTTGATCAAAGATTGTCCCTACTACCGAGCAAGCGGTTCTGCTTCTACTGCAAATCAAGCCACCATCCATACCATTAGTGTACAATCTGGGAAGATCACACTGCTCAATGTCCTAACACGAGCTCAAGCTCAATTAGGAGACAAGGGAAAAAACTGGGCGGACGTGACTATTTCTAGATCTGGCCACCGCAGGAGAAGAGTGAATAAATTAGGAAAGGGGGACACATGGGTTACAATCCAAGATGGATCCGAAGAAGATACAATTGATACTGGGTCCACACAATCAAAGGAAGAAGGGGGTCAAGGGATCAATCTTGGAGGATTAGACCTGGGAAAGCAAGGAGAACAACCGCAACTCCAAAGGGGGTTGGTGAATATCCCAATGCCGACAAAGAAATAAGGAAGCTAGAAGATGCCAAGGCCTTAGTCGAAGACTACCAATAACGACTTTATGAAACCAAGCTAAGGGCCAGTCACGTAAGGGATACCATCTATTCACGAGATGAACTACCCCAAAATAGGGTCTTGAACATGTTAACCCCGATTTTGGAGGGAACAGAAGAGGACTCCCAAACAAACACAATGTCTAGAATGTTTGAGGAAAATGAGTTGTATTCATTCCTTCCCCATGGAAGAATACAAGACACCTACACCTCTATATCCAAGGAACCTGGGGATATAGGAAGTCTTGCGAGCTGTACTATCCACACCTATCCAAATGCCTTTGGCAACTGTTATGCAATTCACCCACCTTATGGACAGATGTAAAAGAATGGGTCGAGGGCGGCGGTCTAAGGCCAACCGATAATATGAATGAGACTCTACCACCCCTGGTAGAAAGAACCTTAAAGTATACAAAGTCATTAAGATACCAATTAACCAACTGGGACACTACTATGAGAGTGAAGATACGAATGCTACCATCCCGATTCATCATAATGGATACCAAGCATTGGCTATCCTAGATGGTGGGGTAGGGGTTAGCATCCTTACCAAATGTTACTGGGAAAACTAGGGGAAACCTGATCTAAAAAAAGTAGATCTAATCGTCGTTAAGATGGCTGATGGAACATCTTCGAGACCCATTGGGCTCTTGGAAAATGTTAAATTCAGACTTTTTACGCTTTGCTGTCGTCATACATTTGTGGTCATGGACTTCCTATGCCAACCTGATACATATGACATAATATTGGGACGACCCTTCATGAGGGAATCTAAATTGGTGCATGACTGGGCCTTGGATCATGTGTATGTACGCAGGGACTTACAAATCTTGAAGATTGATCTAAGAGCATGGAAAGCACACCCCATGGAAGGGCAATTGTTTAGTAATGACTTGGTCACAGCAGAGCAAACCACATCTCTACAGATATGCCAACCTACAGAGGGGGAAACCAAGGATGAGGAGGAAACGAGAATGTATGTGTCACTACCTCCCCCGGACTTCAGTGAAAATTGGATGCATGTGTTGGCTACCATCAATGTAATGCAACCCAAGGGAACCCAATATTTGGAATCTGGAACCGTTCCCACGACTTCTATTTGCATGGTTAACTGGCAAACCATGGATGAGAAATCAGGGGGGGGGGACATCAAGTACAAAAGATACTGTGGCACAAAGCCGTACACTAGTGCTCAATACCTTAGACGATGGCAGAGACAGAAATGGTACCTAGCTCAACGAAACACCCTGCTACAAAGTAGACCTACGGATGCCCAATGGTTGAGATACCTTGAGGCTTAACCCAACAACATAGCTCAAATATGGTCTGGTGATTGTCATGTAGATCAAGCTTCCTACTATGCGCCTATACATAGTAGGATCCTCCAAAATCTCTTCTGAATCTGCACTCAACTTGCCATTCTGATCCAATGGCACGAAAATAGGCTTACACCCTGTCATATCATACTTGGACAACATGTCCAAGCCATACTATCTCTGCAGTAATCCAATACCATGTGGTGACCTAATCATCTCAATGCCCAAGAAATATTTGAGCTCCCCCAGATCCTTCATCTCGATCTGTCTAAGCAAGATCTTTACATCAAAGATCTCTGCATCATGGTCCCCCGTAATGATCAAGTTATCTACATATATGACAACAAGCACAACCCCTCTATCACCATGTCTCATATATAGCGAGAAATCTGCATTGGCTACATGAAAGCCAATAGTGACAAGATATTCAGAAATCTTGTCAGACCATGCTCTTGGTGCTTGTTTTAAGCCATACAAGGCTTTCTTCAACCTGCAAACATGCTCGGGGTGACTCACATCCTCATAACTAGGTGGCTGTAATATATACACCTCTTCTTGCAAATCCCCATGCAAGAATGCATTCTTTACATCCATCTGATGTAAAGACCATTGCTTTGATGCAGCCACTGCTATCACAACTCTCACTGTTGCCATCTTGGCAACTGGGCTGAAAGTTTCCTCATAATCAATGCCATATGTCTGCGCATATCCTTTGGCTACCAATCTAGCCTTATACATGTTTATGCTTCGAAGCATCACTGTTATGTTTTACTTTGTACACCCACTTGCATCTAATGGCTTTCTTGCCTTCAGGCAATTGCACTAAATCCCAAGTCTCATTTCCATATAGTGCATCCATCTCCTCATTTTCTCCCAACACACATTTCCAACAGCCTCATCAATGCATGTGGGCTCTACAACCTGCACAACCTTTGCTATATATGCATAGTGATGTGCCACATAACCATCATATGTAAATCTCTACACAGGGTTTTTCACTCTCCCAGATCTTCGCAACTTTTCATTCATGGCTTCCATAGCCTTCTTTACACTATGTGTTCTCATAGCTGGGATCCCAAGCTTCTCATCAAGGCTCATCTCTGAGCCACTAGACTCTCCAACATGAGAATGCCCTGCACAGAAATGTCAGGCATACCAAGGGGCTCAACCACTTTCTCTTTTTCTTTACGTGATGTACTAATCACATTTGCAGGACCGGTATTATGACGTAGCCTGCCACTCCATAGTCTATCAACAGACCCACTAGATGAGGACTCTCCTGGTCCACTCAAAGACTGTGATTGCTGACCTGCATTCTGTGCAACCACACTTCCACTCACATCAGCCCCAATAGCTTCTTTTTCAGTAGCATACCAACTGCTCATCTCATCAAAGACAACATCCTTGCTTATCCCTCAACTCACATGTAGCAGGGTTATAACACCTGTATCCCTTTTGCTCAAGGGAATATCCAATAAACACATATTTTTCAGCTTTTGGATCCAGCTTAGTTCTTAGCTCATCTGGCACATGCACATATGCAATGCATCCAAAGACTTTCAGATGAGACAAATCAGGTTTTCTACCAGTAAACCTCTCCTCTGGAGTTACATCATGTATGGTTGCAGTTGGAGTCCTGTTCATGACGTAAACTGTTGTAGAAACAACCTCAGCCCAATAGCTATGCGGCATATTCTTCTCTTCCATCAATGCTCACGCAATCTCAGCAATGTGCCTGTTTTTTCGCTCAGCAACTCCATTTTGCTGCGGAGTGTATCTGCATGTAAACTGTCTCCGAATACCATTCTTCTTCAAAAATTCAGAGAACTCATTGGAGAAGTACTCTCCCCCTCCATCTGACCTTAGGCACTTTACATATTTCCCTGTTTGTTTTTCAACCAAAACTCTGAAATTCTGAAAGTGAGTGAACACCTCACTCTTCTCCTTCATGAAATATACCCACACTTTCCTTGTGTGGTCATCAATGAATGTCACATAATACCTGTAGCCTCCCATAGACATGGTCTTCGTAGGACCCCATACATCTAAATGCACAACATCTAGTGCATTTCTGCTCACATATCTGTTACGTGGAAATACATGCTTTGTTTGCTTTCCAAATTGACATGCTTCACATATTCTCTGCATACCTTCCACTTTAAATTTTGGCAGCCCTATCACAATTCCTTTAGTCTGCAAAGACTTCATTCTTTGCGTATTCACATGTCCAATTCTTTTATGCCAAATGTCTGTGTCTGCAACAATTCGTGAACCATTTGCAAACATTACAGCACTCACTTCAGGCATGTCTACATTCAACGTAAACATTCTGCCCATTCTGTTGCCTTTTGCAACCAACTTGCACTTGTCTTTAAACGAACCTGCAAACCCTGCTCAATCATCTGGCCAACTGAAACCAGATTCTTTGTTATGTTTGGAACGTGAAGTACATCTGCAAGGTACTTCACTTTGCCATCCTGCATAGACAATGGCACATCTCCAACATGGGCAATTGGATGAGTAGTGTCATCCCCTGTTTCCACAAAACCTGGTCGTTCAAGGTTTTTCATCTCCTTGAACCACTCCCCATGACTTGTCATGTGGTTCGAAGCACCTGAATCCACATACCATACATAATCTTTTTGTGCTGCTTCAACATTTTCAGACATGGCATTCACGACATGCTACATAACAAACAACCTTTCATTATCCTCATTGTTTCTGCTTAAGGATGCATAGTTGTTCTACTGCACTTTCCCATTTTGCATGTCAGCCTGCTTCTTATAACATTCTGCCTGCACATGTCCAGGCTTACCACAATAAAAGCATTCACGTGCATCATTATATTGCCTTTGCCAATTTCCACGTCCTCTTTCAATTCGTCAACCTGAACTTCCAAGCATGGAAGTTGTTCTTATCAAGCTTCTCAGCCACAATCTGGGTTATGCCATCATTTGACATCTTGCCAAACACACGATTTTACCAAAAACAACACTCTGGTTTGTCCTGCACAAACTGCTGTATTTTCTGCAGCGGTACTGTAGTACTCTCAAATGTCACAACCAGTGACTTCAATATGCATACATACACCCAATGGCAACTGTTGACCTCTTTGCAGCACGCACTATGTCTGCATAGCCAATCTGTCTTCCTGCAGTTCTTAAAACAGAGTTCTGCAGAGAATCGATGACTTACCCGTAGTGCTCGAAATTGCCTGCTTTCTAAAAAATGGAGGTCCAAACGCGCCTGAAACGCGTTTTCGGCCCGAAAAATGTCGTCCGATAGGACAATAAAGTTTCCCTATAGCTTTATTCCTGCGAAGAAAGCTCCTCAATCAAAGATCGTTTGCCGGTGCCTCCTGTAGAGCTTCCGACAAGGGTGTAGTCACCAACACAAATAGGGAAGACTAGTTGAAGCTCTTACCCTCGTACCGCTTCTGGTGGTTCTCTTGCTTGCAGCTCAGCCCTTAGCACGAACCAGGCTCTGATACCATGAAAAGATACAGGGGGGAAGAGAGCTTGAACTCTTGCAAGCACACACACACACTCACAAAACCCTAATAGAGAACACACAAGGTGAGAGGCTGAAAATCTTCTTCTTCTTCACTCAACACTCAACACACCATATACAAAGATAAGAGTATACACAATATGAAAGGTACTCAACCAAATACATACAAGGGTTCTCTATAGTGTGAACCCAACTAAATGAGCTGGTGCTATAACTATGCCAGTCTCTAGAATGGCTGTCACACAGCCTGTCATCCCACTGGCCGCATATCACCCAAGATCTCACCAACCATGCCAGTGGCCCCAGGCGGGTCATCAGTGTCCACCGCCTCACTAGACGAGCTCAATATCTCAACACACTTGTCACCCAAGTGAAGCTTTCCTTGAGCTAGGTAGGGAGCAATGAGAGAAGGAACTATGGAGATCTCAACTCCTATCTCAATACATTGGTGTGTGCAAGAGAGAGAGAGAGAGAGAGAGAGAGAGAGAGAGAGAGAGAGAGAGAGAGATCAAGAAGAAGGAGAAGAGGCAAGGAACGGAGCATCACCTACAAGCACACACATAGAATTAAACAACAAAACATGCATCAACACAAAAGCTCACCACCATAGCCACAAGAGATCAAGAGGGAGAAAGAAGAAGACTCAATTATGATAATGGGATTGTATATCATTTTCATATTCATAAGTCACTTGTATATATGAGCTTTCTTTTTACAATGGTTAGTCACCCATTTAAAAATTAGGGGCCCAAAATTGGTTCTCTAGCTCTGTGTACACCTAGGCTTGTTGCTCATGGCGGCAAGTGTTACACATGTCGTAAGCTCGGTCATGCCATATCTTTTACATGAAGTGCTTAGTGTGGTTTTGCATAAAAATCAGTTACATGAAGCGTAATCACACTTAAAAAAATGTGGTTAACAATGATTATGTACATAGTCAGCTGGGAAGCATGCATTTTGATATCAACAAAGGGCCTTTGGATAGTGGAATTATGTATTATTATCATCGCCTCTATTATCTTTCCTTATACATGCACACAATATTTGATAACATGATCGACACGGAAATCACTCTACTTTTGCAACACACGCAATGTGTGTCCTCTAAAAAAGAAAAAGTCGTGATACAGAGAATATATGGGCCAACAAGCCATGTGGCAATAGATTCCAAGAACATAATCTGGATCAGGTGGGGGGACGTTAACCCTATTTTGGGTTAACTTAGTATCTCTCCATTACATACGAGATTCCAAGGGCAGAATCTAGATCAGGTAGAGGGGATGTTAATCCCATTTTGGGTTAACTTAGCATCTCTCCATTAAGTACAAGAGATAGCACAATAAGTGTCATGAAATGCCACTCTAAATATTGTAATTATGAGAATAGCTGGCTATGCCACAAAACTATGTAACTTGTAAGCTTCTAGTTGAATCATCTTTCATTAAGTTTTGGGCGCCTTAGTGTGAATAAGGGCCGATTGTATAAATAGCATGATTCTCATACTGCAAGACATAATCCCCCTTTGTGGCAAGTCGTCTTATCTCCTTGGTCTCTTGTTCATGGTGTGTGAGAGAGAGAGAGTGTTGAGAGGAGAGAGAGCTACATTCTTGGTGCATGTTCCTCTAATGCTTGGATTCTTGAGTGTGAGAGTAGAGAGGAGTGAATGTCCTTGTATGTAGAATGGCAACTTCATGGTGATAGCTTGACGAGGAGGCAAGAGAGTGGTGCTAGCTACCACTACAAATCTTGGATTCTATCGAGATACGAGCTTAGATTTCAACAAGTTCCCAGGTGAGCATTGTCCATCGCACTAGGAGAGGGATGGTGTAGCCTGTAACACCCTACCACCCGCATAGCCCAAACCCCATCCAATCCCTTGGATCTAGCCTGTTACTCTACCACTGAGCCTATGGTGTAATAAAGAGGATTTTAAGATGCATATGCACATGGGGATGGGCCTAGGCACATGGGACTTAGGGGTATTTACACTTGTGGTGTTAGGACATTTGAGCCTTGAGACTATAAAAGGCACCATCCCTAGGACTATTGAACCCTTTATGACCTTTTGACCATTTTGTGTCTTTTCTTGGAGCTCATGCTTCTATGGATGATTCATGGTAGTCTTTTTATGTTTAGGTGGCTACTCTCTATGATGAGTAGTACATGTGTGCTCCATGCTAATGAGTGCAACCCTAGATTCTCTTCGTATCAAAGCTCTTAGCTTTGATCTTGTATTTTGATTTGAGAGTAATTAGAGCACTTAATAATTTTCAGATTAGAGAGTTTGTGGATTATGAACACTCATTTTTTTGACTATTCTTGATCTTTAATCTTTGATTAGTGGTGATTAAGGCTTAATTATTTTTAGATTAAGTTTTACATAATTTTTTTCAAGATTGGTGTTATCCTGTGTGGATTAGCATTGAGATTAGCGTTACTCATTTTTGAATCTATGCTAATCACCATTTACAAAAATTCTATTCTTTGAGTTTAGCGTATAGTTTCTTGATTAGTGTTTCTTTCCATAAAATCTATTCATAAACCTTAGTTTCCTTCTATATTTTCCTAGTTTCTGGGAAAATCTTGGCAGTTTAGAAGATATTGAAGGTTGTAGTACAAATCTTGGTGTAAAGTTTATTGAGAAAGTGTGGAGATTATAATTCTATAGTAGATTTAAACAGATCTATGTACAGATTACCGTTCTGTTGAAGATTTTATGTATATTTTTGTGCAGTTACCAGTTCTATTGCAAATTTGGATAAAGTTTACTATGCATAGTAAAATTTCAAAAAGCTTGGTGTAGAGTTTTAAAATTTGTAAAGATTATTGTGCAAAATCAAAACTTGGTGACAGTGAGTGATTCTTGATCTAATTTTTTATTAATCTTGGATATGTCTTGCAAGAATCTAGTTTCTTTAAGAGAAATTGTTACAAACCTCAAGAAAACAATGAATACTATTGAAATTTATGCAAGAAAGCAAGATTATGGAATCTTGGCGATAATAGTGTAAGATTATGCCAATAGTTGTTGATTAAGGACCATTAAGATAGTTTCTTGATTACAAATGGCTAACAAAAAGAATTAGTGCTATTCTTGTGAATAGTAAATTAATCTTGGTGGAACTTGACAAATCAGAGTAGTTTGGAGCGCTTATTAAGCAAGAAAGTGACTTACAATAATGATAAGTGTTAATTTTGGTACACATTTGTGCAAATAATGCTAGAATATATTACAAAGACACTTTGATACAAGTGTGGAGTATTGACAGATTTTAGTGCAAAAATAATTGATAAAACCCAACCTTTCTGGTGTAAGCACTACTATGTGGCTCGACATTTAGATGCACCTATACCACATCTTAGGCTTGGCCTAAATGATGGTTCTTTTGTGCTAGGACAATTTGACATTCTGGCCACAAGTTTTGAGCTCATTTTATGGATATATATCTGTAGTGTCTCATTTATATTACAACTGTGAGGATGGGCTAGTTATTAGTCTTCCCTTCAACCCAAGAGGATTTATGGACTAGCCTCACCACTCGGGGGGTGCACTACTAAGAAACCCTATGTCATTAGAATTATTTTGGACTCCAAAATGGGCCTCCTAAGGAATGCCATGTCATGAAGGGGGATTGTGGGTGAACCTTCCCCACCTTATATCAAAACCCCCTCATGTGACATATCGTTGGAAAGCTCTTAATGATGAGTAGGTTCTAAATATATAATCTCTGATAAATTTAGATTTGATATGCTCAAGATATTCCTTTTCCTCAAAAAAAGTATATTTAAAATCTTCATCGGATCCCCCAAGCTCATTGGTTGAGAGAGCATCTTAGTAGAATATTCTAAAACCTTAGCAGGCCCATTTTAGAGTCCAAAATAAGCCTAATGATCACGTGCGTTGTTCAAGGAGTATTAAAAAACCCCTTACCTATGAATTCTTTATAAATAAAATGACCCCTTTTTCCTTATGGACTTATGGGTTATTTTTCAAAATCGATTTAAAAAACCCCTTCATTTGAACTCACATGGTATACTTACATATTTTTAGGTGAACCCCCCGAGCCTCACCCCATCAACATTGGTCTCCCATATTTACCATTTGACGCAGGTGGTGGGCCATTCTTTTGAAGTTTGGATGGTTCATATTTCCCTTTGATCGAGGTGGTACATGATTAGCTTCATCATCAGATGGGAGTCTATTATCCTTTCTATTTAACCCTATGGGTCATATGACTCCTTCACTTCACATTTGACCCGAAGGATGCATTGTTAGCTTCGTTACTCATTACATTCCTTCTCATTTTATCTAGGAGGTGTCATGAACCCTTGATGATGATATTTAGATTTAGCTTGGATGTTTTTTTTTTGGCTTTGTGTATAGCCTTCTATATGTGTTTATTTTGTGCATGGCCACTCTTTGATTTTGAGGACATGAAATCATTTATAGGAGGGGATGGTTTGTAACAAAGGGGATTTTAGGATGCACATGCACATGGGGGATGGGCCTAGGCACGTGGTGCTTAGGGACATTTACACATGTGGTGTTAGGGCATGTCGACTTTGGGACTATGAAAGGCACGAGCCCTAGGACTACTAAACCCTTCATGACCTTTTGACCATTTTATGACTATTATTTCTTAGAGCTGGTACTTCAATGGTTGATTCATGGTAGCCTTTCTATGTTTAGGTGGCTACTCTCTATGATCAGCAACACGTGTATACTCCATGCTAATGAGTGCAACCCTAGATTTTTTGGAATTATCTTAGCCTCAATGGTTTGGTCTATGTCTACGTTGTTTTGGTGTGAACGCCCTTTATAAAGGGTTAGGTCGAAAGATAAAGGCCTTAGTGCCTGTAAATACTTTTACATGGTGTGAGTATTGTGTGTTTCATAATACAATCATTGTGTTCTTGTGCAATCTTGCTTTCTTGTGCCACAAGCTTCTCTCTCTCTTCCATATCCATTCACCATGTGATTTCAACATGGTATCAGAGCTAGATAGCTCACCTCTTCATCATCTTGCACCATCTTGCTATGTTTTTTCTATAAAATCATCTAGTCTCCTTTCTCTACTAAATTTTCTTCCCCTATCATCATGGGCACTTTTTAGCCCCTATGGTCACCATCAACCATGTGTTGTCCTTGATCTTGCTGAAATTCTGTTTGACCGGTGTCTCCTGATCATAGCCGCCTGCAGCATACAGCTGCCATACTTTGAACAAGCTAGCCCATTTAACGCCCACCTCCATACACCCCAGACACACAACATACATGGCTATCTCTGCAAAAAACACACCTATAAAGGGGCACCTAATATAGCTACATCCATCATCCATTAACGCATAGCAGTAGGCCACCTTATAAAATCATATTTTTTTCTACTGTCTACATCTATACAGGCCCTCATCATGTGCATTAACCTTCAGATGATCTTCTGATAACTACATGGGCCACTTTCCTATGCTTCCTTCATGGAGATATGGGATCTTCCCAAGTCAACACTGATGCCTATGTTAAGGCATATGTGATATGCATCGGCTACTTCATTGATGAGATGTGCATCATCAATGTTTACTACTTCATTGAACACATCCACTTCTTAGTGCTCTACCCTAGCCCATGAGCCTAAAAGGATGACCCAAGCTTACATTGCTTGGAAATGACAACGTAAAAACTTCATCGACATATGCTCAAGCAAAAGTTTCAAAGCTTCTTGATTTCCTATCTTTTTATCTACCTTTTCATTTCCTATTTTGTATGAGTCAAGGGTTCTCTGCTTGGGTTGTCCCCCAAAATCTAAAAATTTGGATGTCTTTTTGGAGTTGTTATAATGCCCTGATGCTATAAAAGCCAAAGATGTACTCTTATCCTAGTTAGGAGTCGGGAGGAGGGGTGACTGAGCAATAATCTCAGCTTCGGTCATAAGCTGGTTGAAGAAATAGTTATGGCACGAGAGGTGTGCATGGCTAGGTCACCTCTCAGCGGTGGTGATGTGATGGAGTTGGAGGTTGGTTGCTTCTTTTGTGTTTGGGTCTCACCACCTTTGCTCCAAGGGAAATATCTGAGCCTTAGTGGTGTGGGCTATGTCTAGGTTGTTTTGGTGTGAATAACCTCTTAAGTGTGAACACCCCTTATTAAGGGTTAGGTTAAAAGATAAAGGCCCTAGTGCCTATAAATACTTGTACATGGTGTGAGTATTGTGTGCTTTATAATACAATCATTGTGTTCTTATGTAATTTTGCTTTCTTGTGCACAAGCATCTCTCTCTCTCTCTCTCTCTCTCTCTCTCTCTCTCTCTCTCTCTCTCTCTCTTCCATATCCATTCACCATGTGATTTCAACAAGATTCCCTTCTTTTCATATGGAGTGAGCATGAACTTACACACTTGCAACTGATATTCTTGATTCATTATACTCAAACACCCAACTCAAGCAATGAAAATAGTTTATGCATGCACTCCATAATATATATTTCTTTTTTCAAAGACTAGAATTTTCCTTAAAACTTTTATACCTCAAAACGTATTGAAATTTTGGAGTACTATCCATCTATCAAATAAAACAATATCACATATATCCAAAATATCTCCTCGCACCATGCCTCTGCTTCTCAGACCAAGAAGATATGCACCACTAAGCACGAGCACTCCAACTTGTGCTATTATCAGGTGAGGAGCCCCAAAGTCTCACATCTTAGATTGACAACAGGAGCCGCTTTTGATGACCATACCGTTCCAAATGCATAAACATTGCAGGCCATGATCACATAAGAGTCTTCACACAGATGTGTACGTCCACAACCGAGACCATGCTTGGCCTAATGACACTCATGAGCCACCTCTGTCCTCACACTAGGTGTGTGAGGAACAACCACATCTGCACTAAGATGCATCAAGGTCTCGGATGTCCATCTTCGCGACAAGAGGATTCACCATTCTGATTGACATCTGCTTGGCATCACATCATCTTGTGTGGTACCTTCATTGTTGAGGTATCAAGATCAACTAGTGCTACAGACATTCATTATCCACCTTGATGGAAGCTTTTGTACTTATGCAACTAGCATGGTTGGTGAGATAATGGTTAATATGCCACCAATGGATGATAGGTAATGTGATAGCCATCTTTGGATTACTAGGGTATGACATAGTTATAATGCCAACTCATATAGTCGGGTTCACACTTTGGACCGACCATTGTATGTTATAGTAGGAGAGCACTTTCCCTTATTGTATGTACTCTTGTCTCTTTAGTTTTATAATTGTAGAGAAAAGAAGAAGATAGAAGAAAATTTAATCATCCATCTCTCTATTGTGTCTTCCTCTCTTGTGTGTGTGTGTTTACTTGCAAGGAACTTGAGCTCTCCCTCTTCCTCGTATTCTCTTCATTCACAAGCTCCACATTAAATTATATTTCCAAATAAGTATCAAACATAACCAAGAAACCATGCATCATACATGCATCACGAAATGAGATATATTATCATGAGCACCCGATGAGACAGTATTAGACCTCCTTCAAATCTTCGAATGCACTTCCTAATATCCAATTGATGAGACAATATCAATCCTCCATCAAATCTTTGAATGCACTTCTCGATTCAATCAATCTCTATTGAAATATCCCAATAGTTCTCTTTTAACCATAAGACCTCTAAGATTTAAAAGGTTTAGTATTTATGAAATTCACTAGGGTGAAACTTTTTAATTTCCTTTCTCTCACTAGGGTTTTCAATCATAAATTTATTTCTGATATTAGAATGGGTTCAATATAACTTTAGGATGAACTCTGTCCAAACAAACAAGTTACTTCCAATCATTCATCTACACAATTTGGGTTAATTTCTATACAAGACTCATATAACATTTAAGCATTCTCTCTAAAGAGTCCAAGCTTTTATTGGGAATATGGTCATGTTCAGATGCTTCTCTATTCCATGATTTACTAGAGAGATTTTTTTCTAAAATATCATCATTAATTTAGCTTAAGTTTTCTAAGGGTTGTTATGGATCAAACTAAGATATGTGATCCCATGGTCTAAAAGTGTATTTTGGGTCACACTAATTTGGGCATGTTCACATTATCTTAAAATATTTACTTGGTCTACAATTTTCTCATAACTGTATGACAAAGTGTATTTTGGATCACACTAATTTGGGCATGTGCACATCTTGAATTATTTGCTGAGACTACATTTTTTTCATAAATGTGCAGGAAGTTATACCCATGTGTGCACATCAATTATCCTATCTCTAAGATATAAATATAGTATTATTAAATGGTGTTTTCTAATGTGCACATTTATATGGACACTAGGTGGCCCTATATTAACATCATTTGCCATATTAGGTCAAAGCTAATGAAGTCTAGTGTTCAAAAACCAAGCCTCATCTATGGGGAACTCTACATATACCCTATAGGTTATTTTGTACATAACGAGGCATCATAACCCTTACTTTGAGTATAGCTGACACATGACCTTCCCATTAACCTTTACTCCATAGTCTAGATAATTAATTTATTTGGACACAGGTCAATTATAATTTATTTTTGCCAAGTGCCATTAACATTCTTTCCCAGACCACGCGCCTTAGGGTAAAACCCATGTGTCGGACTCACCCCCCGCGAACTGCCTTTTTCAAACTCTTAGGATAAATGAGCTTCTATATAGATATGCGCTTTCGTATGTGTACTAGACCTCCTTCCCCTACATTGGCACATTAGATTTAACGATCAAATTTAATGTTCCTACTTTCACCATGTCCTCTCAATTCATTTCCCAATTCTCTCACTTCAAAATTACCCAATTTTGCCATGTTCAATCAACACTTCTCTATTTAATAAATTGTTATTCTAGGAGGAGGGATCTCACACATTGCGTGAGATTGAGTGAGTTCGAGGAGTGGGTCCTTGTGAGAAGTGGAACGTCTTCTAGGTGGTGACAAAGAGAAAGACATAGGAGCTTATAAGAGTTAGCAACACCGGTGGAGCTTGGAGGTGTTGAACTTCTTACAAGGAGTGGGTCGTTGTTAGAAGTGGAGTATCTTCTAGGTGGTGTGACAAAGAGGAAGGAAGAGGCTTATAAGAGCTAAGACATCGGTGGAGCTTGGAGGCTACGAGTCCAGAGCCAAAAGCCAAGACAAATCCCCTACAATTATCATTGTTAATACCAGTTTGGCTAGAATGGTGGGCTTATGGAGAAGTTGTGAAAGAGCTATAATAGGTAATCTCATCATCAACTAGCAAACTTAAGCTTACGGATAGTCTTTCTTCAAAAATTTTTGTGGATGGCAATATCTCCTCTTAAATTTGTGTTTGAAAGTATATGAGATAAAATGATCCCATAAGAATCACCTATTTAGAGTAAATTTGGGCTTGAAAATATATGAGATAAAATGATCGCATTATAAACACCTGTTTAGAGTCATGGACCTTACATACAAGATGATCAAATTTTCACTTAATATTCTCAAATCAAATGTACCTAAGAAAATTTTTGATATAATGAATGTAGTGTAACGCTAGTAGATGTGTAAGTTGGTAAAATAACCAGGCGACGTTTATCACGAAAGTAAGTAACGCAAGCAAGAAATATCAGAGCACCGGATGAACAACAAATTCAGAACGAAGCATAAATTCATAATAACAAAAGAAAGGTGCTACAAGAAGATGACCAAGCTGGAGCAGACATGTTATTAGAGAGGCGATGTTATTGCACGATCTCCCTGAGGACAACGAGGTCGCCGAGGTCGCCACTCGCCAACGCCAGATCGAGCGAAATCACGTCTGCATGTGGCTAAGGCGTTAACTAACGAGGAGGGAGGCGTCAGTACGGCACCAGGACGAGGTGAGAGCGAAATCGTACCTTCCTAGTGGGGGTGCCCACCGCCACCGCCATAACCACCTCCGCCTTTGTGGCCACCGCCGCCCTTGGGGTAACCTCCGCCACCTTCGTGGTATCCTCCGCCACTTTTGTGGTACCCTCCGCCGCCTTCATGATGGCCACCCTTCCACCCTTTCCCGCCGTGATGATACCCACCATGCTTGTACCACTTCTCGTCTCCAGCGGCCAGCTTACGCCCCTCCAACTCCTCCTCTTCAGCCCTAACGCAGTACGCAATCAGCAAGACCACATATACGCAGCACAGAAGCCTGACAGACGCCATTGTTTGAAGACGATCGTCTGTCGAGGCCAGCACCGTCTATTTATACATGAAGCATCGGGTAGAAATTAGAACAAGAAATTTTACATTACTGTGTAACCGAACACGGCCAACCTCTCGCTCATGGCATGAGAGTAGATATCCATCGCGACGTGAAAGCCTGACACCTCGCGCTGTCCGTTTCGAAATTTGGAGGTCGGTGCGTGGACTTGGTCTTGGCTCATCAAGAATGGGCACTGAGCATTTGCCACATCTGGCGGTACGTATTAAATGCAGTCAAGTAAAGTCTGCTGCGCTCAGGAGCCAGGCGGCTGAAGCGGCAACGCGTGCTAGCTGCATCTTGCCAGGCGCAGGTGCCAGGTCGCAGGGAGTGGGTAGTGACTCGTGAGTCGTGACTAGTCACTAGTCTACCTACTTTAGGTTGGGCCACTGCAGTCTGCCAGGCTTGGAGCCTTACCAGTTCCGTGAGAAAAAAAAAAGGAAACATACACAGTGCAGCAGTGTTTACTTTTGCAACAAGTAAGGTATCTTTTTCTTAAGGAGGTCTCTTTTAAATTTGTCCTTCAGCGACCCTTTACCCATTTATCAATGAATAAGAGGGAACAATTAATTTAGTATTCAACCTTGTTATACAGCTGTCTTTGGGATATTAGGACCTCTAGAAATTAGCTGATATTTCAAAAGGGATTAAGCAAGGGTTGGATGCCGTAGAATTGATGTATAGATGTGTGCATCATTGCTGGTCTGTATATTATGTAAACTAGTGGCTTGACCTGTCCCTAATGGGCAAGAGTATTCTTGCATGCATCCTTGTCGACCGCAAATTAGTGCAATAGAGAGAGGTGTTGCTCTAGAGTCCCAAGGTCACGGGTTCAAGCTCTCATTGCGCAAGCGATGGCACGCATGGGTGTGTGTGTTGTGTTGCACTTTCTAATTCCAATCAATTTTCGAAAAAAGAAACGCTCGTCCTCGAAGGGTAAGTAGAGATAAACGTTATATTTGAAGCCCCATGATGGGCCCCATGGTCCTTACTTGCCAACCTATATATAAACACACCATGCTTGCCATATATATCCATGTGTAGAAGCTCCTAAGGCACTTACTTTCTTTGAATAAAGCACCAAACTTGGCGTAAATAAACAGCTGGCATTCCAACCCAATAAAATATTGACAATCTCAACACACCTGAACAAAGCCTTAAAACAATCTTCGGGCAATTGGATTATCTCTCCTTCGAAGCCTATATTCCTCGCCTCCATCTGGCAAAAAAAATTTAAGAAAAAAACATTAGCTATTTGCAAGATATAATTTTCGAGAAAAAAGGAAGGAAAATGACAACCTTACAGAACTCATTTGGTGGATCAATATTTGAGGTGAATGGGGTTTGAACAGGCTTATAGATAGCAAATCAAAAAATTATGTATTGTACAGTGCCTATGACTCGAAAATCTAACCTATCAGAATTTTCATAGTCCACAAACATTACATGTACATGAAGTTGATCCGTGATCTTTCGTAATCTTAGACTGTAAATTCCAAGGAGCCCAAAGCTGTCGTTGTAAAGTGTCTTCGACCATACAAACCTAGCAATAATCTGGGTTCTAAAAAATAAAGATATATCCTGTCGTGAAAAGAATGTATCACTAGCAATATAAATTTATCACATAAAATGCAGAAGAAAGCTACATAAAAAGCAAGTTTCTATATATACCATAAAACACCGGTGCTCTCTAACAGTTCGATAATTAGAGATGTTGTTACTTGCCCTTCCCAAAATGGAGGGTCTACAATTGAGCCATGAATATTAAAAAGATTATAGAAAACAATAATACCTATATTATAGCAATCTCAAAAAATATTACCTTCGATATCTTGGCCATCACCATAAACAAATGAAAATGATCCATCACCATAAACAAATGAAAATGATCTCCTTGCACCTCCATCCTAAGCAATATACCCCTGATATCAAATATAACACTCACTACACTAATCATTTAAATAACACTTTTAGCTCTCTCTCTCTATGTGTGTGTGTGTGTGTGTGTGTGTGTGTGTGTGTGTGTGTGTGTGTGTGTGTGTTCAGTATCTTATGCCAAGCAAGAAAAATAAATAATGCCATTGTATATAAAACCAAGTCAAAAGTAAACGTTTGCTTATCCAAGTATTCAAAAGAACAAATAGGAACTCACCGACACCCTTTAACTATCTCAACAATTTGAACCACCTCTTAAGCAATGACATGGCACTCCTTTTGTGGATGTACATGGTAGCTCAATGCAAGTAGATTTATACACATGAATTCAATAATACCAAAGAGAGTAGCATCAATGTGAAAGATTGCACAGAAAGACAACATAGATAATACATATCACATCATTGCAAACATTCTCTTTTCAAATGCTTACTTCATTGATATAGGGATATCTATGAATGTAGTCTCTAGCGTTTGCAAGTTGCTGCATCAATAGCCTTGTTCTCTACCTTTTGGACATAGATTAAATTTACATTCTAAGGCATACCATTTCGAAAACCTCCTTGTAGACAACATTGGTTGTGAAGACTTCGGTTGAACCTTCTATGTTACTTTCATGTTCCATAGAATGCTTTACACACACTTTCACTGTATCAAATAATCTAACACATGACATAGCAATGTACAACTGTCCATGTGTGAATACTTGTGTGGCCAGATAAAGTCCCAATACACTCAATGTTTTGCCGAGACTTAGAAAGCTTTGTCAGTATGAAAAGTAGAGTAACTATACTCTTAACCTAGTTAATTGTGGGACAAAAAATCTGATAACTAGATCAAGGAAAGTTGATAATCAAACCTGATTCGCTCAAAGCGAAAAGAGACTATCTTGTTTGTGGAAATCCAAATAAGATGTGAAATGATGTGGAATGATGTTGAATGATATGAAATAATGTGGAATGATGTGGAATGATGTGGAATGATGAGAAATGATGAGAAATGATGTGGAATGATGTGAAATGTCATAAAAGAGTCGTGCTGTCAAGTCAAGTTGATCTTGAGCAACCTGACCCGGCAAATAAAGCATTGGTTATTTCATCCTACTTAGGATTGCAAGTGAAGGTAATAAACAAGTCAAGTTTACCCATCTTCCTAACAATTACCGTTGAATCTTGGTACAAATGATGCATATATCTAGGCCTCCCAGTATATGAAGATGGTAGAGCTACCATTCATCCCAACAATGCCCCCAGAGACTCTATTGACCCCATCGCTTGAATTAACCATATGTGCAAGACCTTGGTATACTTCAGCACGCAATGCTTTCTGATTATTGCGTATCCATACTAATCTAGATTCTTCCATGCTACTATATGCATCAACAATGTACTATTGCAAAAGTCGACCACACCACGTAGAAGACAAGCATTTGTATCTTCCCTTATCTATAATCTATATGCATAATATTACTGTTGAGTTACGGTCTTTGTCTCCTCATTTGAACCTTGTCTATTCCTACCATTGAGTGGAATTCCAACATTCCAACCATCCTTTCCTCGAGGAAATAGAAGAACATATAATAGAGGCATATACGAATGGTGTAGGTTAGATATTTTTTTTATAGCATCTATGCCCAACACTATTTCAATATCTCTATGTCCCACATGTAAATCGTCTCCTTCACCCAGCATGATAACTCATACCTCACTTCTTGTAGGAACCAATTATTGCCTTGAAGTTGATCGTACTTCAATGATGACCATTCTCAAATCTCCATGTGGACTTGACTGCAACATTTCTCTCATTGTACGAAGTGCACAGGCATACGGATTATATTCATACATCTTTGTTTGTAAACCTCTCAAGTATATTATGATTTAAAGAAGGAATCCTGCGAAGTCTATTCTCTAATTCATGCTCGGTATCATACACATATAGTTGGGCAAATCGAGGAGATGCATCTCGTGTTTCATCAAGTATTATATAACCAACATGATGATAGGTAGTACCATGGATTCGAAAATTGAATACTCCTCCCCCCTGGTGAACTGATTATCCAAGTGAGCACCCAGTGAAATGAATGCCAAGGCATTATTGTAAGAGCGTATATTCTTTCTGAACTCCTTACTTCCATTATCATTACCAAGTAGAAACTCAACCAATGCAAGAGATGGATTTTCCAAAGATAGTAAAGAGACATTCCCACTTTCACAACAGTGTTTGCCCACATATTGTCTTAGCTTTCTTGATGCCTCAAATTTCCAAATTAGTGCATTACAAAAATGGCACTTATAAGTAAGGGCTGCTAATGAGTGAAGAGTGCAATCTCAAGAGTACACCACCATTGTAGCTGGGTGCTTAACATTCCGAGGAAACGAAAACACATGCCTTATAGAGTGACATTCGGATTTAATATCTTTCACATCGCCGACACAACAAATAGAATGAAAATTATCATCCACAGGTAGCTCATTTAAATCGAATGAAAAAGAGCCTCGATCCATATCTCTTTGTGCCTGTGCATTTTGATGTTCATTGAATTGTTCTTGAAGTACCATAGCATTGGCAATTACTCTATTTCTTTTAAGTAAGTGGATTCCACCATGGATTCCTCTATGTTCCTCCTCATTTTCAACCCTTCCAAATGTTCCAATTTCATTTTCATTAAAGCAATCCATTAAATTAGCAACATTTTGTTTTCGAATGCAAGCCCTTGTCCTTGAACGATTACGGCGAGACACACGTGTTGTATCCAAAACTCGAAGCCGATGAACTTGGTTCAAACTCAAGTATATACAGCTCCTAACCATCTTTTATCTCCTTCAAAACCATCTTTAATCTCCTTCGAAACACAAAATAACGAATACTAACTTTATTTTTTAACTTCAAACAGCAACATAATATTCTACTTCAATAGCCATTATCACACATGTGACCTTGCTCCAGACAGACTCAGCTCAATAACAATGTAATTCTTAGAGAAGTTTTTAATACATACGTGAGTATAACATATATTAACCATCTCCTACATAGATAAGTAAGCATAACATATACAATCCATCTCTTACAGAGATAAAGGGCAATAACATATACAATGAGAGAGAGAGAGAGAGAGAGAGAGAGAGAGAGAGAGAGAGAGAGAGAGAGGAAATAGAAGTTGAGACACAATAAAAAAAGTCAAGAGAACAAAATAGAAGAGAGAAGTATTGAATTTGAGAAAATAGAAAATTCATAAATATCGCCAAAATGGAGAGCCAAATCTGAAAGTTGCAATACAATTTGTCCCTTGAGTAAAAACATCATTACTCACACAAAATCTCTAGGCAACTTCCCAAGCTTTTAACATACGGCTCATCTTTTTCATAATAGCATTAAGTCAATTCACAGATATCTTAACACCTCCAAGCCTAAAGTACGTACTTGCTCTTTTAGAGAATCCACTTGTTCTTTAAATTGTCCATTACATCCACCCATGCATATTCTCCATGAAAGAAATCATGTCTAGTTTGGTTAGCCTCCATGCGACCATTACTATCAAGGACGCGATGGAGATGATGAGATAACTCTTCTCTTAGCGTATCTCCCCTTTGGCTACCACTTCCATGGATCTCATCCCAAAGAGCATCTAAGTACTCCTTTTTGCAAGCAACCTGATTTTTCTCAGTGTTCTCGCATATGTCTGTAATATTTTGTAGACATTTAGAGTTTGGTTGTCTGGATGGAGACCTTGACCGAGCATGATTTTTGTGGGGGCCTTGGCCATGGTAGGGGCTCTGCTTGAAGTCTTGCACTTCATCGCTATGGTGCTGAGGCTCTTTATTTGTAGATTTGGCTCTTTGTAGAGGTCATGGTGGTTGTGGACCGGCACAATTAGTGGGGGCAACCTCCCAAGAGCTCCTCTTCCCATATATAGAGAAAGGTGAGTGACCTGTTCACTCATTTAGTCTGGTCCTTGCTTTGTGTCATGACTCTCCTTGCATCTGGTGGGAGACCTTCCAACCAGGTGCATGTTCTATTTCTCATATAATTTTGCTTCCATGTTAAATGGTTCTCTGCTCCTTTTCCTCTAGAACCAGCATCTGATGCACATACATTTCTGTTATTTCTAGTTCTCTATGAAATAATGAAAATATGGGTTACTGAATATATCACATCTGGATATATGGATATATATCTTTTGATTGGACAGGGCTTTTCTTTGCTTGATAGTGATCTGCTAAATTGGGGGCTCAACACTTTTTTGCAAATGTTGTAAGTTAGAGTCTTCTGTCCTAATGAAGGGATAAACTTCACAGGCTGCACATATGTTGCTTACACTTTTCACTGCATGATTTTAATGATGTAAGATCTTGATCTTCTACAAGCCAACCTGGCTTCATTTGTTAATTCACCATGTTTTTGTAAATGTGTATCTTGTAATGATACACTAAGTAGAATACTCTCCAAGTTGCTGGTTGTTGCAATATTACGCAGATAAATATGATTGCTAACTCATCCCCTTTGGGTCTGATAAAATGTTAGAGGTTGGTTTAGTACAGGGGCTTGATGTACTTTGTCTACTAGATGTGTTGGTTCTAAAATTTGCAGGGTTTACTGTTACTGCTCATACAGGCTGGGTTTTGATAACTTCTGTTTATACCTCTTAGCCTAATATGGTGGCTTTTACTTGGGGTATTGCATCTCTCTTGGTGAAATGCCATTTTTGCTCTTTTCCCTAGGTAACATAAAATTGTTATGCTCTAGTTGCTCAGTTACACTGTGAACTCTTGGTTTTGAGGTTTGTTTAGCAACATCAGTCTTATGTTGGCTGATACTATTGCTTTGTATACCTATTTGCAGCATTCACTCTTAGATCCCTTATAACTTTGCTTAGCCTAGCTGGTTTTTCTGCTACTATTACAATGCATCTAAAGTAATCTTTTTAGCTACTAAACAAAAATATACACCTATAAGCTTTGGGTGTTTGGATTGCCTACCCTTCTGCCCAAACTTGATGTGCATTGGTCCTGGCAGAATACATCTTTTAGCATTTTTGCTGCTTGACATGTTGGCATTATACTTTTAATGTTTTCAACTCTACTAGTTTCTGGGAGGAAGATTGAGTTCTCCTCTGCTCTATCTAACTGAGAGATTCTGAGTCTCCTCTCCTGTTACAACTTGGGTATCGTTTTGGGACATATGGCTTTTGTCCTTCTTTCAACTTTGGTTTACTACTTTCTTGATAGATTTCTAGCTCTACCTTTGTATAGATTGTTTTTTGCCATTGGGTTATATGATACTTTGCCTTTAATCTGTTTTCCCGCATATGGGAGGCTCTCTGAAGACTATGCCTCTTGATATACTATTTAAGATTATGCTCTGCATAGCAGGATTGGAATGATCTTTCTGCTAGGCCATGTTTCCTTCTGAGCTAACAGTATGACTTGGTGTTTGCATATATTGGTAGAAATGATAGCATCTCCTAAATGGATGTTTTCCCTTAGCTAGGTTTTGGCTTTTATATAGGGTCTTTTACAAATAGGTATAGGCCTTTTTTGCCTTAATATGAGGGTTAATCTGATATGTTTTGCCTACACATAGGCTGTATTTGCCTTAATATGAGGGTTAATCTGATATGTTTTGCCTACACATAGGCTGTATTTGCCTTAATCTGAGGGTTAAGTTGCTATGTTCTGCAGTAATGCATTCTGATAATTTGAAGGGATGATAAAACATGAGTATTATATTCTGGATTTAACTTAAGCACATTTGTTAAGCTGACAGATAGTCTAAGTTTGCATGCTCAGATTTGGAAATTTTTTATGAAACTTACTGAGTAACTTTGCAAAAACAAAACTAATTGTGCCTCAATTGATAAACTTTTGTGTATAGAACTTAAAAAATTCTTTTTTAACAAATGTGAATCATTTGTATACTCTGATTGGTTCATATATCAGTATAATACTTTGTTATAAAGCAATTGAAACTGAGAAGGAGTCAGCATATCTAGGCTTGGCTTAGATTGATAATAATAAAGAAGTTTTAAATTTTTTGCTATGGTATTCTCTCAAACACTCCTTGTTTGACTAATTGGTTGCCTGGATTGGGTAGCGGCTGGTTTTCTTGGTATAACTTCTTTTAGGGAATTTCTTTCTTACTGCATAGAGACCTATGACATGTGTAATTTTGATTGACATCGATGATGACAAGTGTCCGAGTCCCCTGACACCTGCAAGACACATCCAGACTAATACATTTGTTTATCTGTTTGTATGGATGCTAGTAACAGGACTCACCTTCTCTAGATTGCATGTGTGAAAAAGGGTTTCTCTGCTGAGGATCTGCCTCGACTTGTTGTGTTTTTTTCTAAATTTCATCTTGAAGTTTTACTTGAGAGAGAGAGAGAGAGAGAGAGAGAGAGAGAGAGCACATTGCTAATCTTTGATTTTCAACCAGAGCAAACATTATAGGGCGGGGGAGTCGGCGACAATCTAGGTGTTGGAGGGCATTGCTAGAATCTGTAAAACCAATATAACATATCAGCATGCAAGAGAGAGAGAGAGAGAGAGAGAGAGAGAGAGAGAGAGAGAGAGAGAGAGAGAGAGAGAGAGAGAGAGAGAGAGATGCTAACCTTTTGCGTCAAGGTTTGAAGGTGGAGCACGCGGGGGCAGAACACTTCAATACTCAGGCGGCAATACAACTTGGAATTTTGAAACCACTCAAGCGGTGGCAATACATGCAAGGGCCTACTAAGAGTCAGACGGAGGGCGGGGGTGTTATGTGCTTGCAAAAGCCAGATGGAGGGTGGGCGAGTAATGGACCATGATTACCTGATGAAGGGCGGCGGCCTGCAGAGAATCACACGGAGGGCGGGGGTGTTACATGCCTGCATGCACCTGATGGAGGGTGGAGGAGTGATGGAGCATGATACCTGACGGAGGGCGACAGCTTGCATGCACTTGACGGAGGGAAACGACGAGATTGAAGGTGTAGGAATTATCATAGCCCCCCCGTGCATAGCATATATATTATGCCACCTGGCATGTATGGTGCATAGGGGTGCAAGCCCTGTAATATATAGAAAGATAAGATAAATGACAATACATATGTAGAGGTAGTGTAGGCTCTATAATCTAGGACAGGATGAGCCACTTTTATGTTGATGAGATTGTTGCACATACTAGGATAACCTAACCAATTAATGGCATGTGGCAGGGTTATGTCAGGAAAGATTTGAAGGAAAGATTACCAAAATTTGGACCTAAGACACAAAGATGGTATCTGAAGGAGAAGCAACCACCGGTTCATAGATTTATGGCCTTGATAGAGAATCCTGTTGGAATGAGACCTGATGTGAAGATCTGGACCAAGAAAGAGTTCATGAAGGAACAGACTCCTAAAGGGTGCACTACCTAGTCTCTACTAGTGGGCTGGCTTGGCTTGTAGCTGGTGTATCACATTTCTTGGGAGCATTAATCCTTTGTTTGGGAGGAAGAGAGGTGGGATCAGATTTGTGACTTACTTAATAGTGAGCTACTCTAGATGGAATTTGATAGGATATGAGTGGCTTCTGTAAAAAGTAGATTGTTGTATATGTTTCTCCACAATTTATAAATATAAATATAAATATAATTATGTTCCCCCAAAAAATTATCCTTCACTGTGAAGGGCATAATTTTTATGTGCTCCCAACATAAAGGTTACCGTTCAAGTTTCTCCCTCTAAAACATTTACAAACTGAAATGAAATTGTTAAGTCATTAACCCAATAAGGCTATAAACTAGATCTTGGTGGGAAGGGTTTGCATTAAGGCAACAATGTGTCATGAATTAATTCATTGATCCACTATCACACTAACCCATTATAATCCCTTTGCTTATGAAATTGTTTTTCTCACTCACCATGGTTTTATTGTGAAGCTATATCAATTTTTTCAATGAGCCATCAATGAATGTCTTTAAAAATAGAACTAATCAATGTGTCATATGTAGCTACGAGAACTCAATTCTAGCTAAGAACTCCATTTTGATAAGATTTCAAGTAAGCTTAAACAAGTTTGATTAATCTTTATTACTATGCCAAGCTTAAACATCAAGTTTGATTTTAATATTTATTGTTGGTACTTATTTATGTTCAAATACAAAAGTTTCTAAATTGTAACATTGATAAAATTTTAAATTAATATTAATTTAAGCCAATATATTAATACCTACATGTCCATGTGCAAAGTTCAAGTTTTTTCACCCTTCTATGTGAAGAGTAATTTTTTATATAGCACTTGAAGGGGAATACTTGACTCTTTCTCATATTTCTTTAGCAGGTCAAAATGATGCGAGGCTCTACAACCTTCAAAAATAAACAATGCAGTGCAGTGTGCTCCTAGGGGATTCACAAGCCATATCATATGGTATCACGTGAGTGTAAGGGAGGGGGATTTTGGAAGGGGAGGATTAAGCTTATAAGTTAGGGGGCGAGGGGGATTTATGGTGGTGGGGGGGGAGGGGCAAGGGAGCAAGGGAGAATGAAAGTAGGGGTTCTGTTTCTTCTTAGTTTACAGTATGTGATCTAGTGGTGTAGTTTGGAAACTTGAATAGTTTACTACTCTTTTAAGCTAACCACACATGGAATAATTTTGGAGAGTACATATGTAGGTCTTTGTGCTTCTAGTACTTACATCCATGCTACTTACATGTTGCAACATGTATAACATCAATATCTGCTATTTGATTTTTAAACCTTAAATAGGGGATACTTAAATTTCATACTTGGGACTCATATGCTTAGAAAGGGGTATAGTTTATTTTTTAAAGAAACTTAAATAGGGGGTTTTTATGTGTTTCATGCACGCACGTGACGTCCCCTTTCTATGGAAAGTAAATTCCCCCAGAGTGTGTTACTACACTTCCTTTTCACTAGAGTGTGTTACTACACTTCCTTTTCACTAAGCACTCTTGATGAACATGCACATTTACTTTGGGTATATTGGACTTAAAAAACGGAAAAAAATAATTCTCGGCTGTCAAAAACTACATATAGACATTGAAAGAGGCCTTGGCCCTCAGGCGGGGCCCTACTCTTGATGAAGCCCAGTGAACAACCATACTTTTTGAGAATCTCTCAACTGGCTACTTCAGATTTTCATCCAGCATTTTTTCAAGGTGAGGGACCTATTTCTCTCTTCTTTTAAAAAAAAAAGCAAAGTGATTAGATATATTAAAATAAAAAGAGTATAAAAACATGCTTTTTGATGATCGAAGAAGCATTGGCCTACTTAGAGAAGAGGCCAAACAATTGCAGAATAGCGAATTGCTGTGCTTAGAGAGGAGGCCAGGCAATTAAAGAACAGTAAATCGTCTTGCTCAAAAAGGAAGCCAAACAATTTTGAAGAACAACAAATCGTCCTGCTTAGACAAGAAGCCAAGCGATTAAAAGAGTACAGTGAGTGAATCGTCCTACTCTGTGTGCCTGAGTCGCATGGGAGCGGCGATTCAACCTAGAGTGATTTGATAGAGTTTTGTTGTGTCTACGTTGAGGGCATCTCCTGAGTACTTTGGCTACTAGGGTTTATGGGCTTCTTTATCGATTCGACCTTGACATGGCACCAATTGGAGATGACCAACATTGTGGCTTTCACTTCAAGCATATTTACATCTAGTGTAAACATTTTGCCCACTCTATTACCTTTTGTAACCAACCTGTACTTGTCTTTAAAGTCTTCGACATAACAACCGGAGAGTTGTAGGCAAATATCAATCATCTCTTTCATTTGAACTAAGAATGCTCTTCAATCACCAGCATCTCCCGTGGGGAGAGTAAGGCCCTCAAAGCTTGTACATGATATTATTCTCCTTGGGTAATAAAATACTCCAAGGGGGGGGGGGTTAAAGTGCACCTGCAAACCTTGCTCAATCATTTGGCCAACAAAAATCAGATTCTTTGTAATATTTAGAACGTGAAGTACATCTTCAAGATATTCACTTTACCATTCTCCATAGACAATGGCACATTTCCAACATGAAAAATTGGATGAGTAATATCATCCCTTGTTTCAATAAAACCTGGCTTTTCAAGATTTTTCATATCCTTAAACGACTCACCATGACTGGCCATGCAGCTTGAAGCACCTGAATCCACAAACCATACATCATTATTGCATGGGGATACATCATTTTTTGACGAGCACTAAGCATATGTTGCATAACAAACAACCTTTCATTATCCTCAAACCATACATCATTTTTTGACGAGCACTAAGCATATGTTGCATAACAAACAACCTTTCATTATCCTCATTACTCTAGCTAGAGGACACATAATTATTTTGCTACACTTTTTCACTTCTCATGTCATTTTTCTTATTATAGAAATCTGCCTACACATGCCCACATTTTCCACAATAAAAACAGCCTCATGTATCATTTCGCTACCTTTGTTGCCCAAATGCCCTTCCTGCAGTTCCAAAAACCAAATTCTGTAGAGAATCGAAACTTACCCGTGTAGTGCATAGTGCATGCAAATGCCTACGAACTAAAAAACAGAGGTCAAGATGCGCCCGAAACGCGTTTTCAACCTGAAAAGTAGGTCCAAAGGACAATATAGTTTCCATGCTCCTCAGTCAAAGTTTGTTTACCGATGCCTCCCAAAGAGCTCTAAACAAGGGTGTAGCAGCTAGCACAAAGAGGAAAGAGTAGGTGAAGCTCTTACCCTCATACTACTTCCTGTGCTTCTCTTGCTTGCTGCTCAGCTTCTTAGCATGAACCAGGCTTTGATACCATGAAAAGATGCAGGGAGGAAGAGAGCTTGAGCTCTTGCAAGCACTCACACAAACCCTAGAAGAGAACACACAAGATGAGAGGCTGAAAATTGTTCTTCTTATCCTTCTCAACAAAAAGGGTTCTACCAAAAATACAACATAAGTACTAAAGTACTATGTAAATGTGGTCCATAATGTGAACACGCTAAGTGAGTGAGATGGCAAGATAAGTATGCCATAACTCAATGGTAGACTAGTAGCACTGGTGTAGTCCAGTTGTAGAATCACCAACGAAGATCTATCATGTCACCATCCTACCAAACACGCCGGTGATATAAGTAGTGGAAATGGTGACCCATGCATATCATAAGTGTCAGCTCGTGTTGAGCTTGACATCTCAACACTTTATGCATTCACTTCAAATACCGGGAGGGGGCGACTACGAGTGGAGTGGCTTAGCTTTGGACCAAGACATGCAAGATGGCAAGCATTCAGCACTGGTTATTCTTTAAGAGAGTCATGACCCTTTTAGCATTAATGTAGTGCCCCCCTTAGTTTTTTGAGGTAGGAAATCGAGCTGATGTCCAATGATCCCCCTTGTAACTTCTATTTCAAGTTGGACAGTAGGAAAGTTGGGAGTCGGAGTGAACATCACAAAACTTGTAAACAGTGTGTTTCTCCACACATCCGTAAAATTGTGGAGTTAATGTAATTCTTATTCTTCCAAGTGAATATAAGAAACCGTTTCTCTAAAAGTGTTGTAGTTAATAAAGTGTTGTGGTTTTTTAAGTCTAGTGTGTCTCAAGCAAGCCATGTATATGTAAGCAAATAATGATAAGTATAAGTAAGTACAAACATAAATATAAGTATAAGTATATTTTTAAGTGTAAATAATAATATAATAAACTATGCTAGAAATAGAAGTATAATTTGTAATTTATTATATTCTCATGAAGTGTCGTCAATTTTTAAGTCTATAGATATAAGTATATGTAAGTATAAAAATAAATATAACTTTAAGTATATATTTAAGTGAAAATAATAATATAATGTAACATGAAATAGAAATATAATTTATGATTTATTATATTTTAATAAAGTGTCGTTAATTTTTTAGTCTATAGACATAAGGTATAAAAATAAATATAAGTTTATAGCTATTTGTAATTACAATAATAAACATAAGTATAAATTTATTAAAAATAGTATATATTTAACTATAAGTATAAATATGAGTATAAGTTAGACCAAACTCATTCATACTATCTATTCTCTAGCTCTCCATTTGCATGCTAGCTCTCCACTACTCATCATGGCCGCCTTCCTTGCTTTCTCCACATGGATTAGAAACACTCGCTATGCCACCTTGGGGACCAGATCTACCCCAAGTTTTGTAAGAATGTAGACCTCAAGGCTATCGTTTCCACCTTGGGCCCTAATAGCTCGTTTTGTTAGCTGCATTTTGCGATGCAGTCGATTACATTACCTACTCTATCCCAAACTCCACCTTGAGTTGGATTCCTTCAGAGTTTCTTTTCGGTATGAAGAGTGGATCCAACCACAAGAAGGAAGTTAGCAGAGCTCTCTCTCATTTCGGACATCTCTGCACTACCTCTGTCGTCCTAACCTCCTTTGAAGAGCACATTCCACTTGATCTTACGGTGTTGAAAATCATGACGGCATAGCCTAATGGTTTTTCTTGTGTTGATGATGTACATTGTATGTGCAGCATCCTTGTATGTGTAAATGATTGAGAGGGTGATTCTTTATTGGCCGTGATTTTAGATCATGGCATGATTTCTAGTGCGTCCTTCCTAGTCCTCTCGTACTAGGGAAAGGTCCCCTCAATGCTCTAACGCCCGCACCGGATATGGACTGAACTATCTCATGCCGATGGGGCCCTCTTTCTTCGTTCTTTTCTCTTTCTAGATGATACTGCTATATCACAGAATACTATGTGGCGGACTGCAAATCATGGTAACCAAACCTTACGGAATTACTGATGTAGGGGTCCAAACATAATCCTTGGTGATTAAAGACCACTTTTTATATCATTCCTTGATGTAGAGCTTCAAACATAGTCCTTGATGCTTGTCTGTATCACGTTACTTATATGTACCATGTTTTTTGGTCGACGTGACTTTTAGAATCACGGGCATGGTTTTTGAAGTCATGGTGGTGAAAACTATTAAAATCATTGTCTGTCGCTTGTCATTTGACCCTTGTAGTATTTAATTTTGCAAGGAGTTGGACACCCATGAGTCCAATCTAACCCTTTATGCTGATCTTTCTTCCTAGCCACATCCATTTGTTTATTGATGATGTTTTTGACTTGTTCACTCCTTCCGATGATGATTCACCATATTACATTCATGGGAGGTTCTTATGGCATTCCACCTTTGCAGTTAGTGGTTCTTGTGGCTCCTTGGCATTTGTTTTATCACCATGTGAGCAATAGGTTCTTGTGTCTGTGTCTCACCACTAAGTTTCTTCAACTTTAGATATCACTAGTTCAAAGAGCGGGTTCATGTAGATGATCTCTGGAGGACACCTCAGTTTGCATCCCTTCATTGGATGAAGTGATGGATATCTTAGAGTATATCTTAGAGTATAGGTAAGTAGAGTTTCTTCATGTGGTTAGGCTATTTTTGCTTTGGTGTCCACACCATATAATTATTTTGGGTTCCCTGGGTTGAAGTTGATGATGAAATTTGATTAATCTTGACAAGTTTAGGAACCCATATGATGGTATTACCTTCATAATATCCCTGAGCCTGGAGTAGGTTTGGTGTTTTAGATCTTGTTGCTTCATTTATGACACTTGTAGAAGAGGTTTTTTAGACATAGTGGTTGTATTCTTGGCAGCATTTCCTTCAAAATATGTAACCTTTACCTTTTCACCTTCATGTGGAGACCTACAGTTTTAGGACTTTGAATATGTAGATTTGGGACTCGTTTCTTGTTTAGGGATATGGTTGATTTATAGAGTTCATCACAAAGGATCATAGATGGAGAGGTGGGTGTTCACCAAGAGTGGTTTTTGATATAAATGCTAATTGTCACTTCTAGACAAGTTCATAAAGAGTGGTTTTTGATATAAATGCTAATTGTCACTTCTAGACAAGTTCATAAAGAGTGTTAAGTGTAATTTCCTTTAGCATCAAGCCCACTACCTACATGGTGAATAGCTCAGGCCATGGAGGCACTCCAGGAGGTTGCGGAGGCATACCTAGTGACATTTTTGGCGACACCATGCTTGCAGAGCTGTCCATGCAAAGAGGGTCACTATCATTGAAAATGGCATGTAGTTGGTGGTGTGACGAATGCGACACTAGAGAGATCCTCTAGGCTAGGGTCTTTAGTTATATTTTTACATATCTTGCATAAATGTAATTCTCAAAAGCTATGTAAACCTCAGTGTATATCTTAATAAATATACAAACTTTTTGCTCTTATCTTATGTTTCGAATTAGTCTCATTTAATTTGAGTTTATATCATTTGTTAATTTATTTGCGTCTTCAAATGGCTATAATTTTTATTAGAGTTATGTGTTTAATTTGAATTAATTTTCTCGATTTGACTAATAGAATACATTACAAGACACATGTCAAAACAAAAAACTTCGCAACCCAAATTTACACTCATAGCAAAAAAAATTACAGTCATCAAGGCTATATCCTAGGCTTCTTACTATTGGGCTCTTCAGGCTGTGAAGTCGCCTTAATGGTGGCTGGAATCAGAATATGAAACCCTTTGAGCTCTACCCTAATGACAGTGGGATCCTTTACCCCTGCCACCACAGAATCCAAGGGGCCTTATCTTTGAGTCGAGAAAAAATAAAGCAATTTTGAGCGTTGAATTAGAAAAACTTTTTTCAAACTTGAATTAGTCAAAATAAGTTTGAATGAAGCACCCTTTGTAAGTGCTTTAAGCTTCAAGAAATTCTTTGCATACCCTAGAGAGAAACTCTTGTGAAAGACTATCACATCATTAGCAAGTTTGCTCAATGTACTCCTTTAACGTAGAGTCCTAAACCCTTCCTTGCCCCTCAAATCTTCCACTTTTCCTCAACGTAAACTCATCAAGATACATAATTTCCTACTCACCAATAAGAACTAATGTCATCATCAAACATGCAACGCATGGGAGATGTAGAATTGTTTTTCAAAATGGAACCAAATTTGATGTGTGGGGCCTCCAAGACATGTAAGGGCCCTAAATGTGATGGCATGCCCATCTCTGAGGCCTGTATAGGGCATCGGTCTCTGAAGGCTCACATGATAAAGTTTGGTTCTGTATAAGGTATTGAACATGCAAGACCTCTACATGCCTTGGAAGCCCCACACATCAAATTTAGGGAGCATCTGGTAAAAAGAAGTTACCTTCTCTACTTCATCGAGCTCCTTAGGGTGCCTCCAAGTCTACTCCTCGAATGGGTTTGCCATCGTCCAACTCAATGACATGGGTGGCATGGTATGGTCGAGGTCCAAAGAGTTCCTCCTACAAGGCGCTTGAACTCTTCATTAGAAATATCATATTATGGAGCTACATTTTCAATTTTCTTTTGGACGACAATGATAGCAGAGATGTCATCTACACTGCTTTCATTATATCGTCCAACCTCATCGACTTGTGGTAGAGCTTCTTGGATATCAAAGTTCAAGAACTGATCATTGGCATCTTGCACAAGTATATTGTAGAGTTCCTCGTACCTCAACTCCAAGAGCTCCAACACATCCTATATGAGGAGGTATTCCACCTCTTCAATGGTGATGGCACTCAATGAAGCTAGTGGTGTGTGCAACTTGGCGTTTCGTGAGGCTTGATACTTACAAGCGTCGTGCGAGAGCTCTCTGTGGCCTCAATGGTAGGGTCTAGAACGGTCTCCTTTGGCTCTCTGTCTATGTATTCCACCACTAGGAGATGATGGGTGTCATCATCCTCAAGCTCTTCAACATCATAGCTCAAGATGTAAATAGAAAAAGCAATATCCCACTCACTATTCCCTGTGGTTAAGCTGGATTAGTGATGACAAATTGTGTATTTGTGGGCCGAGCTTTGAATGACCATGCTGCATCATAGGCAAAATCTCTTCTAAAAGAAACTCCCTTGAAGCTAAAAACTACCTGGTTAAAAGAGGATAGAGGTTTTTTTGACAAGAAATTTGGAGCAAAAAGGAGGCCATTTCAAGCAATGAACATATCACTTGTACTTATCTCACATTGATATACAAGCCCAAGGGTGTACCTCCTCATATAAAAGGGGGCCCATTTCAAGCAATGAACATATCACTTGCACTTATCTCACATTGATATACAAGCCCAAGGGTGTACCTCCTCATATAAAAGGGGGCCATTTCAAGCAATGAACATATCACTTGCACTTATCTCAAGTTTCTTTATGTTTCCAAGTTAATCTATCTTGAAGTCTAATTAACTTGAGTGCAATCTAATTAGCACACAGTCATCATCTTGAGTTCGCTTAGGTACCACCCACCTTAGATTAAAATCATGTTAATTGTGTTGTTGTTTTAGAGTAGAATTAGTTTATCATTAGGTAAATATCTTGTCTTAATTCAAAAAGCCCCTTGATTTTCCCCTCCAATGATGCTCTACAAATCAAGGTGTTTTCTACAGAGTTAACAAAAAAATGGCTTTCACTAATACCTTGATTAGAGCTAATCATATGAGGTTCTTAGGGCCATTAATGGTTCATATCTCACATTAAAGTGTTTCTAAACCTCTATAAAACATCAAATCATATTTGCCCCTTGATTTAAGTGATCAATTTGTTAATCCAAAACAGGGTATAAATCTGCATTAGCATTGTTTGGAACAATGGGATCTATGAGCTCATATGCGTCATGTAAATCATTGTTCATTCTCATAGATCCCATTGTTTGGAACAATGGGATCTATGAGCTCATATGCATCATGTAAATCATTGTTCATTCTCATTTATCAATTATAAAAGGGCACGACAATGGTCATGGATAAGACTAAGACCCCCTTATGCATATTCATTTCATTATCTTTTGAAAGGGATGGACATCATCATGTAAGGCTTTATGAACACATTGAGAAAATGTTTCATCTTTGCCGACATGTATTTCATAACACAATGAAATCAAGGATGAAGACCAAGAGCTACATGAAGAAGATCAAAAGCTAAATCTACATCAAGATCTACATCAACATGAAGAAGATCAAGAGATAAAATGAAATGAAGAAGATCAAGAGCTACTTCGACAAGAGCTACATCGACATAGAGAAGATCAAGAGCTACATCGACAAGATCAAGACCAAGGAGGAAGAATCTTTAATTAAGGAAGAAGAAGCCTCATGCGAGGCCTCCACATTAAGGACAAACGTGCTTCGTAGACCCAGCTAGGGCCTACCTATAGTCACCCCTCTATCCTGAGTGAAATGTAACCATAACTACATGTCTAGCATCTCTCATCGTAATTGGCATTGCAAACCTAATTGGAGAAAGACCTACAAAGCACCAACATGGTCATCATAACCAGCATTGTAAGTAGTAACTAGAGCTAGCATTGACATCATAGAAGCCATGAATATTTTGTTGAGGGCGGATGTTGAAAACAATACACCAAAATATCATACATGTGACATTAGGGAAAAGTGCATATGGTTCATAAGTCTTATAGCCATGATATACTTGGTAGGCTATGGTCAAATGGGCATCTAAATTAGCATATTCTAGGCACCTAGCTCAAGTGGAGGAGGATCTTGCTTTCCCTCAAAACTAGGCAATCGTCGGTGCTCACTTCAAGGCAATGGGTGCTCTCTCCAAGAATTTCTTAGGGTTATGCTTAAGGGTTAATCATGCCCTAATCTCTTGTACTCTAGCCTATATAAGAGGCTCATATCTAATGGAAGAGTACAACACTCACTTTCACTTTATCATCATTATGTTGTCATTATGTTTTCATTAGCCCTTATCCCATGTGATTAGTCTTAACCTTTCTTGTTTAGCTTAATGTTGCCTTCATCATGAACTTCATCATCTTCTTTGATCTACCATGAAAACCAACAGGAGGGTATAGCTAGGTTTTCTTTTGAAATAGCCCACCCAAAAAGTCAAAGAGCTTCCACTTTGATAAGTCTAAACCTGTTTTCAAACCTTAACCAATTTCCCACACAATAGCTATGCACTTACTCAAACAAGGATTTAATCCCTTGCACAAGGAACATTTATGTACACTTCTGGTTGTGCTGCTAATGGAGCCATGTCCACATCATTACCGCTACATCTAACGAGACTAGAAAGTAGCCTCTAGATCTTGTGGATCCATTTTTTGAAATACCACTACTCTCACTAATCAAGGATGATCCATGCTCCCTAGATCCCAACATGTTCCATAAAGTTTGAGGAACCCTCAATTATGACCAAGTCAAAACCCCCCTTGGAAACATATTTAGGGTCACCTATCCATCGGTAGAGTGTCATGCCATTTTCCACTTACTCAAAGTAGCCCCCCCTTACCTTGACAAGGTAGGCTTCATAGCCTTTTATAACCAATCACCACATGGGACCCAAATCTCCCTCTCATGCTGCACTATATTGAGTCCTACGACAATACATACAATTCAAGGGAGGTTGAGAAATTGGATGGGTCATATCATTGGATCCTTCTCACTAAGGATCTTTGTAAGAAGAGCCATACACCTCCTTACCATCATATCTAAATTCCACAATGGGAAGGGAGACATGGTCGATGTATAGCAAGACGGTCTCAATTCCAATGGGGATAAATTTGAGGACATCATAGTCCTTAAATAGGTGCCACCAGCCCACCTTCCTCACTCACTAATAGGGCCAAGACCAACACAATTGGGTGTCATTTTGCCATCCTAGCCAAGTTTCTTTCTGGTGGTGGAAAATTGGAAAATTGGGCCAAAACCTTTACCAATAAACTCCAAAGCTCATGCAAACCCATGGGCAAGGTACATTCCATCCGCATGCCCACAAAGTTCCTTTATCATCCCATTGGCAAAGAGCTTCCACCCACTGTGCCTTGCCTAGCTCGTTCTTAGATTATGATGTAGCATCTCATGACAACACCAAGCTCTCTTACCTCCCCCAAAGAGGCAAAAGTGGGAAACATCACACAACCCATCCATTTCTTCCCCATGGCCACCAGCCATGGAGGAACCAACTGCCCCATTGGCATATGGGCGGTTGATGGCTATGGGAGATATCACACAACCCATCTGTTTCTTTCCCAAGGCCACCAACATGGAGGAACCTTCAACAATGCACATGCCAACTACCGCCTCTAGTAACCACAATCCCCATGCCCTAATCCATCTCAGAAGGAAGCCCCTCTCAGCTCCACAATTAATATTTTTGAGCTCGAGGATTTCTTCACACTCCTAACCCACATTTGAGTGAGGTTCATGTGGAGACTAAACCAAAGATGCATGGAGATAAAACCAACCCTGCCCAAATATATCACCCACTCCTACATCATCCCCAACCAAAGATGCATGGAGATAAAACCAAAGATGCCCACCACCATCAAGAAGTCACTAAGTAATCCATGAGCATTCTCCCCCACCCTGCCCAAATATATCACCCACTCCTACATCATCCCCAACCTCTACCACATCTACTTGCATTTGCTGACCTTTCACCCTTGGGACCATCCCATACCCACCTTTGCAAAAACACTCAAGGATGCCATTAATAGGTCTCTCACATAATATCTCATTCCATTTCCCACATGATCTTTCAACTCCCCCAAGCACTTCAAAAATTAACGCTCGTGTGGGTCACAACCATGTGGCTTCCAAGTGCCACATCATCTAGAAACAAAAGAGATCAAGTATATTGGGATGAATATATCTAAGAAGAGTGCTGAAAGCTTAATACTCCCAATAATTGCTTCAAGCCATAGAGGAGCTAGCCCACACTCACAAGCAAGACATGGATAACCTTCAACGTCAAAACCAAGCCCTAGAGACCACCAAGATTATGGCATAGCCTAAGCACATGAACCCCAAAGAGAACAACTCCTAGATGAGCTCAAGAAAGATAAATCCAAAGAAGCCCGAATAGTGCATGCAACTAAACAATTTGCAAAGGAGTGTGACACTGCCCTCACTAAAATTGTTGAGGCCACCAAATCCTTCACTGAATTTCATGAGGAGCATAATCAAGCCATGGCCAAAGGAGCCACCTTCCACCCACAAAGAAGCCCTTATCACCGATGCATATGCCAAAATCCATAAGTAAGAAACCCTTACCTTATTCCAACTAGAAATGTGTGACTAAAGGAAGCTCATGGGCCACCATGAGATAGACTCCCATGGATACCACTATCATTTACCAAACCCTAGTCCTTTACTTACCTCAATTCAATATCAAAGATATTAGATCTTTTATCTGATCTTGTCTCAACCCCCACCTTCCATACCATCTTAGCCTTCATCACAACACAGTGCGGGCTAAGATGGTCCTTCAATTACTTCAATTCTATATCTTTTTATCAGATCCTATCACAACCCCCACTTTCCACACCACCATCTTAGCCCATATCAACATAGTGCGGCAACCCACCTTTGCCACTCTTTCTTCTTTGACCAAGCCATATCCTTCTTGGATACCACACTCTTCTACTCCATTGAACCCCATCCACTTGTGTCTAATCTTTCCACATAGTGCCACCTTTTCATGAATTCTACTCTCTTTACCAAGGGAGATCATGTCGTTGACCTCATGGCACCACTTGATGTCAACTTCCTTATCCATGAAGGTTTATTGCACTTGGCCATGATAGCCATGAAGACCCTTGTTCACCGAGCATTGAAGAGTGTACTTAGTGCTAGTTTTGTATATGCCCAAAAACCAACACAACCTACCCACTAGGTATCCTTTGATTGTATATCATGTAGTCTCCACTTACCTCGAGTAGACCTTTGCCATCAAATCGACCATTCATACTATTAAGGCTAAGATATAACAAATAAGGTACCACTCACGTCTACTCACCTCAATGTGTCATGGGGATCTTTTCGATGACCAAGCTTATAACCCTTGAGGTCTCCAAGATCAACACCACCATGGGTAGCTTACCATTTTCCTTCTCTTGCAAGCATTATCACATAGTTGCATTGCACTACATGCACTACTCCTTCCTCTCACATCAAATCACTCACACACACACTCAATAGCATGCATTAGAGAGAATATTAGAGAGAGGTTTAGCAAGAGGGAAATGTCAATTGCATAATGGGAGAGTATCCTTGCATTATGAAAGAAATTATCGTTTATACATGGCCATAAGTGTTTACACATACTTAAACTATAGCGGGGCAAGTGCTAAAGCTTCTATTTGGCCTATCTTTCTTATACGTAGCTTTATCTCATAATAAATTAATGCATTACAACACTAAGGAGCACATCCTAGCTCACTACCACATGCTCTTGGAGTGGGAAACCCCATTAAGGACCTTTCTGGGTGCGTGTCCAAGTTTGAGATTTGGATACCATTGCTTCATAGCTTGTTTGTACATGAGTTTTGTGTGTCCATCCTTGACATTTGATGTAGATTACTCATGATTTAGCATATAATTGGGTTTGAAAAACCTTGTTAACCCTAAAATGGGTTAACATCCCCCCTTCTTGATGTTGATCGCATCCTTGTGATAGTCAGATTGAAGACTTTGTCGAGGGGTAGATGTATGCTTGGTGTTACATGTTGTTCCTCAAGAGGGATGAAGAAGCTAGTTGATATTGTTTTTTTTACCAAAACGACCCTCTGAGGAGTCCACAGAGCTGGAAACAGGTCGGGGCATGATTTTTGGGCAAATCTGAGGCTATATTCGTGTTTTTCAAGTGCAAAAACCCATGGTTCTTGGAGGATTTAGACCAATATCTATTGTAGCTCCCAATTTGGAGAAAAGGCCCAAATTTTGAAGGGACTGGAAAAACGACGAGTTTGGCTTGCTACGTGGATCTTCCCATCCATTGTTGGACTGCGGAGGTTTTCCTTGGACTTTGAGAGAAGGCCCAAGTTGTATATTGAGAAATGGTTGAGTAGGGAGGGAGATCTAGGCATTTGAATGAACTGTGGTGTTGGAGGAGAATCATTAAAAAGTGTGTTAATCACTAATTAATGGTTAAAGGAGTGATTAATGTTGAGCTAAAGGAGATGAACCTTGCTCTGATACCATGTCGGTTTTCATGGTGGATCAAAGAAGATGATGAATTTCATGATGAAGGCAACATTAAGCTAAACAAAAAGGTTAACCCTAATCACATGGGATTAGGGTTAATGGCAACATAATGATGATAAAGTGAAAGTGAGTGTTGTACTCTATGTGAGCCTCTTATATAGGCTAGAGTACAAGAGATTAGGGCATGATTAACCCTTAAGCAAAACCCTAAGAAATTCTTGAAGATAGCACCCATTGCCTTGAAGCGAGCACCCATTACCTAGTTTTGAGGGAAAGCAAGATCCTCCTCCACTTGAGCTAGGCGCCTAGAATATGCTGATTTAGATTCCCATTTGACCAGTCTACCAAGTATATCATGGCTATAAGACCTATGAACCATATTCCCTTTTCCTTAATGTCACATGTATGATATTTTGATGTATTGTTTTGAACACCTCCATCAGGACCCTCCTTGGGGAGAGCTCTACCCACTTATCATCACTCTCACTGGTGGGTAGCTATAAGTAGTAAAAGGAGGGTTAAGAAATGTTTTATCTCTGTTTGCATTGAGCAATGCTTGCTAGAATGGCGATGGTTTCTAGTTACTTAATTCTTCTCCCTAGTTACTTTGTGGTGGTGGGTTTACTTTCTTTGTTGGCTTCTGATTTTCTTCTTTATAGATGTGAGACCCCCCTGCCTCCTTCGCGCACCGGATTCTCGGTTGCTAACAGCGGAAGTAGCTTCCTCTTGTGTGGGGCAGGGTTTCCCACTCCTCGGGGCCTCGCCCTCGAATGTCTGGACACGAGACTAATCTGGTGGTCATTCCGAAATTGAAACTGGGAAAATTTCCCTTGCCCGAAAAACGGGGATGATTTCACTTTTTTTATTTTCTTAACGAATTTTCTAACGGGGTCAAGAGACTAAACTATCCTTCACCTTATTAAACCAGATAGAAGGAAAACTATCACTGACTTAAATTGAAGAAATCAACGCCTTTTTCCTAACCGAAATCAGACACAGCCGTTGATCTAATCATTTGAGAAAATCAACGCTTTTTTCCTAACCGAAGTCAGGCATAGCCATTGATCTACTCATTTGAGAAATTCTTCGGGTTTTTATTTAACTACTCAAATTCTAAGCGTATTCCTATTTCAATTTAATCATTAAAACTCCACTGATCCAACCACTGGAATCGGTAGAACCAGACAATTACTCACCCACCCATAATTGAATGCCTTTCTTAACTTTTGCTTTCGAATATAGATACGCACACCCTCCTCTTTAAAACTTTAACATATAAAATAATCCATTGACAAACAGTTATTGGTTACAGATGTCATAACTCAACAATTTCATCCAGTCCCTTGTTTCTCAAAAAACAATATCACTCTGGACTCTCCATTGAGACCAACTGGTCAGCAAAACGAGATCCACTAACAAATTACAATAATCATTTCGTCCATCATACATATCTTCCACGACATACGCATGGGTGTCCTAGGCAGCATTGCGACCCGTGCATCGCCTAGTCAAAACCCTCTAGGATCCTCCTTAGGTATCCTGGCACTTCACTCAGGGCCACTTCGTTGGTCCTCGTCCATTGTACAGGAAGCGCACCATTTTTCAGCCATACCAAGGTTGGTCAGGCTTTGCCGCGTGAGCTATTCTTTGAACACTCTATCCTGGCACTTCACTCAGGGCCACTTCATTGGCCCTCGTCCATTATACAGGAAGCGCACAATTTTTCAGCCATACCGAGAGTGGTCAGGCTTTGCCACGTGAGCTATCCTTTGAAAACTCTCCACCAACAACTATTGCAACCGAACTTCCCTTAGAAAAACATATACCAAATGCTCCCTCCAGCATTCTGGCATAAGACGGTCCTTTAAGAAAATAGAGTTTCTATGCAAGTTTTCAGTTTGATTTTCTTTTGAATACAAGGAGTATTTCTTGAGTCAGTATCCCCAAAACTTTATGATTGTAATTCTGAATTTCATACCAGAATTCCTCGAATTCTATAACCTTGATCCACAGATCAATTCGAAGAGTCTCAAACTTAGTTTCAGATTTGGCGAGAGTTTTGAGTGTATTTTTCTAAACTGGTCACACCTTCTTTCCTCGAAGCTGACGAAAGAGTTTGGTCTTTGTCATAGTCTGATTCAAGGTTCGAGTCGGATAAGATTTTTCCTGAACTATCTTTCTCGAAAAGGTTTGATAATTTAGTTACTATTTTACTGAATTTCTTTCTTTGACTATTCACTTAACTAATTTCTAAATTAGTTACGAATTCTAATGAGGAATAAATTAATTATTTATCTGAAAATTTCGATCTCAATAGATTTACAATTCGTGTGAATATAAAATGATAGAAATTTCTTTCTTAGAGTATTTAATTATTCATTTATCAAATACTCATAGAATTTAAACATAGGATTTAAGAGAATTCTGATTTTGATATAAAAATTCTTTATGCATCTATTTATGCATAAAAATCAACTTCAATGGGAATAACATTTTTATAAAAGAAATCTTTTTATACATGAAAATCAATTTTTATAAGAATAACGCTTTTATAATAAAAAATTTTCTTTATGCATCTTTCTATGCATAGAAATCAAATTTAATAAGAATAACACTTTTGTAATAAAAAATTCCTTTATGCATCTTTCTATGCATAGAAATCGAATTTAAAAAGAATAACACTTTTATAATAAAAAAATTTCCTTTATGCATCTTTCTATGCATAGAAATCAATTTTAATAAGAATAACACTTTTGTAATAAAAAAATTCCTTTATGCATCTTTCTATGCGTAGAAATCAAATTTAATAAGAATAACACTTTTATAATAAAAAAATCCTTTATGCCTCTTTCTATGCAAAGAAATCAAATTTAATAAGAATAACACTTTTATAATAAAAAAATTTCCTTTATGCATCTTTCTATGCATAGGAATCAAATTTAATAAAAATAACACTTTTATAATAATAAAATTTTATTTATGCATCTTTTTATGCATAGAAATTAATTTTAATAAGAATAACACTTTTATAATTAAAAAAATTCATTTATGCATCTTTCTATGCATAGAAATCAAATTTAATATGAATTACACTTTTATAATAAAAAAATTTTCTTTATGTATCTTTCTATATGCTAAGAAATCAATTTTAATAATTAATATTAGTGATATCCATGCATATTCATAGGTGAATACGTACATGGAGTAATTAGAATATTTCTTTTAGATGCAAAAATGGTGGAAATTACTCTTTTGGAATAACATAAAAACAAACTTTCTTTTTCAAAAAATTCTAGAAAATTTCACCATAACCTCCTTTGTATGGCTGACTATTTCTCATTTTTATCTTCTTCATTAATCTCAATTTAGAATTACAGAACTCTAATCTATACAGTTTTCTAAATTCAAGAGAGTAAATTATAAAAAGAGTTTAATTAATCACTTATTTAATCTTTCTAGGATTAAGAAAGGTTGGAATGTAAAGAAGAGAAGGGGGTGGCCTTTTTATCAAGGGCATAGCATTTGAACTTAATTCAAACATTTGCAAAACATAAAAATCAAGAAAACCATAGATTTTTCATTAAAATTCGTAATCAAAGTAAGAAAATTAGCTTACATGGAGCTTGTAAGCTCTCCTTTGGCTTGAGGGATTGAGGGTTCTACTCTTGTTTGAAGCAGAGTGGCCACCAAATCACTTTGGAGAGGATTAGGCCAAAAACAATTGAATTATTAAAAAATTCAATGTAGATGGCTCTTAGGACAAGAGTAGAGTAATAGTGCATAAACACCATTAAGCTTTTACAAAGGGGGAGGCTTCTATTTATAGGAAAAAGTGAGCCTCTAACCAAGCAAACTGATTCTAGAATTTTCCAGATCAGTTTGGTCAATTTTTGACCATTTTTGGGTCAGTTCAGCTTACTTTTTGGATCTAGTTTTGAAACAAGAGAGAGGAAAGATGAAAATATCTCATTTATTGGGGGTAATGATGAGAAAAAGGCGCCTACTTCATGAGGGGAGATCCCCACTCTGAGGTGTCAAAATTCAATTTTTTAATTCTTTTCTTTGGTCCTTAGTCCACTCTTCATCTTATGTGAGCATTTACTCATTTTTGGGGGTTTTTCTTTTATTCTTCAATTTATCTCCTCCCTACATTTGGATTAATCTTATTGGTCCATAGGAACCTTAATTGGACCATCATCCAAAATTTTCAGAAAATCTTGACCCTTAGACTAAGGTCTTTTGTGCACATTTTTATTTATTTTTAATGCACCTTAGGAATTTCTTTTTAAACTTCTGTTTTCGAGAAATTTATTTTAATAAGAGGGGATTTTTTCATCCAAAGATATCTAAAAACTGAATTACCTCTCTCTAAAATATTTTCTCTCTCTAGGTCAAAACAGGTAGAAACAAGATCTTTTATTATTCTGAAAAGGGAATTGATTACAGGGGAAGAAACTGGACATCTTGAGGGGCTAGGGAGGAATCTTACATCCTCTCCCACTTGAAAAACACGAGATGTCCTCATCTCGCAAACTGGGGGTAATCCCGCAATAGTTCGGCTTCTTTCTCCCAGGTGGCATCTTGAAAAAGATAGAACGTCCATTTGACTAATAATTCTCTCAAATTCTATTCCTGAGAACGTTCTCTCGACCATCAAGGATTTCTTAAGGTTGGAGTTTCATCTGCCCTTGGGTTGAAGCAGCACATGATTCGGGCTCGGTACATACTTCTTAAGTAGGCTGACATGAAATACATTATGTACTTTGAGATGAAGAGACAGAAGAAGTTCATAGGCTAAGTCACCTAGTTTTCTTATAATCAAAATGGGATTAACATCCTCCCCTACCTAATGTAGGTTCTGTCCTCAGAACCTGTAACCGAGGTGTTGGTTGAAGAAAAAGTGATCGTTTCATGGCGTGAACCATTGGGAACTGGTTCACGGCGTGAACTATTTGGACTATTTCACGATGTGAACTATTTTGAACCAGTTCACACCGTGAACCATTTTGAACCAGTTCGCGGCATGAACCATTTTGTATAGAGTGTGTGCAAGGTTGATACCCTACATTCCTTTCATGCTCAAACACTCAATCATGCATTCAAAAGTTGGTTGGATGAAGTGAATGATCATTTTTTTCATTTTTACCCATTTTTACCTTGTATCCATTTTTGGGTAATGGATACCTTTGTACTTTCATTTGTTTATTGCCATGGAAACCAAGGTGGTACTTTGGCACTTCTTGGCACTTGTTGTTACAATTAGTTTAACTCTCTCCAAGTGAGAGTGCTTGATCTTTCCCTCCATCCAACTGAAGAGTGCTTCTACTGAATCCTCTTGATTGGGATTTGTATCTTTGTCCATTTGTTGCACCTTTTCCTTCTTGTTCCCAGCTCCTCTATTGTGGTGGATACAAGTAGCAGGTTTTTTATCTTTAATTCATCCTATTGAATTGGATTCTTTCTCCACACCAATGTTTGTGCATTCTTAGCATTTGTTTTAGTCGAGATTTGGCTTTGGTTGCTCTTACTATCCTTTTCTTTGTTTCTGATTTTCTTTGTTTCTGAAGGTATTTGCAACGATGGACTTTGGGTAGGATTTGGGCACCCATATTGTTGTGTTGCCCTGGTAATAGCCTTGTATCACTCTAGAAATTCCTTTCGAATCCATTGCTTACGAGAACCGTGTGGAATGCGGTTTTGGTTGGAATACTTTCGGCTAACATTTGAAGGCCATCTATGTCCCCTGTCTGTACTTTGAACTTTTTTCCCTGATTTCTTATTTACTCCCTTTGCATCATTGTATAGATGGTTTCCAAGTTGACCCTTAGGCACCCAATGCTAAGTACCTCTTAACTTTGGTTTTTTGTGTATGGATTATGGGGTTGATGCCTTCTTTGGTACGTGAGCTGCTATTACCATCCTTGGTGTTTCCATATCCTCAATCATAGCTTGCTTCCCTTTGTTTATTGGGCTCCATAAGGGCACGGAAATGACATTGTTGCCCTTGTTCAGTTGTGCCATTCTCTTTTCCCATTGGATATTACAGTTATTGGCGTAAATCCAAGATCGTCCCAAGATCATTTCCTCCATAGATCCTACAGGCATAACAAACACCTTCCTAACCAAGGGATTATTTTTTATGGAAACATTAACACTTTTAGAAATCCCTCAGCTTTCATAGTTGTCAAGTGCACACTTCGTACTTGTGCATTGGTGGCCTCAAGGTATGGTTTGTCTAGAGCTATCCACGTCTCATATGAGATTAGATTATGACTTGATCTCGTATCTATCAATGCAATGCTCATTGTATGACTTTTACTCGTAGAGACTTCCACCTTGAGTCATGCTGGCTCAATGTCCAGTTCATCCTCCATCAAGGAGGGTTAGTGAAGCCATGTTCACATGCAATATCCTCTTCCTGGAGTATTTGTTTGACCTTGGCCTCTCTTGCCTTAGCTTTTTTTATTTTTTTCTTTTGCAAGCTCCTTCCATTGTTTTAAAAGATGCTCTTTCACGAGCATCTCTTGGGTCAGTGGTCCAAAATAGTTTTTAAGCTTGCTTTCATTGACGAACCCTCCATTTTTACACCCTCAATTGTTTCAATTCTAACCAACCCTTGAGGTGTGATTTCAGACACTCATAAAGGTCCTAATCCTCTGTACTTGAGTTTCTTTTTTCTAGTGCTTCCTACACCATACATGAGGACAAGGTCCCCCACTTCTAGCTCCTTTTGTTTTAAGTTATTGTCAAACCAGCGTTTTTTTCGTAATTTTTCGAGACCATAAGACCACGTGATGCAATTAGTTGAGTTTCATCAAGTTTCTCTAAGTCAATTAGCCTTTCAGAGCTGATGCATTCTCGGTCAATCATTCTTGCACTGCAATTCTCAAGCTTGGAGCTAGGTACTCCATAGGCATTACCGCTTCAACACCATAAGCTAGACAAAAGGAAGTATACGATGTTCGATATGCCCATAAAGCTGCCGTCATTAGCTTATGTTCCCAATCCGTTCGACTTGCTTCTAATGTTTTTGCCAAGATAGTACACAAAATCTTGTTTGCCTATGGATTATAAGGGGATGACTTTTGATGGACTACAAGGAATCCAGCAAGTAAGTCATCAATCACTTTGAATAACGATGCATTTTTGACACCTAAGGAGAGGGAGGCTCTTGAGGTAGGCACCTAATTCACACATGTGGATGAGTTTTTAATTTAAAAAAATGTGATATTTTTATCTCTCCTCTCTCCTGGATCAAACCAAATAAAAAAGGGAGCCAAATTGGTCCAAATCTTGTCCAAATTGAGTCAAACTAAACCTGGAAAATTCTAGAACCCAGTTGGACTTGGTTAGTGGCCTCCCTCATCACCTATAAATAGATCCTTAGTCTTTTGTAAAAAAATCTGTGAATACCATGCCAATATTACATTAAAATAATGATATTTTCTATTATCCCTTAAAAATCCTCTATTTTTTGAGAGATTGGAGCTCCTCTCTCTCTTCAAAAATCCTTGGAGCTTTCTTCTCAACATACTAAACCAATTGATTGGTTGGGGGCTTCCTTCTAAGATAAAGAAGCAAGCCAAATCAAGAGAGGTAAGAAGTAATTTCATGGTTTTCATTAATATTCTCAAAAGATTTCACTTCTCAACCCCTCTCAAGCTTGAGAAGTTTCAAATTAATTGTTTTCAATGCAAATCAAGCTTTCTATAAGAATTCTAATGATTAATCATAAAAAAAGTTAATCTTTATGCTTAATTAAGATGCTTTTTATGTATATATCTCTCTCCTCAAAAGAATAGTCATTCCTATGACTAATTCTTAAGCAAATGAATGCTTCTCATTGATAAATTCTTAATTTAAGATCAATCTCTAAGCTTGTTAAGCTAAAGGTTAAGAAAATAGCTTTTTATGCTTTTATGTTAATAAAATTATGGTAAATTTGTGATTTAATTCCATAAATTGGATTTAAGTTCAAAGATAATTCTTCTATCATAATTGTATTACAAAGTCTTATTCTTTCTAGAAATATTAAAAATTATCAGTAATAGCAAATGAAGCTATGGTAAAATTTTTAGAAATTAATACATAGCTCATTTTTATGCATAATGTGAAAAGAGGACTTCCTATCATATTCTAGGATTGGACATCCTATGCTAAAAGAATGATTTTCATCAAATTCATGGGAAACTAATTTTTACTATTTATGCATAAATAATTAATTAAAGAAAAGAGAAATTTTTGGTAATTTTATTTTTAGGCAAAAAGAGAAATTCCCATGATAATGGAGATCCATATAATTAAATGAAAAAAGAGAAATTTTGGTATATTAAAATAATGAATATTTTTATTTAAAGAGAAATTTTAGATAAATTTATTTTATGAATGAGAAAATTTAAATGATAAAAGAGGAATTCCCATGACATTTGGAATTCAATCATTTAAATGGTAAAAGTGGAATTCTTGACATATTTGAAATAATGAATATTTTTATTAACGAAAAGAGAAATTTAGATAAATTTATTTTATGATAAAAGAGGAATTCCCATACATTTGGAATTCAATCAATTAAATGCAAAAAGAGGAATTCCCATGACATTTGAGATCCAAGAAATTAAATGGAAAAAGAGGAAATTTTAGCATAATTCAAATTATGAGTATTTATCAAAAGTGAAATTTTGAGAATTATTGGAAAATATGGGTAGAATTGATTTTTGTAAATCCCATGAATCTTTTACTCAAAAGAAGAATATTGGATATAATTCACTTGAGAAATTTGAGAAAGAATATGAAAATATCCGTCGAGAAAAGTACGTTTTTTAACTAGGCCAAGCAATTGGCAGAAATTTAGAAAAAGTCCCATCATCAGTATAGAAGTAGAAAAAGCTACTAAATGTGATAAGATGTGAATGTGATGTAAATGGATGTGGATGTGATGAGATGTGAATGTGATGTAAATGGATGTGAATGTGATGAGATGTGATGTGATGTAAATGGATGTGGATGTGATGAGATGTAGATGGGATGTGATGTGATGTAAATGGATGTGGATGTGAATGTGATGAGATGAGATTGAGATGTGATGATATGTGAAAGGATGTGATGTGATGTAAATGGATGAAAGTGAGATGTGGACGTGATGTAATGTGGATGGGATGTATATGATGTGATGTGGATGTAATGGATGAGATGCAATGTGAATAGATGAGATGTGATGAGAATGGATGTGATGTGATGTGAAATGGATGTGATATAAATAGATGTGAATGGATGAGATGTGATGTGAATGGATGTGATGTGATGTGAAATGGATGTGATGTGAATCGAGATAGATGTGAATGAATGAGATGTGATGTGATGTGAATAGGGATAGATGTGTATGGATGTGATGTGATGTGAAATGGATGTGATGTAAATAGATGTGAATGGATGAGGTGTGATGTGAATTGATGTGATGTGATGTGAATCGGGATAGATGTGATGTGAAATGGATGTGATGTGAATCAGGATAGATGTGAATGAATGAGATGTGATGTGATGTGAATCGGGATAGATGTGAATGGATGTGATGTAAATAGATGTGAATGGATGAGATGTGATGTGAATCGGGATAGATGTGAATGAATGAGATGTGATGTGAATCGAGATAGATGTGAATGGATGAGATGCAATGTGAATGGATGTGATGTGATGTGATATGGATATGGGTAGATGTGAATGGATGAGATGTCAGGAGGATAGATGTGATGAGATGTAATATAATGTGACTAGATGAGAATGGATGAAGGACGATGGGAATACATATTGGATGTGGATTAAGCAATGTGAATTGTGTAGAAGAATGTGGAATGACGAGAAATGATGTGGAACGATGTGGAAAGATGACAGTTCGTTTAGAAATTGTATTTATGACCTGTTTTTAGATGACTGTTTTATGTCAAGAATGCTGGGGAAGCATTTTGACCATCTTGTGAATAAGGTCGTGGGAGACCTAAGTGATAGAGTTGCAACAGCTTGGAGAGTCAACGGAGGACGTCTCGCGTGGCAAGGTCGACTGAGGTCTTGACCAGCCTCGGTTCGATTTAAATGGTGAGCTTCCGATACAGTGGATGAGGGACCAAGGAAGTAGCCTATGAGTGAAGCGCTAGGTGACCTCCAAAGGAGCCTAGAGGGTGCTGACCATACGGTGCTCGGGCTCTGGGTCGTCGAAGATACCCACGCGTGCGTCGAGGAAGAAAATGGAACAAGGAGTTAGAGTTGTTTTCTAAACTCGGGCATGGCTCTGGTTGATTGTCCGGCTGGTCCTCAATGGATGAGTCCATGGCTCTTTTATGTGGATCTGTTGGTTAATCTTGCTGATCTTCAACGGAGAGTCCATCTAGATTTTTATAAGAATATATTTCCGGGTACTATGAGCTAGGAACTATTGAAAAGGCCAATGATGCCATAGGTACACTGATGAAGGAACGGTTGGAAATTAGAATTCAAGCTAGATATTTTGGAGGATTATGATCAGTGATACTATGGTTTCATTAAAAGATTATTTTAAAGACAGTTGAATCTGTGAAAAAGGCAATTTCATATTGGGTGTGTAAGTGGTGTGACTATCTTGAACTTTGCTTGAAGCGCCGGCTAGGGGGACCTGGGAACTCTTTTCCCTAGTACCCGGGACAAAACATAACCAAATTCCTAAATGGATCCTATCACTATAGTGGTTGGTGGGTGGTTGGCTAACCCATGGGACTAGATGGGGTTAGGAGGCTGGATTGATGGATCCCTAAAATGAGACTCAATTTTGTTATGGTACGATAGATGAAGTAAATCCCGGATAGTCCTTGTTCTATGGAAAAGAATCAACGGCTCTATCTCTCGATGAGGAAAAAAGCATTGGTCTCTATGATCCAAGTGCAAGTCTTTTCCTTGATCTGATCATGTGACTTACGGGTTCGATCGGATCAGTTTGGTTAGTTAAGGTTCTTGACTACGTTAGAATAAAAATATCTTGGAGGAATCGCTCGTGCTTTCTAGGCAAGGGAAGTTTTTTCGGGTTCGGTGTTGGAAGAACCGAGGGATTAGTCTCTTGTCCGGATATCCGTGGGAGAGGCCCCGAGTGAGAGGCTCTGCCCTGCGCAAGAAGCTCTTCTTCCGCTGCTAGCAGGGATCTTTCATTGTTGTTGTGCCGAAGATATTTTGACATCTTCTGGTTGTGGTAATTCCAGCATATTGTCTTCGTATTCAATTTCCAACTTACAACATGCATCTAGAGGGAGTAGCCGATCAGGCTAATACTAGATAATCATGCATTTTGTGGTCTCAAACTCCACTTTGGAAGCATGGCAATAACTAATCATCAGTTAGCCTCTCCCGTAGTTTGCATCTTTAATTTAAGTGCTTTGGCCATGACACAGTCTTGCATCAACTCAATTTCTTTCTGTTTGATGTTATGCAGCTGTGCCATAGGACTCCATCTGTCACCACTTCTGGCAAATCTTGGCACAAACACATTCTTGAGCCATGAGAAATTGATCTTATCTTCTGGCTTGAGGGTTCAAAAACATTGATGAGCTTTTCCTTCTAGGGTCAGTGAGAAGGCATGAATCATGGTTACATCACTTATTGGCCCACAGGTGAGACATGTGGACTCAAAGATCTCTACATGTTGGATCGGATCCCCATCCTTAGAGAACTTTTGTATGGGCTTTGAAATGATGTGTGGCTTCATTTTGGATGGTCTTGATTCTAGAGTAGTGCCTAGTTCCTTGACCATTCCTTGGCCCATTTTCGCAACCATATTCAATAAATCCGTCCTTGTGACCACATTAAGATCTACATTTGGATCCGCCATTGGTCTTTGAGGAGCTACTCCCCCCCCTACCTAGACCTCATCCTCTTCCAACATTGGCTCTTCTAGGCATTTTTGGTATATAGGGCGGTCCGGCCACTTCATTCTGGATTAGCTCATCTCATTAGCAGCCTCCGTATGCCTTTGTAGAATCAGGAGTTCCATGTCCTGTAAGAATGTGGGACAATTGATCATTTGCTCGATGTCTTTCTTGGTGTATAGCCAGTCTTCCACTTCACCCGTTTCCCTCGGTAGATTATCCCCTTCATCCTCGGTTACAAACCCTTCCTCCACTCTTGGCTCTTTGTTAAGGGGCTCTAAATTTGGAATTTCTCCCTCACTCCTGCCCATGACCATTTCCGGCTCTTTGCTATGTGATTGAAATAGGTTCACATTTCCCAACTCCTTTTGTTCGGCCCTAGCTCTTCGAGTATCGAGCTCTTGTTTCCTTAAGCTCATTTCTTGAAAACTGCTGTTCTACTTCAATCCTTTTCAGATCTAATTCTACTTCCTCTCTGAGGTTGGGAAGAATACATGACTTGTCCTGGCTACGGTTTCTAAGTCTTCTCATTCTGGGGGTGCCAGTGTTAGATAGACTAGAACTTAAAGGTTGGATTGGTAATTCTTGCCTTGGACCAAGTCTAGCGTTGGTTGACGGACCTGTGCTCGTAGATTGTGCTTCCTAATTGTTGCTGGTTTGGAAACCAAAAAATCCTCGGCTATATCAATAATACCACTAGATCTGGTAGGGGAGGGTGGTTTCTCCTCTTCCCCAAACCCCGAGAATTGTAGCCCTTCTTTCATGGATTCTTCACTAGTCTTGACGGTGGTTAGATTCCTTAAGACACTTAATGGAGTGCTCACTGAGTGGCCTAAACCGACACTCTCTTGATAGGAAGATCCTGGGTGATTTGATGCACTATCGTCAGGAGTGAGGTCATTTTCGATGAGCTTTCCAGACCTCAAGTGCATGTGAATGTGTTTTGATAAGCTAATTTTCTACCCCAATTGAAATTTAGTAAGATATTGTCGATTTGTTTTCTGAGGCTGTGAGAATGTAGATAACAGTTCACGGCGTGAGAAATCAGAGAACCGTTCATGTTGTGAAATGGTAAACCGTTCATGTTGTGAAATGGTAAACCGTTCACGCTGTGAACTAATTTTTGTACTTTGACGTGCTCCAAATTTTACTTCGAACTTAGAAATCAGCATACCTTAATATCATTTTTACTGGTCTCAAGCACTTCTCTAACCTTAATGTGACAATACCAGGTTCATGAACTAGATCTGGTTAAGTCGTGAAACTACAGGAAATAGTTCACGTCATGAAATGGAAACCATTGTCATGAGTTCCTATGTAGTTCACGCCGTAAGATGTAATTAGTTCACATCATGAGATGCACTGAGACAGTTCATGTCGTGAAATGTTTAGTGTTCTTCATGTCTGAAGTATTTTCTGCTAGTTCATGGATCACAATTTTGTTGGACAAATTTTTAGCAAGAAGGTAATCCAGTGAATTGCGGTGCTAATTGTAACGATGATTTCAGGAGCGTTTCACGCCGTGAGATTACAGGAAGTAGTTCATGTCGTGAAATGTTTTCCTGTAGTTTCATGGGAAAAATTCCCACATCGACAGAAAGGAGTTTGGGTGCAAATTACCTATCCAGACGCTTCCAAAATGATTGTGTTAGGCATAAAGAATGTAATACGAGTTCAAAACACAACCAATGGCTCCTTATATTTATATTTTTTGTGGATTTTTTCAAAGAAACAAAAATAGAGTATCACCTTGCTTCTTCACGTTCACGATTTTGGTGATAAAAAAATCAAAATTGAAAGGAAAAAACAGTGGATATTTCCTCTAAGGTCACTCCAGTACACTCCCTTACACAACAAAAACAACCAATTTCTCACAAACTTTCGCTTCTACTCAAACCTTATCCATTTATTCCATACATAATGCACTACCAGAATGCAAAGGCAATGATGAAACTTATGTAATGGGAGCTGAAACTCAAAGAGAATGGAAGAAACAAAGGTGTTTCCCTAGCAGCAGTGCCAAAAATGTTATGGACTACCACACCTCCAAGAAGGAACTCAATGCATTCACCTTTAAAAGAAGCAATAATACACAACTGTCGTAAGGCACTTACCAATGCTTCAAGCTCGTGTCCCTTGAGGTCTCCAAGCTCACTTGAGAAGCTCCAATCCTCCAAGCTCTACCTCCACGCTGTCACCATAGAGTCGCTCACACCACCACACAAGGCAATTTCACTCTCTCTCACTCCTCCACACAAGAATACAAGCATACAAACATCGTCTAGGGTATGTCATAGAAAACCAGTCATGCAAGAAACAAGGTAGGAGATTAAACTTTCCAGCCACTATTCCTTTAGCCACAATGCAGAGAGATTAGCAACTAAAGCAGAGGTGCAAGAAATTATGGAGAATGACATACATGACTCAATATGGGCTATATGTCAAACACCAATACACAGTAAGATCAACTTCCAAGGATGGTTAGGTGGCCAAGATGGCAAGTGTAAGAAGAGCATCAAGAACTGTGGGCAAGGTGTTTAGCTCCTTCTTTCTATGGTATGAGAGAGTGGTCAGGGGGGGGAAAGACATTAGTTCATGTGGCTTTGTATCAGCAACGTGGATCATACTTGGAGAGTATGCCTCGTTGGAAAGGCTTTCCCCCTCTCTTCATTCTTGAATTCAGCCTTTCTTTATCCTAGATATATAATTAAATTATTAGAATTAAACTTTTCATATTGTTTCTCTTTGAAAAGTGAAATTTGATTAGTTTAGAGTGCTTTAAACCATTTGGGATAATTTCTAAGTAACTTGAGAAATGAAAAAATTTGAAAAATGGTCCGCCATACAAAGGAGGTTATGGCAAAATTTTCTTAAATTTTGTGAAATAAGTTTTATCTTTTATTATTCAAAAAGAGTAATCCCCACCATTTGTGTATTCTAAAAGTGTTATTTTCATTCTAGGCAAAATGTATATTAGAAATATTTTTATTATAAAAGTGTTATTTCCTTTAGAATAGATTTCTATGCATAGAAAGATGCATCTTGAAAATATTTTTATTGTAAAAGTGTTATTTTCATGAGAATTAATTTCTATGCACAGAAAGATGCATATTGAAAATATTTTTATTGTAAAAGCTTTATTTTCATTAGAATTAATTTCTATGTATAAAAAGTTACATATTTGAAATATTTTTATTATAAAAGTGTTATTTCCTTTAGAATTAATTTCTATGCATAGAAAGATGCATCTTGGAAATATTTTTATTGTAAAAGTGTTATTTTCGTTAGAATTAGGCTTTATTTTCATTAGAAATAATTTCTATGTATAGAAAGTTGCATATTGGAAATATTTTTATTCTAAAAGTATTATTTCCATTAGAATTAATTTCTATGCATAGAAAGTTGTATATTGGAAATATTTTTAATGTAAAAGTGTTATTTCCATTAGAATTAATTTCTATACATAGAAAGATGCATATTGGAAATATTTTTATTGTAAAAGTGTTATTTTTATTAGAATTAATTTCTAGGCATAGAAAGATGCATATTGGAAATATTTTTATTGTCAAAGTGTTATTTTCATTAGAATTAATTTCTATGCATAGAAAGATGCATATTGGATATTTTTTTATTATAAAAGTGTGATTTTCATTAGAATTAATTTCTATATATAGAAAGATGCATAAAGGAATTTATTTTTATTTCAAAAGAATTATTCTCATTGATTTTGATTTTATGCATAGAAAGATGCATAAAGGAATTTATTTTTATTTCAAAAGAGTTATTCTCATTAATTTTGATTTTATGCATAAAAAGATGCATAAAGGAATTTATTTTTATTTCGAAAGTGTTATTTTTCTTAAAATTGAATTTATGCATAAGTAGATGTATAAAAGGATTTTTATAAAAGTGTTATTCCCACAGAAGTTGATTTTGTTTTCTAAATCTGGGCATGGATCTGGTTGATTGACCTTGCTGGTCCTCAACGGATGAGTCCATGGCTCTTTTATATGGATCTATTGGTTGATCTTGCTGATCTTCAACGGAGATTCCATTTTGTTATGTGAATATATTGCTGGTTACTATGAGCTAGGAACTATTGAAAAGACCCCTGAGTGGATAGGTGGTGAGCGTTCTGGTTGCCAATGATGCCATAGGTACATCGATGAAGGAATGATTAGAAATAAGAATTCAACCGGAGATTTTGACGATTATGATCAGTGACACAATGGTTTCATTAAAAGATTATTTTTAGAAGATGCTGATTCTGCGAAAAAGGCAATTTCATATTGGGTGTGTAAGTGGTGTGACTAGTTTTAAGTTTGCATGAATTTCTGGCTAGGGGGCCTGGGAACTCTTTTCCCTAGTACCCGGGACAAAACCTAACCAAATTCCTAATTGGCTCCCATCACTACAGTGGTTGGGTGGTTGGCTAACCCATGGGATTAAGGCTAGACTGATGGATCCCATAAATGAGACTAATTTCTATTGGTACGATAGATGAAGTAAATCCCAGATAAAAATTATTCTATGGAAAAGAATCAATGACTGTGCCTCTCAATAAGGAAAAAAGCGTTGGTTTCTATGATCCAAGTGCAATCTTTCCCTTGATCTGACTATGGGACTTACGGGTTTGGTCAGATCAGTTCAGTTAGTTAAGGCTTTTGACTACTTAGAGAAAAGTTATCCTGGAGGAATCGCCCGTGCTTTCCGGGCAAGGAAAGTTTTTCCGAGTTCGATTTTGGAAGAACCGATGGATTAGTCTCTTGTCTAGATATTCGTGGGCGAGGCCCCGAGTGTGGGACCCTCCCCCGTGCAAGAAGTGCTACTTCCGTTGCTAGCACCCCAAAATTCATTGCGTAATGGGGTCAGGGATCTTATAGCTAGTATCAGAGTAATTTGGCTAAAGTGGATCAACCGAGAAGCCTGTTGGAATTAGGGTTGCAGGAATGCACACACAACTTCAAGAAGATGAGGAAGCTTGAGCACAACACAGTAGTGTATTATGAGTGCCAAAAATGAAAGATAACAAGCCCTAGAAGATAATGGGCGTATATACAATGCACGGGGGAAAAAACCTCCTAGTGAGGGAAAAAGTGCCCCGGCGGTCCTAAGTGTGTTCACACACATCACTACTATAATATGGTAACAAATCCCCCCTGGAGTGATGCGGTGAACAAGAGCTAGCACTCATGTATAGGGAAGTGTCTAGCTATGTGGACGAATCCACAAAAGGGAGTAAGCCCAAAGCTTTGCGAAAAGCTTCGAACTTCTCACGAGGCAGAGCCTTTGTGAAAAGGTCTGCAAGGTTATCCTGTGTTGGCACATAAGCCAAACTGATCTCTCCTGCAGAGAGTCTCTCCCTGACATAATGGTAGTGCACCTCAATGTGCTTCGTACGAGCATGGAACACTGGGTTCCGCGCAACTGCCAATGCGCTCTGACTGTCAGTGAAGATGGTGGTGGCAGATGGCTGCCCAACACCCAAATCAGCCATAAGGCGTCTGAGCCACACACACTCAACCGTAGCTGTGAAAGCTGCCCTGTACTCAGCTTCACAACTAGAAGTGGCCACAGTAGGCTGCTTCTTGCTCAACCATGATATGCATGAGCTTCCAAGCATGAAGCAAAAACCACTCGTGGACACGCGTGTGTCATAACAACCAGCCCAGTCAGAATCTGAAAAAGCATGTAAATCTGGCGGCAATGATCCCCCCTTGGGATAAAACAACCCAAGATGCCGAGTACCACTCAAATAGCGAAAGATACGCTTCACTGCCTGCCAATGCTTAATGCCTGGGCTATGCATAAATCTGCTCACTTGTGAGACTGCAAACTGAATGTCTGGCCTCGTAATGCATACATAAATGAGGCAACCAATAGCTGTCTGATAGAGTGTGACATCAAAGTGATCTCCAGCATCATGAAGACTCAACTTCAAACCTGTCTCCATTGGAGTAGCAATAGGCTTGCAGTCTTCAAGGCCAAATCTCCGCAACAATGTTTCAATATACTTTGTCTGACACAAAGCAATACCTCCATCACACTGTTTAAATTGTATCCCCAAATAATGATGCAAATGCCCCAAATCTGACATCTCAAAAGAGGCATTCAAATCAGCCTTAAAATCAGCAATATGACTCTCATTTGGTCCTGTGAGCAGCATGTCATCGACATAGAGAGCAATGATTAGATGTACACCATCCACACGTTTAGCATACAAAGTGCTTTCTGTTGGACTATTCTGAAACCCATGTGCAGTTAAATATGCATGTATTTTTTCATACCAAGCTCGTGGAGCTTGCTTTAAACCATATAAAGCCTTTTTTAACCTGCACACTTTGTTTTCCTGCCCTCTTTGAACAAAACCACGAGGCTGCGATACATACACCTCCTCATGCAAATCTCCATTTAAGAACGCAGTCTTTATGTCCAGCTGATGTACATTCCAACCATTATGAGCTGCTAATGCACAGATGCTACGAACAGTGGTCATACGACATGTGGGAGCAAAAGTCTCATCAAAATCAATGCCCTTCTCTTGAGCATAACCTTTTGCAACAAGCCTAGCCTTATGGCGATCCACTGTGCCATCAGGCTTACGCTTCAATTTGTATACCCACTTAGTGCCAATGGCCTTCTTGCCAGGAGGCAAGTCACATAAAGACCATGTACCATTCTTCATAATAGCATCGTATTCTGCTTGCATAGCAGCCATCCAATTTTCTGAACTTTGTGCCTCATCAAATGAAACAGGCTCACTTTCATCGCACATACTAGAAACAGCCAATGCATAACAATCTGACGCATAAGAGGCACCATGAGAGCCAGAACGAGTGCGACTAGACAAAGGGGCATCCAACTTGCTGTCACGCAAAGTCTGCACCAGCCATTTAGGCATATTCCTAGAGCCCTCAATCTCTTGTCTCTCATCCTCAAGTGCATCATGCACATCTGCATCAGATATAGGCTGATCTGTGCCATCATTTAAAACCTGCATAGGCTGAAAAACTGCCTCATGAGGTATTGCACTTGACTGTGCACCACTGAAAAGAGGCAACAATGTATCATAGACATCACGTGAGCTGATATCTGTCTCCTTAGTACATGAAACCAAGGGCTGAACTGCATCTTCCACAAATACAACATCACGGCTAACCAAAATGCGCTTTGTCTGTGGATGATACAAACGATAGCCTTTGCTCTCAGCACTATATCCAACAAAAATACATTTGACAGCTTTGTCATCCAATTTTCTGCGATGTTGCACAGGCACTAATGCATATGCCAGGCAACCAAAAACACGTAAATGGCCAACAGATGGCTTGCGGCCATGCCAAGCCTCATATGGAGTGACAACCTGTAATGCTTTGGTGGGACACCTGTTTAGTACATAAGTGGCACACATGACAGCCTCAAGCCAAAAACCATGTGGTAGACTTTGACTCTTAACCATACATCTTGCCATTTCCATGAGAGACCTGTTTTTTCTCTCAGCCACACCATTTTGCTGTGGTGTATACGGCACTGTACATTGGTGTTTTATCCCACGCTCAGCCAGAAATGCATTAAATTCTGAAGACATATACTCCCCCCCTCGATCTGAACGGAGGGTGCCCATCTTACTTTCTGACACATTTTCAGCCATAACCAAAAACTGTTTGAAGCACAAAAACACTTCGGACTTTGCCTTCAAAGGATATACCCATGCATGCCTGGTAAAATCATCAATGAAAGTCACGAAGTAAAGGTAGTTTCCAAATGATGGAGTTTGCATGGGACCACAAACATCACTGTGAACAAGCTGCAATCTGCGTTCAGCTCTCACTGATCCATCTTTGGGAAAGGAAGCACGCTGCATTTTACCCAATATGCAGCCCTCACAAACATGCTTGACAGGTGCCTCAAGCTTAGGCAAAGAAGACACCATTTCAGATTTCTGCAGGCGCAGCAAACTTGCAAAATTCAGATGACCAAAACGTGCATGCCACAGTTTTGCATTTGAAATAGCCTGCGTATCCGTAATAGCACATGCTGAATCCTCTACACATTTGCCATCCATATTGAGCTTATACAGCCCTCGACATAGTGAACCAGATGCTACAATGATGTCACCACAAGAGAGATCATGAACAGTACATCTGTCATCCACAAATTTTACAACCAAACCTGTTTTGGCAAATGCGGAGACTGACAGCAGATTCTTTTTGATCCCTGGCACATACAATGCATCAAAAAGTGTAAAGGTGTTGCCATTTGCAACATTCAGCACAATCTGTCCAACTCCTTCAACAGGATAAGAGGAGTTATTGGCACAAGTGACAGTATTCCCTGTGGGAGCAGACTCAAGGAAAGTGAATAAACTGCGCTGCGAGGTGATATGCTTAGTGGCACCACTGTCAAAGTACCATACATCTGAATCTACTGCAGACATACATGTGTCATGCAAAGATGGGTCATAACTGCACTGCGCATTGAATGCCCATTCTGTATCTAGCACAACATTAGCAGATTCATTGTTAGAAGGAGAGGCATCTGCAACAGCCATACCAGCCTCTTTCTTCTTAGCCTCTTTCGCAGCCAGCTTAGGACACGCTTTGATGACATGATCATTTCCCTTACAGTACTTGCAAAATGTCTTCTGTTTGTCACCCTTCTTCTCATCTTTGTCTTCCTTCTTTGGTTGCGCAGCATTTGCAGATTTCTGCTTACTAGAAGAAAAGCCAGCTTTACCTTTCCCGCTTCTCTGACTAGCAACGAAAGCTTGATCTGCGACACGCATAATATTCCTGTTTTGCCTTGACTGGTCTTCTTGCAGCAAAACAGAAACTAACTCCTCAAATGATAAGGCATTGGGATTGCCTTTCATCATCAAGCGAAGAGTGGAAGCAAAACCCTGATAAGAATCTGGTAGACCATTCAAAACAGTCTGCACAAGTGAACTGTCTGACAAGATTTCATCTGCAGAAATGAGCTGCTCTTTGAAATCCTTGATCTTTGTCAAAAAGCTATCCATAGAATCACCTTCGTTCATATGCTCACTCTCCAACTGTTTTCGGAGGTAAGCAACACGAGCCTCATTTCTTGCCTGATACAATGTGGCAAGTACATCCCAAGCATCCTTAGAAGTCCTGCAGGAGCGAATATGTGGGATAATGGTACGTTTGACAGACAGCGCAATCAAGGCATGAGCCTGCGCATCTCTACCATCCCAACGAATCTGCTCTGCTGAAAGTGGTGGTTCTCGAACAGCTGCTACAGCACTTGTGCCTGCACCATCATCAACAGTACCTGTTTCTGATGTGTTTGCAGCATTCCCAGCCACAATAGGACGTGCATCAATACCCTGCACAATGTTCCATAACCCCTTTGCTACCAATACATGTCGCATCATATATGCCCACAATGGATAGTTGGTGCCATCCAACTTATCCTCAGCAGCCAACATGCGGAATACATCATTGTTGTCAGCCATGGCCAATGACTGTACTACTAGATGTAAATGCTGTCTGTAAGAGGTAAACCTGTATAAAATCGACCTGTGCTATGTAGCACAACCCAAAACAGACGAATGGGCACCTGTCCTGCAGATTTTAATCTTGACAGAAAATCTGCACAGTAGGACGATTTTGCCTGCGCAGTACTTGGAATGCAAAAACGGAGGGCGAAATGACCTCAGATCAAAATTCTGAAATGACCAAGCCCTTTGGGCTCTCCCACGGCATATACTAACCTGCAGTCGCTCGTGAAACCTCGTCGCAATCGGAGGAGATGAAGCGGCAAGTGCCGGTGATGCTGCCCGGGAGGAGGAAGCCTGCTCTGATACCAATTGTTGGAATTAGGGTTGCAGGAATGCACACACAACTTCAAGAAGATGAGGAAGCTTGAGCACAACACAGTAGTGTATTATGAGTGCCAAAAATGAAAGATAACAAGCCCTAGAAGATAATGGGCGTATATACAATGCACGGGGGAAAAAACCTCCTAGTGAGGGAAAAAGTGCCCCGGCGGTCCTAAGTGTGTTCACACACATCACTACTATAATATGGTAACAAAGCCAAGAATGTCATAAATTTATGAAGTAGCAGTAAAAGGTTGGAATTGTGTGATGAAACTCATACAAATTGATATTCAGAATGAAATTCATAATTTGATAATTGGGTCTTCAGATGGAAGTACTGCAATTGTATGGAATCCGTGACTTTCTTGAGGCCTAGACATGATGGTATTTACATTATAATTCCAAGGACCGTGACTACCCGTATATATCGAGGGTATAACTGCAGCTCTTTACTGGGCAGTATATACGAGTAAATCTAAGATCTTGAAATTATAAGCTAAAATGCTATCTAGATGATGAATTCGAATGTGGTTGATATGATTTTAAAATATTGGTTGAGAACTGATGAGTTCAATTGGATTCTGATTGAAAAATGATGATTCCTGAATTTTTTGTTAAAAAGCGATAAACTGAGCAAAACCACAATGAGGATGAATGGGACGAGTCCTTGTGTTGATGTTTGTAACTAGAATGACGATAATGACTTCAGCAAATCAATATGAGATTAGTGGATTGTGCTGACAGATTGCTACTGTTAACTCTTGACCCAGTGGATCAAGTTAAGGGATGACAAATTAAAAATCTATAAAATTGAAATCCCCCCATGGAGGACTGTTCAAATGGAAATTTTAGTCTAATAGACCATTATTGTGTTAAAGATATGAATGATATGTTCTGAATGAATTGTTATCTGATAATGCGAGTATCTTAATCCCACGATTCTGTGGGGAGCCGACCTATCTAAAGAACCCCAGAATCAGATGAATCAAAAATCTAATTTGAATTATAAATAAAGGGAACTTAACAAGATTTTTCGTATTGATAGGAACATGGATCGAGGTCATCGTGGTAGAAATGATAACCCCCAACTCGATGAGGTAGAGCTCGACCTGGATGTTCATAAAACTCTTCATAGCTCGCAGCCTGGACCTTTCAAGGGTGAAGGGGAAAACTTGGGAGAGGCCATGGAGAAGTGGATCGAAGCAATGGAAGAATACTTTGATGTCACCGGGTACAATGAGAAGAGAAAAATGGCTCTTGCAAGGCTGAAGATTGTAGAAACAGCCAGAGTGGCATGGAGAAACCACTGCGAGACAAACCATCTGGGATCGGAATACCCATACTTGGAATGATCTCAAAATTTACCTAAGGACGAGGTTCTGTCCTCCTTGCTTTTTGGAAACAAAGAGATAAATGAATTCTTAGAGCTAACCCAGGGGAGTAGAACTATTGAAGTATATCACCAAGCGTTTGCTCTTCTCCTCAAATACTCGCGCCACCGTTGAATAAAGAAGAGCTGATGGCCAGGTTCATTTGGGGACTGAACGAACCTTTGAATATTTTTGTGAAGAACACCAAGCTAGTTTCCATGGCCGTGCGGTGGCAAAGGATTTCTCCAAGGCCTTTGATGTCAAGGTCCCACCAAAGCCAGCACCATCACTTTTCAAAAGATTATTAGTTCCAGAAGGTGATTCCAACCTTCCACCGCCTAAGAGATATCAAGGTCAATCCCAAGATAGGGGAAGTTCAAGAATGGAAGAAATGTCCTTTTCCCGAAACTCAATCCCTTGGAATTTAACTTGAGAAGTTCCACCCTTGAACAAGGGAGTTAAATGCTATAACTGTCAAGGATTTGGACATCGCAGTATGGATTGCTTAACTCCTTTTGGATCAAGGTTTTCGGGGCAAGGAAATCAGGGATCAAGATTCTAGACTCCAGCTCCTTCCTTCTAGAGTAATCAGGTTTCTATCCGCCAAATTCAGGGAAATCCCAGAAGTAGACCCTCTAACCAACCTGCAATTTCAATCCAAAGTAATGCAAGACCTTCGCCTAAGAATAGGGGAAGTCAAAGAGAGTTGTTCCCAAATCGGCCGTCCACTTCCAAGGCAGTAACGCTGGAAGTAATTGAAGAAGAAGAAGAAGATGAAAGAGATCATACTCCACCTACGAGATGAGGACATCTCACATTTTTTAAGTGGGGTAGGATGTAAGATTCCTCCCCCACCCCCTCAAGATGTCCAATCTCTCCCCTTGTAATCATTCCCCTTGTTAGAATATTAACAAATCTTGTTTCTACCTATTTTGGCTTAGAGAGAGAAATATTCTAGAGAGAGATTATTCAATTTTTAGATATTTTTGGATGGAAAAATATCTCTTCTTATTAAAATAAATTCCCTTGAAATAGAAGTTCAAAAAGAAATTCAGAAGGTGCATTAGAAATAAATTATAATCTGTTCAAAAGGCCTTAGCCTAAGGGTCCAAATTTTTTGAAAATTTTAGATTAAGGTTCTGAGGGGCCAATTAGATTAATCCAAATGTAGGGAGGAGATAAATTGAAAAAATAAAGAAAATCTCCCCAAAAATGAGTAAATACTCACATAAGATGAAGAGTTGACTAAGGACAAGGTTATTAGTTAAAAAAGAAGAGATATTTAGAGGAAATGATACATTTTTGACACCTCAGTGTGGGGAAATTCCCCTCATAAAGGAGGCACCTATTTCACATGTGTGGTGGAGTTTTAAACTCTCAAATAATAAGATATTTCATTCTCCTCTCTCCTGTTTCAACTAGAACCAAAAAGTAAGCTAAACTGACCTAAAAATGGTCAAAAAGTAACCAAACTGATCTGGAAAATTCTAGAATTAGTTTGCTTGGTTAGAGGCTCACTTTTTCCTATAAATAAAAGCCTTCCCCTTTGTAAAATCTTAATAGTGTTTTATGCACTGTTACTCTACTCCTCCTCCCCAGAGCTAAAAATAGTAAATTTATTATAATAATTCATTAGTTTTTGACCATTTCCTCTTCAAAAGAATTGGTGGCCACTCTTGTTGTTGCAAACAAGAGTAGGTCCCTCAAACCATCAAGCCAAAGGAAAGCTCACAAAAATTCATGTAAGCTAGAAATCCTACTTTTTCTTTATGCCATTTAATGGTTTTCTAATTTTTGTTTTCTTTAAAATGAAAAATGATGTTATGCCTTGTTGGAAAGGCTTTCCCCCTCTCTTCATTCTTGAATTCAGCCTTTCTTTATCCTAGATATATAATCAAATTGTTAGAATTAAACTTTTCATATTGTTTCTCTTTAAAAAGTGAAATTTGATTAGTTTAGAGTGCTTTAAACCATTTTGGATCATTTCTAACTAGCTTGAGAATGAAAACAATTTAAAAAAAGCCAGCCATACAATTTAAAAATTATTGGAATTAAACTTTTCATATTGTTTCTCTTTAAAAAGTAGAATTTGATTAGTTTAGAGTGCTTTAAACCATTTGGGATAATTTCTAAGTAACTTGAGAATGAAAAAAAATTGAAAAATGGTCAGCCATACAAAGGAGGTTATGGTAAAATTTTCTTAAATTTTGTAAAATAAGTTTTATCTTTTATTATTCAAAAAGAGTAATGCCCACCGTTTGTATATTCTAAAAGTGTTATTTTCATTCTAGGCATAGAAAAATGTACATTAGAAATATTTTTATTATAAAAGTGTTATTTCCTTTAGAATTCATTTCTATGCATAGAAAGATGCATATTGGAAATATTTTTATGGTAAAAGCGTTATGTTCATTAGAATTGATTTCTATGCATAGAAAGTTGCATATTGGAAATATTTTTATTGTAAAAGTGTTATTTTCATTAGAATTAATATCTATGCATAGAAAGTTGCATATTGGAAATATTTTTATTGTAAAAGTGTTATTTCCATTAGAATTAATTTCTATGCATAGAAAGATGCATATTGGAAATATTTTTATTGTAAAAGTGTTATTTTTATTAGAATTAATTTCTATGAATAGAAAGATTCATATTGAAAATATTTTTATTGTAAAAGTGTTATTTTCATTAGAATTAATTTCTATGCATAGAAAGATGCATATTGGATATTTTTTTATTATAAAAGTGTGATTTTCATTAGAATTAATTTCTATGCATATAAAGATGCATAAAGGAATTTATTTTTATTTCAAAAGAATTATTCTCATTGATTTTGATTTTATGCATAGAAAGATGCATAAAGAAACTTATTTTTATTTCAAAAGAGTTATTCTCATTAATTTTGATTTTATGCATAGAAAGATGCATAAAGGAATTTATTTTTATTTCAAAAGAGTTATTCTCATTAATTTTGATTTTATGCATAGAAAGATGCATAAAGGAATTTATTTTTATTTCAAAAGAGTTATTCTCATTAATTTTGATTTTATGCATAGAAAGATGCATAAAAGAATTTATTTTTATTTCAAAAGTGTTATTTTCCTTAAAATTGAATTTATGCATAAATAGATGTATAGAAGGATTTTTATAAAAGTGTTATTCCCACAGAAGTTGATTTTTATAAAAGAATGAATGGATGGATAGGTGTGATGTGAATCAGATAAATGTGAATGAATGGATGGATGGATGTGATGATGTGAATCAGATAAATGTGAAAGAATGGATGGATGAATGTGATGTGAATCAGATAAATGTGAATGAATGGATGGATGTGATGTGAATAGATGTGAATTTATGGATGTATGTGATGTGAATAGATGTGATGAGATGTCATGTGAATCAGGATGTAAATGAATGATATGGGATGGATGTGGATGTATGTGAAAGGATGGATGTGGATGTATATGAAAAATGGATGTGGATGTATGTAAAGAATGGATGTGGATGTGAATGTGATGGATATGAACGAGAATGTGATGGATATGAACGAGAATAGAGGCAATGAGATGTGAATATATGTGAATGTGATGGATATGAACGAGAATAGAGGCAATGAGATGTGATGTAAATTGGATAGATATGAATGAATGATATGGGATGTGAATGAATGTGTTAGCATGTGAATTAGGATGTGAATGAATGATAAGGGATGTGAATGAATGTGATAACCTATGAATCGGGATGTGAATGAATGTGATGGCATGTGAATCGGGATGAGAATGAATGGTATGGGATGTGAATGGATGTGATAAGATGCGATGTAAACTGGATAGAGAATGTGATGAGATGAGATGTAAACTGGATAGAGAATGTAAACTGGATAGAGAATGTGATGAGATGAGATGTATGGGTAAATGTGAGTGGATGAGATCTGATAAGTTCAATTGAGGAAAGAAGTGTTAAGATGGAAAATGATGTGATGAGAATGGGAATGCTTATGAAATGAATGTGGATTAAGTAATGTAGATTGATGTGGAAAGACAAGAGATTCGTTATAGAAATTATATTTATGACCTGTTTTTAAATGACTGTTTTATGTCAAGAATGCTAGGGAAGCATTTTGACCGTCTTGTGAATGAAGTCATGGAGACCTAGCTGATAAAGTTGCAACAGCAGCTGACAGAGAGTCAACGAAGGACGTCTCGCAGCAAGGTCGGCCGAGGTCTTGAAGAGCCTCGGTTCGATTTAAATGGTGAGCTTCCGGTACGGTGGATGAGGGACCAAGGAAGCGGCCTATGAGTGAAGCGCTAGGTCACCTGCGAAGAAGGATCCTAGAGGGTGCTGACCATACGGTGCTTGGGCTCTGGGTCGTCGACGATACCCACACGTGCATCGTGTAAGATATTAGAACCAGGAGTAAGAGTTGTTTTCTGAATTCGGGCATGGATCTGGTTGATTGACCTTGCTGGTCCTCAACGGATGAGTCCATGGCTCTTTTATATGGATCCGTTGGTTGATCTTGCTGATCTTGAACAGAGAATCCATTTTGTTATGTGAATATATTGCTGATTACTATGAGCTAAGAACTATTGAAAAGGCCCCTGAGTGGATAGGTGGTGAGCATTCTGGTTGCCAATGATGCCATAGGTACACCGATGAAGGAATGATTGAAAATAAGGATTCAACTGGAGATTTTGACGATTATGATCAGTGACACAATGGTTTCATTAAAAGATTATTTTTAGAAGATGCTGATTCTGCGAAAAAGGCAATTTCATATTGGGTGTGTAAGTGGTGTGACTAGTTTTAAGTTTGCATGAATTTCCGGCTAGGGGGCTTGGGAACTCTTTTCCCTGGTACCCGAGACAAAACCTAACCAAATTCCTAATTGGATCCCATCACTACAGTGGTTGGGCAGTTGGCTAACCCATGGGATTGAGGCTGGACTAATGGATCCCTAAAATGAGGTTAATTTCTATTGGTACGATAGATGAGATAAATCCCGGATAAAAATTATTCTATGGAAAAGAATCAACGGATGTGCCTCTCAATGAGGAAAAAAGCATTGGTCTCTATGATCCAAGTGCAATCTTTCCCTTGATTTGACTATGGGACTTATGGGCTCGGTGAGATCAGTTCAGTTAGGTAAGGCTTTTGACTACTTAGAGAAAAGTTATCTTGGAGGAATCGCCCGTGCTTTCCGGGCAAGGGAAGTTTTTCCGAGTTGGGTTTTGGAAGAACCGATGGATTAGTCTCTTGTCTAGATATCCGTGGGGGCGAGGCCCCGAGTGTGAGACCCTGCCTCGTGCAAAAAGTGCTACTTCAGCTACTAGCACCCCAGAATTTGTTGCGCAGTGGGGTCAGGGATCTTACAACAATCAATGCGGTGTCAGCCATAGGAGGTTTTCCTAATTTTTCCTAGCATTGCTTGGTAACAATGCTCACTCTTTCTCCACCATCTAGGATGGTGATGACTTGAAGTGAAAAGATGCAGGGGGGAAGAGAGCTTGAGCTCTTGCAAGCACACACACACACTCACAAAACCCTAATAGAGAACACACAAGGTGAGAGGCTGAAATCTTCTTCTTCTCTACTCAACACTCAACACACCATATACAAGAATAAGAATACACACAATATGAAAGGTACTCAACCAAATACATACACGGGTTCTCTATAGTGTGAACCCGACTAAATGAGCTGGCGCTATAACTATGCCAGTCTCTAGAGTGGCTGTCACACAGCCTGTCATCCCACTGGCCGCATATCACCCAAGATCTCACCAACCATGCCAGTGGTGTAAGTGCGGGGCCTATCCCCCAGGCGGGTCATCAGTGTCCACCGCCTCACTAGAGCTCGATATCTCAACACTCCCCCTCGAGCTCAACTCCATCTCATGTACACCAAGCGAAGCCCTGAATCTGCGGAGCTTCTCTGTACCCAATGCTTTGGTGAAGATGTCAGCTACCTGATCCTCTGTGCTGACATAGACAAGGTCAAGGTCTCCTGCCAAGACCTTCTCTCTGACGAAGTGGTAGTGGACCTCTATGTGCTTCGTACGAGCATGAAAGACTGGGTTCCTGGCCAACTGTATACTGCTAATGTTGTCACAAAAAATGACAACTTGTCTATCCACTGATAGACCCAAATCTGCAAGTAGCTTTCTCAACCAAGCTACTCACATGCTGCCATAGCAGCTCCTCTGTACTCGGCCTCCGTACTCGATAGAGCAACCGTAGGTTGCTTCTTGCTGCTCCAAGTCACAGTAGCACTCCCCAAAGAAAACATGAATCCACTGGTAGATCTTCTATCTGAGATACTACCAGCCCAATCAGCATCTGTGTACCCATGTACACATATCTCTGTCCCAGTCTCATAGAATAGTCCACAATGCAAAGTAGACTTCACATACCTCAGTATGCGTCTCACTGCATCCAAATGCGGTTTCCGTGGAACCTGCATAAACTGACTCACCAACCCAACAGCATAGCTCAAATCTGGTCTGGTGATCGTCATGTAGATCAAACTTCCTACTATGCTCCTGTACATAGTAGGATCCTCCAAGATCTCTCCTGAATCTGCACTCAACTTGCCATTCTGATCCAATGGCACAGAAATAGGCTTGCAGCCTGTCATACCATACTTGGACAACATGTCCAAGCCATACTGTCTCTGCAGTAATCCAATACCATGTGGTGACCTAATCACCTCAATGCCCAAGAAATATCTGAGCTCCCCCAGATCCTTCATCTCAAACTTCTGTCTAAGCAAGATCTTTACATCAAAGATCTCTGCATCATGGTCCCCCGTAATGATCAAGTCATCTACATAGATGATAACAAGCACAACTCCTCTATCACCATGTCTCACATACAATGAGAAATCTGCATTGGCTACATGAAAGCCAATAGTGACAAGATATTCAGAAATCTTGTCAGACCATGCTCTTGGTGCTTGTTTTAAGCCATACAAGGCTTTCTTCAACTTGCAAACATGCTCGGGGTGACCCACATCCTCATAACCAGGTGGCTGCAACATATACACCTCTTCTTGCAAATCCCCATGCAAGAATGCATTCTTTACATCCATCTGATGTAAAGACCATTGCTTTGACGTAGCCACTGCTATCACAACTCTCACCGTTGCCATCTTGGCAACTGGGCTGAAAGTTTCCTCATAATCAATCCCATATGTCTGCGCATATCCTTTGGCTACCAATCTAGCCTTGTACCTGTTTATGCTTCCATCACTGTTATGTTTAACTTTGTACACCCACTTGCATCCAATGGCTTTCTTGCCTTCAAGCAATTGCACTAAGTCCCAAGTTTCATTTCCATATAGTGCATCCATCTTCTCATCCATAGCTTTCTCCCAACACACATTTCCAACAGCCTCATCAATGCATGTGGGCTCTACAACCTGCACAACCTTTGCCATATATGCATAGTGATGTGCCACATAACCATCATATGTAAATCTCTGCACAGGGTTCTTCACTCTCCCTGATCTTCGTAGCTTTTCATTCAAGGCTTCCATAGCCTTCTTTACACCAGGTGTTCTCATAGCTGGGATCCCAAGCTCCTCATCAAGGCTCATATCTGAGCCACTAGACTCTCCATCAACATGAGAATGCCCTGCAGAAATGTCAGGCATACCAAGGGGCTCAACCACTTTCTCTTTTCCTTTACGTGATGTACTAATCACATTTGCAGGGCTGGTATTATGACGCAGCCTGCCACTCCATGGTCTATCAATAGACCCACTAGATGAGGACTCTCCTGGTCCACTCAAAGACTGTGATTGCTGACCTACATTCTGTGCAACCACACTTCCACTCACATCAGCCCCAACAGCTTCTTTTTCAGCAGCATACCAGCTGCTCATCTCATCAAAGACAACATCCCTGCTTACCCTCAACTCACGTGTATCAGGGTTATAACACATGTATCCCTTTTGCTCAAGGGAATATCCAATAAACACACATTTTTCAGCTTTCGGATCCAGCTTCGTTCTCAGCTCATTTGGCACATGCACATATGCAATGCATCCAAAGACTTTCAGATGAGACAAATCTGGTTTTCTGCCAGTAAACCTCTCCTCTGGAGTTACATCATGTATGGCTGCAGTTGGAGTCCTGTTCATGATGTATACTGCTGTAGAAACAGCCTCAGCCCAATAGCAATGCGGCATATTCTTCTCTTCCATCAATGTTCGCGCAATCTCAGCAATGTGCCTGTTTTTCCGCTTAGCAACTCCATTTTGCTGCGGAGTGTATCTGCATGTAAACTGTCTCCGAATACCATTCTTCTTCAAAAATTCAGAGAACTCATTGGAGAAGTACTCTCCCCCTCCATCTGACCTTAGGCACTTTACATATTTCCATGTTTGCTTTTCAACCAAAACTCTGAAATTCTGAAAGTGAGTGAACACCTCACTCTTCTCTTTCATGAAATATACCCACACTTTCCTTGTGTGGTCATCAATGAAAGTGACATAGTATCTGCAGCCTCCCATAGACACGGTCTTCGTAGGACCCCATACATCTGAATGCACAACATCTAGTGCATTTCTGCTCACATATCTATTACGTGGAAACAGATGCTTTGTTTGCTTCCCAAATTGGCATGCTTCACAGATTTTATGCATACCTTCCACTTTAAATTTTGGCAGCCCTGTCACAATTCCTTTTGTCTGCATAGACTTCAATCTTTGCACATTCACATGTCCAATTCTTTTATGCCATATGTCTGTGTCTGCAACAATTCCTGAACCATTTGCAAACATCGCAGCACTCATTTCAGGCATGTCTACATCCAACGTAAACATTCTGCCCACTCTGTTGCCTTTTGCAACCAACATGCACTTGTCTTTAAAGTCTTCGACATAACACCCATCAGGGTTAAACCTAACCTGCAAACCCTGCTCAATCATCTGGCCAACTGAAACCAGATTCTTTGTTATGTTCGGTACATGAAGTACATCTGCAAGGTACTTCACTTTGCCATCCTGCATAGACAATGGCACATCTCCAATGTGGGCAATTGGATGAGCAGTGTCATCCCCTGTTTCCACAAAACCTGGTCTTTCCGGGTTTTTCATCTCCTTGAACCACTCCCCATGACTCGTCATGTGGTTCGAAGCGCCTGAATCCACATACCATACATTATCTTTTTGTGCTGCATCAACATTTTCAGACATGGCATTCACAACATGCTGCATAACAAACAACCTTTCATTATCCTCATTATTTCTGCTTGAGGATGCATAGTTGTTTTGCTGCACTTTCCCATTTTGCATGTCAGCCTGCTTCTTATAACATTCTGACTGCACATGTCCAGGCTTACCACAATAATAGCATTCACGTGCATCATTATATTGCCTTTGCCAATTTCCACGGCCTCTCTGACTCCCCCTGCCTCTGAATTTGCCTCTTCCACCTGCGTGTTGTTGTTGTTGATTCTGGGACTGTTGTTGTTGCTGCTGCTCTGCTGGCCATAATTTTGATTACCTGTTCGGCCACCTCCTTGACCGCGTCCATGGCCTCCTCTACCTCGTCCTCTTCTTGAACTCGTGTAGAAAGCCTGTTGCTCTGAATTGTTTTTACTTTGTGAAGACTGTTGGTCTTCACCCAAGTTCTTTTCTTCGATAATCAGCATAGACACCAAATCTGTAAAGTTGGGAATGTTTTCGCGAGTCTGGATAGACGTCTTGAACGCCTTGTATTGTGGCCCGAGACCACGTAGACAGACTTCCACCTTGTCATCATCATCTACTGACACACCAATAGATGCAAGGGATTCCACGATACCCTTTATCTTCAACGCATAGTCATTCACAGACATGCTCTTTTTCTCCACAGTATGAAGTTCATTCTTCAACTGTATCTTACGTGCCTTGGTATTTGTTTCATAGAGCTTTACCAAGGTGTCCCATGCCTCCTTGGGGGACTTGGCATCCTGAATGTGCCCAATCATGGTGTCCTGTATACTAATGGAAAGCCAATACATAACCTTCCTGGCTCCTTGGTTCCAGTCTTTAAACTCTTTCACATCTGCAGCAGTCAGATTTATATCCGATATCTCCGGTGCCTCTTCATGCTCACCTTTTATGTAGTCCCAATAGCCTTTTCCCATCAGGAAATTCGTCAACCTGAACCTCCAAGCATGGAAGTTATTCTTATCCAGCTTCTCAGCCACAATCTGTGTTATGCCATCATTAGACATCTTGCTAAACACACAATTTTACCAGAACTGCACTCTGGTTTTTCTGCACAAACTGTTGTATTTTCTGCACAGTGGTACTCTAGTACTCTCAAATGTCACCAACAGTGATTTCAATGTGCATACATACACCCAATGGCAACTGTAGACCTCTTTGCAGCACCCACAGTGTCTGCACAGTCAATCTGTCTTCCTGCAGTTCTTAAAACAGAGTTCTGCAGAGAATCGATGACTTACCCGCAGTGCTCGAAATCACCTGCTTTCTGAAAAACGAAGGTCCAGACGCGCCCGAAACGCGTTTTCGGCCCGAAAATTGTAGTCCGAAGGACTGTATAGTTGCCCTATAGCTTTACTTCCGCGAAGAAAGCTCCTCAATCAGAGACCGTTTGTCGGTGCCTCCCGTAGAGCTCCCGACAAGGGTGTAGTCACCAACACAATAGGAAAGAGTAGTTGAAGCTCTTACCCTCGTACCGCTTCCTGTGGTTCTCTTGCTTGCAGCTCAGCCCTTAGCACAAACCAGGCTCTGATACCATGAAAAGATGCAGGGGGGAAGAGAGCTTGAGCTCTTGCAAGCACACACACACACTCACAAAACCCTAATAGAGAACACACAAGGTGAGAGGCTGAAATCTTCTTCTTCTCTACTCAACACTCAACACACCATATACAAGAATAAGAATACACACAATATGAAAGGTACTCAACCAAATACATACACGGGTTCTCTATAGTGTGAACCCGACTAAATGAGCTGGCGCTATAACTATGCCAGTCTCTAGAGTGGCTGTCACACAGCCTGTCATCCCACTGGCCGCATATCACCCAAGATCTCACCAACCATGCCAGTGGTGTAAGTGCGGGGCCTATCCCCCAGGCGGGTCATCAGTGTCCACCGCCTCACTAGAGCTCGATATCTCAACATGAAGTTCATCAAAAGTTAAGGGCAGTGCTACGTTGAGTTTGTCTCCTTAAAAATACTACCCTAACCTGTTCACCTAGACCATAGGAATGTCGTCCTGCGATAATTCTATCTAGTTCTATGGATCCTTCCTCATCGGTGTCATTGGAGCTTTCTAGTTCTACCTATTCTTCCATTCCTAATTCAAGCTTTCCGTCCATCCAATCCTTCAAATCCTTCCATAGACTCGAGCTACCTTGAAGGAAGGTGCCAATGGGAATCTGGGCTTGTGAGAAAGGAGCAAACACCTGCAATATCTCTTGAAATGGACATGGGTTTGTGAATATGGTTATCCATATTCATGCTTAAACTTTTCAAGGTTTAGGTTATAGGGATATGAATTTTAGTGTTTGATCTTCTTGGGTGGTTGTCCCTCAGATTCCTAAGATACGCAGTAATAACAAGGTCCCCCTGTTCAGGGAATGTTGTGGCTTTTGGGTCTATCTCTCAGGGGATATTCTCAGGGAGTGCATGGTGTTGGGGACTTCTGTTAAGCTCATGGGTTTCCTCTGTTGGTTTTAAGTTAGGCATAGAGGAACTTCCTGCAATTTGAACTTCTTGAGGTTTCTCCTCCAATCAAGGTTGGCAATCCCTGACTAACTCTTGCCAGTAGCCTTCATGGGGTTTATTTTCTCTCTTGCTTGAGGGGAAGATGCTAGTATATTTTCTTTGTTAGATGAGGAAGATGACACATTGGTAGTTGTCCCCCCTGTCGGACCCACTTTTTATGATAACATGGCTATCTCCCTTATCAATCTTTATGGCTATCGCCCTTATCAATCTTTACGGCATTTTTTGATTGTTTCATTCTTTTGCGAAGTAGACACTTCGGGGGTAACAACATGGGATATGGCTCTCCTCTTGCTTTACATTCATGTCACTACGTTCAAAGGTGTGTGAATGAAGCCATCCCGTATGCTCAACAAGTTAATGTTGGTACTTGGTTTAGCTTCATTTCCATTTCTTATTACACCCATTCTTAATGGATAATCCTTATACATATGGTCTATCCTTCATTTCCATTTCTTATTACACCCATTCTTAATGGATAATCCTTATACATATGGTCTATCCTACAACATGTGCATAAGGGAGTTAAGGTGCGAGTACTCCTATTCATAGGATAACTTGCCATCATCTTCTTAACTACACATTCAGCTACTTGATGAGGTCTAGGATAGTGATAGCATTGCATAGGAGGTTGTTTAGACATACTGTTCAAGTCTTGTCCTCGTGGAGTCACGATTGCTAGGTATATGGGGTAATATGCTCACCCTCCATCATGTAGGGGACTCAGTTTACGGGGGTGGGTTTTCTGGATTAGGGGTTTCAAAGATGTTGTTAATGGCTTCTCCCTCCTCACCTTCTTCAAGGATTTCCATCAAGGTCAACTGGTGAACAGGGGTCACTCGAGCAATGGTGGTTGTGGTGGGAGGACTGGGGGTACTTCCCTGAGGGTTCCTCCACAAGACCACTTCATGTCTAGGTTGAGGCACATTGTGTTGTGATGGGGCTGACAAGGCTAGCGGGTGCCTTGGGTTAGGTGGTAAGACCTACGGTAGAGGTCTTGCTTGAGCAGCTCTTTGGTGGTAGCAATTTGAGGCTTTGTGATTACCCCATCTTTGGCAGTAAGCATAGTAGAGAGTGGGTATGGGTCTCAAATGTGGACATTCTGTACTAGTGTGGTTTGCTCGACAAATCGGGCACCACACTAGTTCTCTTTTGGGGTAAATATGAGGTTGCCTAACTTGGGTATAACTTTGGCATTCTCTCCATTGTTGGGTCATTTGTTGCATTAATGCATGTGCTAGATGCTCCATCTATTTTCTTGAAGAGGATTCTCTTCCCTTTTCTTCTGTACTTAGGAACAAGTTTCCTTGAAATTTTCCTCAAAATCCATGGCGCTTCTGCATCATTTCTCAAAGGAGGTATGCCCCATAGTATATAGGGAGTTATGTAGGGCTACATCTTTAAGTTCAACTGATCAATCTTTCGTTAAAGAACTTGTCCCTATCATTATAGCGAGATTGGAGATATCTCACCCCCTGGATGAATTTGCCCTCTTTCTATTTTACATTATGTAACTGTTCAATTGGACTCCATCGAGCTCCTTGTCTCAAATATCCTACTTTGAAGGCCTCTTTCAAGGTGTCAAGGTAGCCTTGTCTTCTACTTTTAGTGACTAGAACCACTGTCTAGATTTTCCATTGAGGGTGAGGCCAAAGGCACTCAACTTAACCTGATCTTCCATGTGGCCAAATGCCTCATAGATCTGGTTAAACATCTCCAAATGAGGTATGGGGTCTCCATACTTGTCAAACTTAGTGATAAGTTTAGAGATGTGGGCCGGTTTATTCCTTTCTAGTCTTGGCCCTTGCACCGACTGTGTAGATGCTGGTGGTACAATTCCTGAAGCCACCCCCTCCCTATTTCCAAGGCTATCTTCAACATTGTTGGTATCAATCCTACCATAGCCAGGGCTAGTGCAGGTTGGGGTATGATAGGTGGGGGAGCTAAGCTTGGAGGAGGGTAGTATTCCATCTGTGAACCATGCAATAGTGGAGGGCTGGTGTGCACTTCATAAGGATCCATATGGTATTCAGGATACACCTTGTGAGGTGGGTGGTTGTTGTACATGTGTGTCATGTGCTGGCTAGAGAGTTCTGGGTGGACTCTTTCTCTTTGGTAGCTTGGTGAGCTGGTTCTTGACCTATACTTAGCGTTGGCCTATGATCCTAGACTGAATTTGTTGACATAGTAGTTAGCATGGATCCTTAGACTATCAGATCAGTTTGGATTGGGTTATCTATGCCCTATCCCACCTCCGATCTAGGATCTAGTGGAGGTGACATTTCTCTTAGGTTGAGGATCCATGCTCATGTCCCTAGGAAAAGGCTCTTCTGATTGTGTGGTTCCCAAAATAAAGCTCTTCAATCTCGAGGCAAGACTCCTTTGTGAATGTGTAGGGGATCCTAGGTCTTACTCTTAGGTCAAAGGTTTGTCCATGCACTGGGCAACCAATCCTCCTATCTCTAAGTCAGGGGTGGGCCGTTCTTGGATGTTCTTTGCTTTTACTAGTGCAATCAAGGATCAACACCATTTGACTCCATGCTGTGTTGACCGAAGAGTTAGATCTAGCAAAAGTGATTGTGCATAGAAGGGTTTAACATCATCAAATAAATGTGCATTAAGAGGGAAAAAGTGTGATAGAACTAAACTATCAAAAGATATGCCATTTGACATAGTTAAGACACCGCCTATCTGTCTATGAGTGTATGTCTGTACCTTAGCCATGCCCGTTCACTTCTTGTTGGTGAATCTCTTTGAATCTATCTCATAAATGAGAGTAATGTGCACAAATGCCCATTCCCCCAAAAGGGAATGCCCATTCCTATTTACGACCACGAATGGGTGTAGCTTTGATTAAGCCACACCCGTACCAACATTAGGCAAACCCCCGCCGCTCCTCTGTGTGAATGAATGGCCATTCCTAATCCCCCAAAGGGTAAACATTTCCTTGTCCAGAGCGTGACTCTAAATTGTCACTCAACACTTTCATGCACCTACGCGCTCAAGGAAATTGGTGCAAAACAACGCCTTATTTGACGATGTCAAACCCTCCTATGCACAATCACTTGGTAGATCTGACTCTTCAGTCAACATAGAGTGGAGTCAAATGGTGTTGATCCTTGATTGCAACAATGAAATCAAAGAACATCCAAGAAGGGGATGAACCACTCTATTACTCTCATTCATGAGACATATTTGGAGAGATCCTCCAACAAGAAGTGAACAAGTGTGGCTAAGAAAGGTACAATCGTACCTTTGTGAAGTGAATGGCCATTCACTTCTCAGAGATGCAACCCGAGACTGAACTACACCTAGTTTTTTCCTAGTCTCTCCCTAATTTCTGCCCCTCAATGATAATTTTTTAGGGTTTTCTTTTTTATGGATGGCTTAGGCTAGTCCCAAGCTACATAGAGATGGCTTAGGCTAGTCCCAAGCTACCTAGAGATGCAAGGAATGCCTAATTAATCCTAATATCCTAAGATTAATGGTGAGATTAAGCTAATCTGCAGGTTTTTAACTACTAGAAGAAAAAACCAAAATTAATGGAATCAAGAGCAAAATTGTTTGGGGAATTTACTTGTAGCTTTCGCTTTCGGTGTAGCCTTCAAATCTCCTCATTCTCCCAATGCTCTATTGCACTCCATTGTGTAAAGAAAAACAAAATGACACAAATCAAACAAACATCTCCAAACCAACTTCTTCCAGGGGATTTGCGTTCCATCCAAGAAAATCAAGACACTAACTTAGGAATAGATTATGGAGGACCCTAATCTAAGTGCTTTCCTCGGTAGCAATGCCAAAGATGTTCATCTAGATGAGACTTCTCCTTGCATGAAAGAGGAAGAAGAGAAGAGAAGAGAGAAGATGCAAGGGTTGGTTTGGGAACATGTACTTAGCCAACCCTAAGAGGGTTAACTCCTCGATGTGAAGCTACTAGGGGCTCACTCCACCACCACTTATGTCATCTAAGTAGAGCTTTCCTTGAGGTAGGTAGGGAAAAATGAGAGAAGGAGATATGGAGAGCTCTACTCCTATCTCAATGCCTGCCATCATGTGTTCAAAAGAGAGAGAGAGAGAGAGAGAGAGAGAGAGAGAGAAGAAGAAGAAGAAGAAGAGGGAAGAAAGGAAGCATCACCTACAAGCACACACACACAATCAAGCAAGCAAGCATGCATCAACACACAACCTCACCACCATAGCCTCAAGAGAGTAAGAGGGAAGAAGAAGAAGCTTGACTCAATTGTGATAATGGGATTGTATATCACTTTCATATTTCATAAGTCACTTATATCCATAAGCTCTCACCTACAAGCACACACACACAATCAAGCAAGCAAGCATGCATCAACACACAACCTCACTACTATGCAAGCAAGCATGCATCATGGGCCGGCATTACATATGTCCTAAGCGCATCGTCCCATATCATTTTACATGAAGCACTTAGCGCAGTTTTGCATAAAATTGAATTACATGAAGAGTAACCACGCTTAGAATAATGTTAACCATTGTGGTTAACAACATTGTTTGCTATTATGGGTACTAAGTGGACACCTAGCACCGCTTATCATTTGGAGACTGATGGCCAAATGAAAAGGGTAAATAAGTGGATGGAGACCTATTTGAGGAATTTTTGCTATGAGACACAAAGTGCATGGGATGAGTGATTTCCTCTCACAGAATTTACATATAATAGAACCCATTATGAGAGTATCAGCATGTTTCCTTTTGAATCATTATATGTGCCAATGATGGTCATTAAGTAATATGTGGTGAATCAAAATGAAAAAGAAGAGGCTGATAAATGCAAGCTTTGCTTTAACAATGTAAGATGCACATGAAGCAAGCCCAAGAGATTATGAAGTATTATGCGGATAAGCATCGAAGGCACTTGGAGTTCAAGGAGGGAGACTGTGTGTTTTTGAGGTTGCCAAAATTAACATATGGATTGCTCAAAGGCAATACTAATACCAAATTGGCTCATAGGTATTTTGGACCCTACAAAGTATTGAGGAAGGTTGGTGAACTAGGCTATCAATTTTTGCTACCTTCATCTATTGAGATTACAAGCTCGATGACAACTAGAGCTAGGCATGATATGTGCTGGCATGGTAGATAGAAGCATGTGTGTGACAATAAATGGCTGCATCCAGCTGGCCACAATGTGTGGACATTAGATAGGGTTATTTGGTGTGTGAACACAACACATTTAGTGTGTGGTGTGTAGTTCTCTTCTATTATACATTGTGTGAGAGTGGGTCCAAGAAGTCATCGCCAATAAAACTTTTGGGCTGTGTGGACAGCATTGGTGCCGAGGTTTATGTGTGTATCTGCATGTCTGAGTTGATTATTGGAAATCCTCAGTAAACATCATGGTAAAAAAAATGAGTGATAGTCCTGATAAAATTGTTGGGGTGAGAAGCTTGACAGGCACAACTTCCGCATTTGGAAGTATCGTATGAGAAAATTTTCTCAAAGAAGGCAAAGGCCTATGGAACTTGGTGATAGGCGATGAGGCAGAGCCAAGGGTTCCCGAAATGAATGCAACACCTGCCCAACTTATAGCACATCAAAATTGGATAGAGAGAGCCTTCAAAGTGTTGCATTACTTCTCGATATTATGTGTTACAAACACCATGTTATGCCATATATAGGACACACGAAATCCCAAGGATGCATGGGATACTTTGGTAAAGTTGTATGATATGACTACAGTACTAAAGAAGATGCAATTGAAGCAGAAGATTCATGGTGTGACTCGAAGAAATAGAAGTGTAAATGATTATGTGCAAGAGATCAAAGAATGTGTTGATACACTAGCATCTACTGGTGCTCCTATGGATGATGATGACTTGGTGGCCATTACATTGAATGGCTTGGGTAAAGAGTACAAGGCATTTGAAACCTCTATCAAGGTTAGAGGTGAAGACCCCCCAGACTTTGATGAGCAGATTTCATTGCTTATTGTGGAAGAGATGAAACTTGAACATGTGGGTGGCCGTGGTTGGTAGGATCGATCACCACAATATCAACAGAATTTTCAGCCCCATCATTTGGTGCTAGAAGTGGTTGTAGTTTTCACCCTCATGCTAGAGGAAGATCTGTATCTACTAGAGGCAGGGGGAGATGGCAAACACCGCAATAGAATGCTAGTAGCATTGAGTATCACTCCTGTGGTAAAATGGGACATATGGCTAGAGACTACTATAAAAAGCAAAATGACTTCCATGGTGGAAGAGTGCATCATGGCAATTATGAATAATCTAGTAATGCAGAACATGAGGAGCACTTGTTTGCCATGAAACATGTAATAGGTACTGTGATATCACAAAGGGAGAGTGATGATATTTTGTATATGGATTCTGGAGCATCAAACCATATGGCATGCCATGGTGTGGTTTGATACGATGAAGCCTACACATCAGGGCTATGTTGCTACTGTGGGGATGATACTCAACATCCTATTACACATGTTGGTAGTGTGTCATTGCGTATGCATGATGGCAGAGTAAAAACCATGTCAGATGTGTTGTATGTGCCAACAATTACAAAGAGTCTTGCATCGGTGGGTCAAATGGTGGATCACAAGGAATGGTGGGTCAAATGGTGGATCACAAGGAATGCAAGTCAGGTTCAATCAACATGGCTGTTTTGTTGAGAACTTCAAAAATGGTTGCAAGTTAACTGCAAAGGGGGAGAAAGAAGGTAGATTGTTCAAACTGAGTGCAGGCATTCCAGAGTGGAAGTCTGCCATGTTTTCAAAAAGTCAAGGGGTTGTGCTAGACATTGATATTTGGCATAAGAGAGTTGGGCATGTGAATATTCAAAATCTGAAATCTATGCAAGCAAAAGGTATAGTTGGTGGTTTTCCCGGGTTCAAATATAATGGTAGTAATCATATTTGTGAAGCATGTAGATTTGGGAAGCAAGCAAGGTTGCCATTTCCAAAAGATGGTCAAATCAACAGAAGACCATTGGAAATCATTCACAGTGACATATGGGGTCCCAGCACACAGACTCCAACTATCAACGGTTGTTGCAGGTATTATATCACATTTATTGATAATTACAGCAGGATGACTTGGATTTACTTCTTGAAAGAGAAGAGTGAAGCACTTGGGAAGCTAGAGCACATGAAGCTCGTATAGTAAGCCACAACTAGTGAGGAGACCACAGAGAGTGAGATACCCAGTATAGAGGTACTTTGATCATTAATCTCTCATCACTCCCATGTAGCAGAAGCTTCGGCCCCTCAGGTTTGATCCCTGCCAAACCCTTAGGTTTGCCCTTGCGCACCCGGTGTGCAAGCTACACAAGGGCAAGTCAGGTTGACCTTCAAAATATATATGTTAATGTCTAATTTTCAATTTGACTCTCACTTGCCCTGTTGAGTCGTGATGATATTTTTTGGAAGCTTCACTTGCCCTTGCGCAACTTGCGCTCGACACAAGCCCTTGATTGGTTCTTGTCCTTGTCCTTGCCCTTGCGCAACTTATGCCCGGTGCAAGCTATCCTTCACTGGCCTTGCGCCCGACACAAGCCCTTGATTGGTGCTTGTGCCCTTGATTGGTGCTCGTCCTCGTGTGCTGATTTTCCCCTTATGCCCACACAAGCCATTGATTGGGGTCCTCCAGGGTGTGTGTATCTGCATATTCTCTAGGGTGGGGTTGTTGAGGGAAAGGCACTTAGGCCTAGGCAATCCAAGCTTGGGCGCACATGCGTACCCATCTACCCACACAGAATTCTCCATTAGGCCAAGCCGGTCACCTCAAGTTTTAACTCCTATACAAAAGGAGTTTAAATCTCTTCTAGGAGAAGCCTTCAATCTTTATGTCCTTCCCTGACCCTAGATTTCCAAAATAAATTGAACAAAACCTGTTACCATGATGGATGGAATCAGATGCGTTTGGAGAGAAAAACTTCCTCCCTTGCAGGAGTACCAATAGATGCGTTTGCAGAATAAGACCATATAGAGTAGGATATTTAGATAAAGATGTAGTCTCACAGGAAAACCATTATGATCTATCTTGCTTAAAATCTCCACGAAGTTCCCTACTCTTTCAAATACTGAAAGAGTAACTGGAGGGCATGAGCAAACCTCTAGGATGTCTATTATGTAAACAATAAAGAATATGTGACCCCTCTCTACAAATGCATGAGCTTATACAAATTTTGTGACAAGCCTATTTGAGCCCTCATTGCCCTTGCACCCGGTGCAAACCCTTGATTGGTGCTTGTGCCCTTGATTGGTACTCATGGTTGTGCTGCTGATTTTTCACTTACGCCCAGCCCAAGCCATTAACTGGGGTCCATGTAGGCCATGGCTCGTATTAGAGAGTATGAAGTTCAATCTTTGTGTTGTCCCCAAAACTGCCCAGCCTGCTCCTTTGCCGCCATGGTCTTCCAATCATAGAGCATCCCTCGCGTATGTGATTATTTGTTTCTCATGATTGATTTGCAAAACCCTCAATGATAGAAGAGGCATTTCCTATCACCATCGAATGCTTGCAATTATTCTCTACACACCTGCTATTCTTGCAAATAATCATACATAACCTTGAAGTAATTCTTCTAGCCAATATCAGGCTTACGCTATTGCTAAGAATTTTAGTGGCAACATGGACAAGTAGCAACACAAAACTGTCTTTTTGCAACCATTGAATTTTTAACTTTATTTTCACCATCTCCCGTGATGACTGGCATTTGTAATCGCTTATGTATGTCTAGCAACATCTCTATTTTATGTGTTTAATATCTTATGTATGTTTAACAACATCTGTTTTGATATATTATGTGCATGTCTCCTCCATATATGCAAGGAAATGTCAACCTCAAGTAGATGTCCACTATGGTCTCATTGTTGGGCTTCAACACATCAAGATGAAAACATTGTAGTTGAAGCAAATGAAGGGCTCGAAGCTCAATCTGTAATGACAGGACTTGAGAGTGCGGCTCATGTTCAACAAGGTGAAGTAGGCCTCAATCCTAAAGTTGGTGCAAACAAGGATGATGATGTAGCTGCTTTAGGAAAAGATGTGGATCTCAATAGGTATGGCAAAGAGATCAAACTTGACATTCTGTAAGATGTGTTGCAAACTGTGTCAATGAAGAAAAGAAGGGCTCCACCACCGATCCCTCTTTGTAGGCTTCTTGTCAATGAGGCAATAAGAACCGTCAATGTTAATATCAATGAGCTTGCCACAAAGTTTGATACTATGGGCTATTGTGCTTCCATGGGAAACTTCTTGGTATCTATGAGTAGGCTTGGGGATCCTGATCTTGAGGAGGTGAATGATGATGATCATGAATTATGGGGCCCAGTGTGGAATCTGGTCAATGAAGAATTTGAGGCAGAGATTCAAGATGATCTAGAGTGGAACATATTGAGCAATAAAAGGTTTCTTGTTTGGATGGAAACCATAGATGTAAGGCATGGATGGAACACATCAACAAGCAAAGTAATCTATCCACACAACTTTGATCCCTCCCTCTACTCTAATTGTTATCCCTCTGTATAATACATTGAGTAAACATTATAGTGTACTCGACATCTTGATCTTGACATGTTCTTGTGTATTTTCAGTTTTTGAAGTATGAAAAGTCTCAAGAAGGTGAAATATTTCTTGCACTTGTCGAAGTTAAGATACATGTGAGTACCCTTTTCCGTAGACTCTTGTGGAATAGAAATACATGAGTATTTGAATGTATTTTTCTTTTAGGCTTACTCAGGTCATCCATGTGCCTCATGCACTTGCACATGATATATTTCTTATGCAAAAGTTTGGAATGTCCGACAGGGGTATTTTAATGAGGTACTTCTCCAATGATGAGCAAAAGCTCCTTGCTCTCATGAGTGATGAGAAAAGAGATGAAGGGGCAGAACAAACCTTAGTATAATTCTCCCATGGCAGTTCTCTCACAGTTTATTTTCAAGGTATCTATGAGCTCACTCTTGCTTTTTCTTTTGCTCAATCACTGTTGTTTAGTCTTTGACTCTATTTTCCTTTATTTATTGAATAAGGATAAGTTTGCAAATAATTATGAGGAGGAGATGAATAAAGTAAGCCGAGATACCATGACACTTGAGGAGTGTGAGGAGGCACATGGAGCAGCAATAAAGAAGGCAAAGGAATTGGTGAAAGGTAAAGGATATAAGCTTCCTACCATTGCAAATCCTATACATGGTGAAGGATTCTTTCGAGTGCTGTTCTCCATTAACTTTGAGAAAAAGGGAAAACAAGTAACTAAAGACAAAATGGGGTACCTATGTGCAAGCAAGATTGGATCCGAGAAGTAAATGATCTTTTCCCTTACTCTTATGCAAATCACTTTCTTGCTTTTTGTTTTGCACATAGCATTGTCTTGTACATGCTATAATCATTGTTTTGCATGCAACAACATGTATCATTATTTAATGGACTATATAGGAAGAAAGAGGTGTTGGAGCTCTTTGCTTCAGATTGGGACACATGGGAAGCTCTTTGCTTCAGATTGGGACACATGGGAAGCTCATGGCATGAAGGCTGACAATAAGTCATTCCGCAAGTACATCTCCAAGGAGACATATTGGAGTCAAATGATTGATCTTGCAACGGAGATGGTTGACAATAAGTCATTCTGCAAGTACATCTCCAAGGAGACATATTGGAGTCAAATGATTGATCTTGCAACGGAGATGGTTTCTATTATGACTCTCAAACTTAGAGAGGATCAAGTGCAGGTTCCCCGAGATGCACTTATCTATTTTTGAAGCTGTTTCTTTGACAAATCCATTTCAAGGGTGCATTCTTTAACATTGAGGATGACATGAGACACCATGTTCTTCCTGCTGAAAAACAACCATTGACTATGTTTGTTCATCATCTTGTTTGCAGGTGACTTGTTAAGATGACAATTTAATAAGGTCAATAGTTAAGAACCAAGAGAGGAGAAATGCAAGGTAAGAAATGTATCTTTTGTTATACTTCTCAAATGTATGGTCTTAAAGAATGTATGGTATGGTCATGATCACATTAGTGCTTGTCCCATTTATGAAGTATGATAAGGTTTTATTCACAAATGATAGTATTAATGCTTGTTCTACATGTTGATTGTAAGAGAAAAGTAGATGTTTGGAAACCATATTGTTTCATACTTCACATTTAAACTATGGTTATTTTCAGCTTTTATGTTGGAAGTATGGAGCTTTTTTACATTTGTGTTGAAACTATGCTTTTATGAATCTTTTTTATAGTACTATTATTTGAACTATAAATTGTAACTTTTGTTGGACTTCTTAAATGCGTTGTCATAAAGAAAGGTATGGTCTGGTCTAGTATGGTCATATATACGATGATGTACATTAGCATGATATGGTCATATATAATGATGCACATTAGCATGATATCATCATAAACAAAGGTATGGTATGGTCACATGATATGGTTGTAAAGAATAATTTGATTTGCATAAGTGGTGAGGGTAAAGCATGTATCATGGTTCTTCTTGTATACAAGTGATATGTACATGTAACTTTTTGTAATAGAAAAGTATCATGTGATGCTACATATGAGCAGAAGACAAACACTATGTAACTCATTATTCCATACTAGAGCCGATGAAGCTTGCACTCATAGGTGCTGGAAAAACTTGCCTAAAAGTTAAAACAAATGCTTGCATGTGCTTCAAAAGCTCGCCTTCACCTATAGTAGCTCACCTTCACACCTATAGAAGCTCGCGTCTCCTTTAATGGCTTGCCCCTCATCAGTAAGCTCGCCGAAAAAGTGTGCCGCATCAATAGGGATTCATGATGTCTTCCATGTATCACACTTGAAAGATTATGTGGGGCCAAAAGTAGTTGTTCATGGAGGAATTGCCTCCTTTGGATATGAAGAAGGATTGGTTGAATACCTATTAGAGAAGGTTTTTGTAAGATTCCTCCCTCCAGCTTTTGAGGTGTGCAATTATAAGAACCTCACCTTCTGATCTTATAATTATTCTCCTCTGTGAAATAAAAGAAAGATCATGTTTTACACTGATTTGGCCTGGAGAGAGAAAATGTCTAGAGGGAGATAATTCAAAATTGAGATATTTTTGGATATAAAAATCCTCCTAGTGTCTAAAATGGTTTTCCCTAAAACAAAAATTCAAAAAGAACCTTCCAATGTGCAATTGGAATTAATTGAAAATAGGTAAAAATGACCTTAGCCTAAGGGTCCAGATTTTAAGAAATTTTTTAATTATGCTCCAATTAAGGTTCCTATGGACCAATAAGATTAATCAAAATGTAGGGAGGAGATAAATTGAAGAATAAAAGAAAAACCCCCAAAAATGAGTAAATGCTCACATAAGATGAAGAGTTGACTGAGTACAAGTTTTATTAGTTAAAAATTAAGAGATATTTAGAGGAAATGATGCATTTTTGACACCTCAGTGTGGGGATCTCCCCTCATGAAGGAGGTGCCTATTTCACATGTGTGTAAGAGTTCTAAACTAAAAAATAATGAGATATTTTCACATCTCCTCTCTCCTATTTCAACTAGATCCAAAACATAAGCTAAACTGACCCAAAATGGTCAAAAATTGACTAAACTAATCTAGAAAATTCTAGAATCAGTTTGCTTGGTTAGAGGCTCACTTTTTCCTATAAATAGAAGCCTCCTCCTTTTGTGAAAGCTAAATGGTGTTTATGCACTGTTATTCTACTCCCTACCCAGAGCCATTTACATTGAATTTTCTTGATAATTCAATTGTTTTTGGCTTAATCCTCTCCAAAGTAATTGGTGGCCACTCTTGCTTCAAACAAGAATAGAACCCTCAATCCCTCAAGCCAAAGGAAAGCTTACAACTCCATGTAATCTAAATTTTTCTTACTCTTTAATTTTAAATTTATGGTTTTCTTGATTTTCTTGTTTTATAGTTGATTGAAGTAAATTCTAATGCTATGCCTTGATGAAAAGGCCACCACCTTCTCTTCTTTACAATTCAGCCCTTCTTTATCCTAGAATGATTTAAAAAAAAGATTAATTAAACTTTTCTTATTGTTTACTCTCTTGAAAATTGAAAATTATGTAGATTAGAGTCCTTTACATCTAATTGGGGTTAATTTAAGTTAATAATAGAATGATAAAAAATGAGAAATGGTCAGCCATACAAAGAAGGTTATGGCAAAATTTTCTAGAATTTTGTGGAAAAGAAAGTTTATTTTTATGTTATTCCAAAAGAGTAATTCCCACCGTTTGTGCATTCTAAAAGAAATATTCTAATTTACTCCATGTACATATTCACCTATGAATATGCATGGATATCACTGATATTAATTATTAAAATTAATTTCTATGCATAGAAAGATGCATAATGGAAATTTTTATTATAAAAGTGTTGTTTTCATTGAAATTAATTTCTATGCATAGAAAGATGCATGATGGAAAAAAATTTTAATTATAAAAGTGTTATTTTCATTAAATTTGATTTTATGCATAGAAAGATGCATAAATGATTTATTTTTATTTCAAAAGTGTTACTCATTAAAATTGATTTTATGCATAGAGGATTTATTTTTATTTTAGAAGTGTTATTCTCATTAAAATTGCTTTTATGCATAGAAAGATGCATAGAGGATTTATTTTTATTTTAGAAGTGTTATTCTCATTAAAATTGATTTTATGCATAGAAAGATGCATAGAGGATTTATTTTTATTTCAGAAGTGTTATTCTCATTAAAGTTGATTTTTATGCATAAATAGATGCATAAAAGGATTTTTATAAAAGTGTTATTCCCCACTAAAGTTGATTTTTATACATAAATAGATGCGTAAAGAATCTTTATATATCAAAATTAGAATTCTCTTAAATTCTATGTTTAAATTATGTGAATAGATGTGATATGAATCAGATAGATATGAATGAATGGATGGATGGATGTGATGTGAATAGAGGTGGTGAGATGTGAGGTGAATAGATGTGATGAGATGATGTGATGTGAAGCAGGTAGATGTGAATGAATGGATGGATGGATGTGAGGTGAGTAGAGGTGATGAGATGTGAGGTGAATAGATGTGATATGAATCAGATAGATGTGAATGAATGGATGGATGGATGTGATGTGAATAGAGGTGATGAGATGTGAGGTGAATAGATGTGATGAGATGTGATGTGAATCGGATGGATGGATGGATGTGATGTGAATAGAGGTGATGAGATGTGAGGTGATAGATGTGACGAGATGTGATGTGAATCAGATGGATGTGAGGTGAATAGCTGTGATGAGATGTGATGTGAATCAGATGGATGGATGGATGTGATATGAATAGAGGTGATGAGATGTGAGGTGATAGATGTGATGTGAATTAGATGGATGTGAATGAATGGATGGATGTGAGGTGAATAGATGTGATGAGATGTGATGTGAATCAGATGGATGGATGGATGTGATGTGAATAGAGGTGATGAGATGTGAGGTGATAGATGTGATGAGATGTGAGGTGATAGATGTGATGAGATGTGATGTGATGTGATGTGAATCAGATGGATGTGAATGAATGGATGGATGGATGTGAATCAGATGGATGTGAATGAATGGATGGATGTGATGTGATGTGAATAGAGGTGATGAGATGTGAGGTGAATAGATGTGATGAGATGTGTTGTGAATCAGATGGATGTGAATGAATGGATGGATGGATGTGATGTGAATATAGGTGAGGAGATGTGAGGTGAATAGATGTGATGTGAATCAAATGGATGTGAATGAATGGATGGATGGATGTGATGTGAATAGAGGTGATGAGATGTGAGGTGAATAGATGTGATGTGAATCAGATAGATGTGAATGAATGGATGAGATGTGATGTCATGTGAATCAAGATGTAAATTAATGATATGGGATGTGAGTGGATGTATGTAAAAGAATGGATGTGAATGTATATATGAAGAATGGATGTGAATGAGTATGTGAAAGAATGGATGTGAATGTATGTGATGAAAATGGATGTGAATGTGTATGTGAAGAATGGATGTGAATGAGTATGTGAAAGAATGGATGTGGATGTATGTGAAAGAATGGATATAGATGTGTATGTGAAAGAATGTGATGTGATGTAAAGAGATGTGATGTGACATGAATATATGTGGATGTGAAGTGATAGATATGAATGTATGCATAGATGTGAAGTGATAGATATGAATGTATGCATAGATGTGAGAAGTCGTACATGTGAACGATTGGATGGATGTGGATGAATGAGATGAGATGTGTATGAATGAGATATGAGATGTGGATGAATGAGATGAGATGTGTATGAATGAGATATGATGTGGATAGAAGTGATGTGATATAATGTGGATAGAATGTATGCCATGGGATGGTTATGAGAATGTATGTGGTGGATATGAACGAATGAATGTGATGGATATGAATGAATGTGATGTGATGTAAATGGAGATAGATGTGATGTGATGTAAATGGAGATAGATGTAAATGGAGATAGATGTGATGTGTGATGTGAACGATTATGATGTGATGAGATGTGGATATGGGTAGATGCGAGTGGATGAGATCTGATGAGGATAAATTGAGGAAAGATGTGATGAGATGTAAATGGAGATAGATGTGATGTGTGATGTGAACGATTATAGATGTGATGAGATGAAAATGATGTGATTGGATGAGAATAGGAATACATATGAAATGGATGTGGAATTAAATAATGTGGATTGATGTGGAATAATGTGGAAAGACGAGAGTTCGTTATAGAAACTGTATTTATGACTTGTTTTTAAATGACTGTTTTATGTCAAGAATGCTGGGGAGCATTTTGACTGTCTTGGAATGAGGTGTGTGGAGACCTAACTGATAAAGTTACAACAGCTGATGGAGAGTCAATGGAGGACGTCTCGCATAACAAAGTCAGCCGAGGTCTTGACCAGCCTCGGTTCAATTTAAATGGTGAGCTTCTGGTACGGTGGATGAGGGACCAAGGAAACGGCCTATGAGTGAAGCTTCCGGTACGGTGGATGAGGGACCAAGGAAACGGCCTATGAGTGAAGCTTCCGGTACGGTGGATGAGGGACCAAGGAAACGACGTGCGAAGGATCCTAGAGGGTGCTAACCATACGGTGCTCGGGCTCTGGGTCGTCGAAGATACCCACACGTGCATCATGGAAGATATAGGAACAAGGAGGATGAATTATTTTCTGAATTCGGGCATGGATCTGGTTGATTGACCTTGCTGGTCCTCAAAGGATGAGTCCATGGCTCTTTTATATGGATCCGTTGGTTGATCTTTCTGATCTTCAATGAAGATTCCAATTTGATATGTGAATATATTGTTGAGTACTATGAGCTAGGAACCATCAAAAAGGCCCCTGAGTGGACAGGTGAGCGTTCTGGTTTGCCAATGATGCCATAGGTACACTGATGAAGGAATGATTAAAAATTAGGATTCAACCGGAGATTTTGAGGATTATGATCATTGACACTATGATTTCATTAAATGATTATTTTAAAGACAGCTGAATCTGTGAAAAAGGCAATTTCATATTGGGTGTGTAAGTGGTGTGACTAGTTTTAAGTTTGCATGAATATCTGGCTAGGGGGCCTGGGAACTCTTTTCCCTGGTACCCAGGACAAAACCTAACCAAATTCCTAATTGGATCCCATCACTACAGTGGTTGGGAGGTTGGCTAACCCACAGGACTCGATGGGGTTAGGCTGGACTGATGGATCCCTAAAATGAGACTCAATTCTATTATGGTACGATAGATGAAGTAAATCTCGGATAAAAATTGTTCTATGGAAAAGAATCAACGGCTGTGCCTCTCAATGAGGAAAAAAGCATTGGTCTCTATGATCCAAGTGCAAGTCTTTTCCTTGATCTGACTATGATACTTACGGGTTTGGTCAGCTCAGTTCAGTTAGTTAAGGCTCTTGACTACGTTAGAGTAAAAATATCCTGGAGGAATCGCCCGTGCTTTCCGGGCGAGGGAAGTTTTCCCGGGTTCGGTTTTGGAAGAACCGAGGGATCAATCTCTTGTCTGGATATCCGTGTGGGCGAGGCCCCGAGTGAGGGACCCTACCCCGCGCGCAAGAAGTGCTACTTTTGCTGTCAGCACCCCTGAATTCGCGTCGTTGCGTGCGGTGGGGACAGGGATCTTTCAATTTTGGGAAAAAGAGATAGGGTTCTTTGTAATCAAACTCTTGTGGAATACCTAGTCAAATGAAAAGGATCACCCAAAGTAGAGGCTTCATGAAAATTTGCTACTATGATGGAGCATTACCAAGGATTGTTGAATGATTTTGATGAAGCAAATATGGAGGTATAATAGTGAATAAGCTTGCTGGAAATTCCTAAAAATTCATTGTTTTCAGCCCATATGTCTATGTGGTAAGCTCAATGGTTGGAATGAGCTTTGGGAGAGGCATATATCTTCATGGAGCAAAGACAAGTTGCTGATTTGGGGGGAGTGTCTTATATAGATTTATAGCAATACAAGTGTTTGCATAATCTTTTGGAAGACCTTACCCTTTACATGCTACATTCACATTTGGAAATGTTGTGGTCACCATAATGTTACACCTAACCCTTATGATTATGTGACTCTAATCAAGGGTTTCGAGGATGAAACCATTCAAGTGGGGATGGTTTGTAAATGAAGGGGAACATACTGATTGAGCAATTAGCCATGGGCGCCCAGACATGTAAATAAATAATGGGCCATAAGCCATGTGAGTCATAGAAATTTCTCCTCAAGGTGCAGTAAAGATAGAGACCAAGAATAGGGTTAAGATGGAAGAAAATTTTAATGGTAGCAAGCTCAAGCACTTTAATGGACCTCTCACCCAAGATTCCATAAGAAAAAATAGGAGAAAGGAGAGGCTAACAATAAAAAAATGTAGACCACAAACAAGCGAGAAAAGAACATTGAAAGTTGAACCCAAAAGAAACCCCTAAAGGCCTAGAACAAACCTAGAGCCACCTGATAAAGCATAAAGGCCGTTTGAAGGTTTAGGATCCCAACAAGGACATTGGCAAACCACAAAGCCCATAACATTTTTGCACCACATAGACCATGCTGATAAGAGGAGACGTTACCCCTCTCTATTGTAAGATTCCTCCCCAGCCCCTTAAGATGTCCAGTTTCTTTCCCTGTAATCAATCCCCTTTTCAGAATAATAAAGATCTTGTTTCTACCTATTTTAGCCTAGAGAGAGAAAATGTTAGAGAGAGATAATTCAGTTTTTAGATATCTTTGGATGGAAAAATATCCCTTCTTATTAAAATAAATTCCCCCGAAACAGAAGTTTTAAAAAAAATTCCTAAGGTGCATTAGAAATAAATTAAAATGTGCACAAAAGACCTTAGCCTAAGGTCAAGATTTTCTAAAAAAATTAGATTATGGTCCAATTAAGGTTCCTATGGACTAATAAGATTAATCCAAATGTAGGGAGAAGATAAATTGAAGAATAAAAGAAAAACCTCCAAAAATGAGTAAATGCTCACATAAGATGAAGAATGGACTAAGGACCAAAGAAAAGAATTAAAAAATTAAATTTTGACACAGAGTGGGGATCTCCCCTCATGAAGTAGGCACCTTTTTCTCATCATTATCCCCAATTTGTAATCAATTAAATGAGATATTTTCATCTTTCCTCTCTCCTGTTTCAAAACTAGATCTAAAAAAGAAAGCGAACTGACCCAAAAATGGTCAAAAATTGACCAAACTGATCTGGAAAATTCTAGAATCAGTTTGCTTGGTTAGAGGCTCATTTTGTCCTATAAATAGAATCCTTCCTCTTTGTAAAAGCTTAATGGTGTTTATGCACTGTTACTCCCTGTCCTGAGCCATCTACATTGAATTTTTTAATAATTCAATTGTTTTTGGCCTGATCCTCTCCAAAGTGATTTGGTGGCCACTCTTGCTTCAAACAAGAGTAGAACCCTCAATCCCTCAAGGCAAAGGAGAGCTTACAAGCTCCATGTAAGCTAATTTTCTTACTTTGATTACGAATTTTAATGAAAAATCTATGGTTTTCTTGATTTTTATGTTTTGCAAATGTTTGAATTAAATTCAAATGCTATGCCTTTGATAAAAAGGCCACCCCCTTCTCTTCTTTACATTCCAACCTTTATTAATCCTAGAAAGATTAAATAAGTGATTAATTAAACTCTTTTTATTGTTTACTCTCTTGAATTTAGAAAATTATGTAGATTAGAGTTGTGTAATTCTAAATTGAGTTAAATAAGTTAAATGAATAAGATAAAAATGAGAAATGGTCAGCCATACAAAGGAGGTTATGGCGAAATTTTCTAGAATTTTGTGAAAAAGGAAGTTTGTTTTTATGTTATTCCAAAAGAGTAACTCCCACCATTTTTGCATCTAAAAGAAATATTCTAATTACTCCATGTACATATTCACCTATGAATATGCATGGATATCACTGATATTAATTATTAAAATTGATTTCTATGCATAGAAAGATGCATAAAGGGAATTTTTTTATTATAAAAGGGTTATTCTTATTAAATTTGATTTCTATGCATAGAAAGATGCATAAGGAAATTTTTTTAATTATAAAAGTGTTATTCTTATTAAATTAGATTTCTATGCATAGAAAGATGCATAAAGGAAATTTTATTATTATAAAAGTGTTATTCTTATTAAATTTGATTTCTATGCATAGAAAGATGCATAAAGGAAATTTTTTTATTATAAAAGTGTTATTCTTATTAAATTTGATTTCTATGCATAGAAAGATGCATAAAGGAAATTTTTAATTATAAAAGTGTTATTCTTATTAAATTTGATTTCTATGCATAGAAAGATGCATAAAGGATTTTTTTATTACAAAAGTGTTATTCTTATTAAAATTGATTTCTATGCATAGAAAGATGCATAAAGGATTTTTTTATTACAAAAGTGTTATTCTTATTAAAATTGATTTCTATGCATAGAAAGATGCATAAAGGAAATTTTTTTATTATAAAAGTGTTATTCTTATTAAATTTGATTTCTATGCATAGAAAGATGCATAAAGGAATTTTTTTATTATAAAAGTGTTATTCTTATTAAATTTGATTTCTATGCATAGAAAGATGCATAAAGGAATTTTTTTATTATAAAAGCATTATTCTTATAAAAATTGATTTTCATGCATAAATAGATGCATAAAATGATTTTTTTTATAAAAGTGTTATTCCCATTGAAGTTGATTTTTATGCATAAATAGATGCATAAAGAATTTTTATATCATAATCGGAATTCTCTTAAACTCTATGTTTAAATTTAATGAGTATTTGATAAATGAATAAATAAATACTCTAAGAGAGAAATTTCTATCATTTTATATTCACACGGATTGTAAAAAGAAAATTCAAGAAATCTATCGAGATCAAAATATTCAGATAAATGATGAATTTATTTCTCATTGGAATTCGTAACTAATTTAGAAATCAGTTAAGTGAATAGTCAAAGAAAGAAATTCAGTAAAATAGTAACTGCATTATCAACTTTTTTGAGAGAAAGATAGTTCAGGAAAAATCTTATCCGGCTCGAACCTTGAATCAGACTATGACCAAGACCCAACTCTTTCGTCAGTTTTGAGGAAAGAAGGTGTGACCAGTTTAGAAAAATACAGTCAAAACTCTCACCAAATTTAAAACTAAGTTTGAGACCCTTTGAATTGATCTATGGATCAAGGATATAGAATTCAAGGAATTCTGGTATGAAATTCAGAATTACGATCATGAAGTTTCGGGGATACTGATTCAAGAAATACTCCTTGTATTCAAAAGAAAATCAAACTGAAAACTTGCATAGAAACCCTGTTTTTTTAAAGGACTGTCTTACACCAGAATGTTGGAGGGAGCATTTGGTATATGTTTTTCTAAGGGAAGTTTGGTTGCAACAACAACTGGTGGAGAGTGTTCAAAGGATGTCTCACACGGCAAAGCCCCAGGTCTTGACCAGCCTCGGCATGGTTGAAAAATGGTACATTTCCGGTACGATGGACGAGGGCCGACAAAGCAGTCCCTAAGTGAAGTGCTAGGACACCTAAGGAGGATCCTGGAGGGTTCTGATTAAAAGAAAATGCACGGGCTTGTGGTGCCTAGGACACCCATGCGTATGTCATGGAAGATATGTATGATGGACAAAATGATTATTGTAATCTGTGATGACTGGATCTCATTGCTGACCAGTTGGTCTCAACGGAGAGTCCAGAGAGTCATACTATTTTTTGAGAAACAAGGGACTGGATCAAATTTTTGAGTTATGACATCTGTAACCAATAACTGTTTGTCAATGGATTATTTTATATGTTAAAGTTTTAAAGAGGAGTGTGTGCGTATCTGTATTCGAAAACAAAAGTTAAGAAAGGCATTCAATTATGGGTGGGTGAGCAATTGTCTGGTTCTACCGATTCCAGTGGTTGGGTGGTGGCTAAGGTGGTGGCTAACCCATGGGTCGGTAGGCTGGAATCGGTGGAGTTTTAATAATTAAATTAAAATAATAGAAATACGCTTAGAATTCGAGTAGTTAAATAAAAACCCGAAGAATTTCTCAAAAGAGTAGATCAATGGCTGTGCCTAGGAAAAAAGTGTTGATTTTCTCAAATGATTAGATCAACAGCTGTGTCTGATTTTGGTAGCGTTGATTTCTTCAATTTAAGTCAGTGATAGTTTTCCTTCTATCTGGTTTAATCAGGTGAAGGATAGTTTAGTCTCTTGACCCCGCTAGAAAATTTGTTAAGAAAATAAAAAAGGTGGAATCATCCCCGTTTTTCGGGCAAGGGAAATTTTCTCGGTTTCAGTTTCGGAATGACCACCAGATTAGTCTCATGTCCGGACATTCGAGGGCGAGGCCTCAAGTGGGAAACCCTGCCCCGCGCTACTTTCGATGCTGCAACTGGGAATCCGGTGCACGGAGGGGGCAGGGGAGTCTCACGGCTGGTATCAGAGCACTGTTGTAAACTTACAAAATAGCAACAGAAATTGCCTAAAATTTTAAAGTAAATCTAGGAAATAATGTTTTTTACTTGCTAAGATTATGTTTGAAATGAATTCATAAATTGAAAACTCATAAATTAAACTGGATTTTTAGATGGATACCCTAAATCTGTCTAGCATTCCTAGACTCTCCCAGAGTCAGGATATGATCGCCTTTGCCTTCAAAAATCTCATCAACTCCGCTACAACCCGAGAAAGCAGAGTGAGACTCGCTTGTCACTTTGAGGATCTATACTTTCCTGATCCAGTAGAGCAACGTCAGCTTATGTGGTTCTCTGGAGGACAAAGTATTTGCTACAATACCAATCAATGTCAGAGACTCACACAGAATATCTCGCTAGCCATGATCTTTATAAGGCTAGGAGTTGTTCATTATGTACAATTCTATAATCATTCACCCCAAAATTTTAGAATTTCTTATCGTATTTTTAGAGTTCTTAGCCGCTTTATTCCTAGGAGAAGAATTACAGCACCATTATCAGTGAGATGAATCATGTATATTATAGCATGTCTCCATCGCAGTATCACCTTTTTATGCGTATGTGATTGAGGTGGTGACTTTTGGAGCCGAGACGCTCTATGTATATAAAAAACTTTTGATAATAAATGATGTTTTGCAAAAGATTCCAAATTGTTTTCGTGGTTGTGAATATTGGTTAATAAAATTATCAGAGTGAATCTTGTTTTCAAGAATTATGATGGAATATTTATTTGTTTAAGAAATAAATCGTAAAAATTAAATAGTCATAAATCTGATGACAAAGTTAAGTTGACAATAATATCATTTTGTTAGGAATCGAGGCACATGGACCATGGTAGGTAGCCGGATCCTCTTACCCATGATGAAGAGTTAGATCCGGACATTCGTAAAGTCCTGCACCGATCCCAACCTGGTCCCTTCAAGGGTGAAGGGGAACAGTTAGGAGAAGTAGTGGAAAAATGGATCGAGGCAATGGAAGAGTATTTTGATGTAACCAGTTATAACAAGAAGAGTATAATAAATGTAATCGGTTATAACGAGAAGAGTATTTTGATGTAACCGGTTATAATGAGAAGAGTATTTTGATGTAACCGGTTAACAAGAAGAATATTTTGATGTAACTGGTTATAAACGAGAAGAGTATTTTGATGTAACCGGCTATAACGAGAAGAGCAAGATGGCTCTCGCCAGATGAAAATTGTGGAAACGACAGGGTCGCATGGAGGAACCATTGCGAGACAAACCGTCTTGACCGAAATACCTAGACCTGGCCAGATCTTAAAGCTTACCTCAAGAAGAGGTTCTGTCCTCTAGGCTTCCTGAAAACCAAAATGAATGAGTTCTTGGAACTGAAGTAGGATAGCCAAACAATTGAAGAATACCATCGGGCACTTTCCCTTCTCCTCAAATATTCTCCACTTTTGGATGAAGAGCAGCTGATGGTCAAATTCATTCGAGGGATGAACGAGCCATTGGACACTTTAGTGAAAAATGCCAAACCAGTCTCAATGGTAGAAGCAGTCATAATGGCAAAGGACTTTGCCAAACCATTTGTTGTTAAGGTCCCGCACCCTCAAACTTTAAAAGGTTCCAAACCTCGAGAAGTGCTACAGACTTTCCACCCCCAAAGAGGCAGCAAGGCCCTAATCAGAATCACGATGTTGGGAAATTCAGAAGTGAAGGAAGACCCTTCCCTCTCAGAACACTTTCTGAGGAGCCCCACCTCTTTCAAGGATTCAGAGGGATGAGCTTAGAAGTGAGAACAGGTGTTTTGGGTGTCAGGGTTTCGATCACCAGATTAAAGACTGCCCGACTCTTGCCATGTCAAGAGGATAGGGAAGTCAAGGACCCAGAGTGCAGAGACCAGCCCCTTCGTATCAGTCTGTCTCGCCAAAATCAGGGCAATACCAGGAGGACTCCAGCTCAACCATCTGCCTAGAGTAATCTCAAAAACTCCCTCCCAGAACTGGGGTAACCAAAGAGAAAGAGTTCCACCCCAATCTGCAACAGCCAGAGCAGTTACGATAGGAGAAGTAGTGGAAGAGGAAAGAGATCAAATTTATGCTACGATTGAAAACCAAGGGCCAAATCGTCAATTCTCTGTTACCCATGCTCCAGCTGAGTATAAGGGTAAGCCATTTAAGCTTTTGTTTGATTCAGGCAGTACTCATTCATTTATTTCCCCAGGATGCTTGCGTAAGCTAGTCTTAGAACAAAAATCAGGGAAACCTATGCAAGTTGAATTGGCCCCATTTCTTTTCACTCACCATGAGACAAATCGTATTCAATTTAATCTAGATGGGAATGTAACTGACTGCCAGCTCAGAGTCTTACCTTTGGGAGTTTTTGACAGAATCCTTGGAATGGATTGCCTCCACAAAAATCAAACTGACATTCACTGTCACAATGGAACCATTTCCTTCCGTGACCTTCACGGGAACAAAGCTCAAGGAACTGGAATGTTTGGATCCCCAGGTATGCAATTAGTAAAAGCTTCTAGGTTACTGAAAGAACTTAGAAAGAAGCAACTCATTTATGTTGTCAAAATGAATCTGGTAGACACAAAGTTAAAGGCTAACAAACCAGAATGGTTAAGTGACTGTGATGATTTATTCCCAGCAGAGCTAACTGAGATGCCTCTGATTCGGAAAGTAGATCATGAGATAGAATTGACCCTCGGAGCTCAGCCCCAGTAGCCCAGTGCACTTACAAAATGCCAGTCCCTAAAGCCATTGAACTCAAGGAATAGCTTAGGCAGCTGTTAGAACAAGGGTTTGTAAGACCCAGTGTTTCACCTTGGGGAGCGCCAGTTCTCTTTCAGAAAAAGAAGGATGGAACGTTAAGACTCTGTGTGGATTACAGAGGTCTCAATCAGCTGACAGTTAAGAATAAGTATCCTATCCCCAGAATTGATGAGCTTCTGGACAAGCTAAATGGAGCCCTTAACTATTACGAATTCCAATGAGGAATGATTTCTTTGACTATTCACTTAACTGATTTCTAAATTAGTTACGAATTCTAATGAGGAATAAATTAATCATTTATCTAAATATTTCGATCTCGATAGATTTCTTGGATTTTCTTTTTACAATCCATGTGCATATAAAATGATAGAAATTTCTCTCTTAGAGTATTTAATTATTCATTTATCAAATACTCATAGAATTTAAGAGAATTCTGATTTTGATATAAAAATTCTTTATGCTTAAAAATCAACTTCAATGGGAATAACACTTTTATTAAAAAAATCCTTTTATGCATGAAAATCAATTTTTATAAGAATAATGCTTTTATAATAAAAAAACTTCCATGCATCTTTCTATGCATAGAAATCAAATTTAATAAGAATAACACTTTTGTAATAAAAAAATTCCTTTATGCATCTTTTTATGCATAGAAATCAAATTTAATAAGAATAACACTTTTTATAATATGGTGTTTCTTGTGTGGTATAACCCACCTTAGTTATGCTTAATCTATTTTGTCAAGCACCATGATCAATCCCATATTGAGATTCTTAACACTAGTTAAGAATCTATTTTGTCAACCACCATGATCAATCCCATATTGAGATTCTTAACACTAGTTAATGTGGTCCCTTTACCAATTTTATAAAAGGAGAATATAACGAATACCCTTATCTTCATGTAGCTGAGTTCTTAGTAGCAAAAATAGCCAGCAATGCCAAAACCCTATCCATATTCCCCACCATGCTGAAAGGCATGGCATTTCAATGGTACGAGAGGTCAAATGATGGAATGTTTGTTGGTAATTTTGGAATGGCTTGAAATAGAAGTTCTTTCTTATATGAGACTTATCATAATTGAAAGAAGGATTTGTGGATAGGATGAGAGATGTACTCATGTACATGGTCCACGAGTTAGAGGGGGAAAGGATAAATCCTACATTTCTCCAATGGAGTCAGAGATGGGGGAATCATAACTTAGATGATGGGGGAATCATAACTTAGATGATGGCATCCAAAAAAGGGTATTCTTAAGAGGGTTGGATCCAATCATAAGGAAGTTTGCTGAGCTAGAAAGGCCTCATACTTTTTAAGAGGTAGTGACAGTCACTAGGTTATATGATGATGTTGACACAAGGATCTCCCAGTCAACAAGAGGAAAAGGAGCTACTCCATCCTTGGGTACCACTAATGCCAACTTGGGAATGATTTCATGGTCACAGCAAGCTTAGGTACATTCGCCCTAGGTCTCTTTTCATACTTGGAATTCATCATAACCCTAGCCCCAACCACAAGTAGCATCCCCACAATCACAGCATCTCCTTCTCATATAGTGTATGAAGTCATCATGGAGAATCCCCAAACTCCGGCTCCTAGTGTACCTCGGGAGAACGTGAAAGATTACTTGACCACCTCCTTATCCAATATGAAGAAATAATTAATGGAAGCCATGCTGGAAAAAATGACATAAGTAAATGTGAACATGACTACCTCTTTGAATCCAACTATACCCACATGAGATACCTTAAGGGCCAATACATGGTGTGGGAAGTGTCACTAGGTTGGACACTTAGCCATAGAACGCACCAAGAAGCCCACAATTCTAGGATCCTTTTGTTCATATTGTATCAAGAAGAACCATATTGAGGAGATTTGTTATTTGAAACAAGGGCATGAAAGGAGGAAGAAGGAGGAAGAAGAAAGGTTCAACCTCTTAGAATCTAAGATGTTAATACAAGATATAAAACCCAAACCTCAAGAGTTTGGCCCAAATTTGGAGGTTCCCATCCCAAAGTTATAGAGGGAGACCTCAAGGTGCTAATCAAAGAATCCAAGTGGAATGTTTCAAGTGTGGGGAGAAGAGACATAGCTCCAAGCTGCCTAAACCCTAGGAAGCAACAAGGATATAAGCCTCTTTGTGGAAGATGCAAAGGAGAAGGTCACACTACAAAAGATTGTTCCAATCCTTCGCCCTCTATAGAAGCACCCAAGTAAGGAAATCCCAACCAAGAGACAAGTACCAACCTTGTAGAGCTTATGGAAGTAGGGGTAAGTAAAGACACTCCCGACCCCCCAAGGTTAGAGTCCCCCCAAACAAAGTAAAATTTTCTCAACCCCTCCTCAAAGGAAAAGAGAAAGAAGAGAGTTCCCCAAAGTCAACCTTGAAGATGGGAGAGGAAGAAATCAAGAAGAAAGACCCTTCACTACCAATAGGGAGTAATGTCCAAGACCTTACCTAGGAGAATAACCTCTCCAACCAAGGCTGCTTGCTTGGCAAGGCGATCTCTTACAATCCCACCTTTGCAAAACCCCAAAGTTATCAAGGTAGAAGTTTACCCTTTCCTAACAAGATTGGAGAAGCCTATAGATCCAGTCAAAGAATATGATCTTGTCAAAGACTTGGATAATTTCCCAACAAGATTGGAGAAGCCTGTAGATCTAGTCAAAGAATATCATCTTGCCAAAGACTTGGATACTTTCCAACCCAACATTACCTTTTAGACAACTTCTTTTCTTGTCTCCACCCTACAAGAAGAGGTTCGGAGCTCTTCTCTTCAAAGCTATTCTCTCCAAATGAAGGTCTCGAAATGGAGGGAAGACTTGGATACTTTCCAACCCAACATTACCTTTAGATAACTACCTTCTTGTCTTATCTCCACCCTGAGGAAGAGGTTCAAATTTCTTCTCAGGGCAACCATGACATTAACTCTAGAGAACTCCTCCAAGGTATAAAAGAAAGTTCATGAAGTTGATGCCTTCATTGACCCAAGTACTCCTGAAGTAGGAGTATGGTTGGAAGGATGCTACACTCGTAGATGGAGGGTCTCTAGAGTAGGAGTATGGATTAAAGGATGCTACACTTGAGATGCCCTAGTAGAGGGAGGGTCTCTAGAGGAGGAGGAGTATGGATTAAAGGATGCTTCATTCAAATGCCCTAGTAGATGGAGTGAACCTCATGAGGACGGACGAGACAATGTGGGTTTGGAAGGATTGCAGTCAACCACCTAGCTTATTCAAATGGCCAACCAAAGTAGAGTGAAACCCCTAGGTATCCTACCCAATGTGAATACCACCATGGCAGGAAAGGATTAATTGTTCGCATACTTGGTGGTTCCTCCAATATTATAAGGTACTTCTTCTCCCTCCTTTTGGGACGGACTTAGTTGTTCCAAGAAAGAGCAAAGAGAGACTGGTATAAAGGCACTCTTACCATTGGGAAGGAGTAGAAAGAGTGGTCTTAAAACTCTATAGGGGGGATATAGAGGAAAAGGTTCCATAGCCTTAGAAGATTCAATAGATGTTGTCTAAGATATCACCCCATGTGACATCCCCTAATCAAGATCAAAGAATCAAGTGGAGGTTGCCCAAATCCAAAGCACAAGTGAGAGAACTCATATTAGATTCATAGATTCAAGTCAACTTCACCTTCCTAGGGGAGTACCTTGTCCCCACAGGAAGTAATGAAGACTCTGAAGTGGAAGCTGACCAAGACATTGAATAATGGATGAATTTCAAAGCCTTATATATCTAGAAGAGAGCTCCATTGAAGGTGATTCCTCCTCACTTACCCTAAGTGAAGAAGACATTCCACAAGAAGTAGGGGAAGGACTTGTTCTCAAGCCAGAATCTAATCCAAAGAACCAACCAACCAAGAAAAGGAAGTAGCTGATGAAGATTAAAAGGAAGATCAAGAAGAAGACCAAGACTCAATGGAAGAACTAGGCCCTCCTCCCATGAAGTACAAGCTTAACCCTTCTCTAATCAAAGGTAATTTCATCAAGAAAGAGGAAGGCCACCCTGAATTTGAAGACCAAAGATTAATAAGAAAGAACTCTCAAGATGGAACTCTAGAACACAAGGATTCAAAGTGCTCTTCAAAAGAAACTTGGATGTGTTTGCTTGGTCATCTGGAGAGTTCAAAGGAATAACCCCAAACATCTCCTAATACCATATTTACTTAGAGCCTGATACTAAGCCAGCAAGGTAGAAACAAAGGAGAATGAACCCTAATTACTCAACCTTAGTCAAAGTTAAACTTCTTAAGGGAGGCAAGTTTCAGGAGCCATAACAATGCATGGGTTTCACCTATATAGTAGTAGTACCAAAGAAGAACGAAAAGCTGAGAATATGTGTAGATTTCAGGAAGCTCAATGCCAAGACAAAGAAGGATCACTTCCCAATACCCATCACTGACCAACTTTTGGATATTGTGGCTCACCATTGAAATGTATTCCTTCTTAGATGGGTTTATTGGGTCCCCATAGTTGAAGAAGATAGAGCTAAGACCACCTTCACCATTGAATGGGGAACTTATGCTTGTAAGTGATGCCTTTTGGCTTATGCAACGCTCCAAAGAGTGATGATGGCTTCTTTCCAATCCTTCTTGCACTATTTCATTAAAGTACATTTAGATGACTTTCATATCTTCGGGAAGAACATCATTTAGAATGCTTAATGTTTTAACAAGTGTAGGGAGTATAGGATATAGCCCTTAACCCATAAAAATGTGTCTTTAGGGCATCCTTGGGAATCCTTCTAGGTCATGTGGTCTCAAAATAAGGAATAGCAACAGCTGACCCAACAAAGGTTGAGAAGGTAGCAGCTCTCACAGCCCCAACTTCCCTAAAGTAGCTTAGAGGTTTCTTGGGCATGTTGGGTCATCATAGGAGGTTCATAGAACAATTTGCAAAGAAGGCCGCCCCCTTATACAAGTTGTTGAGAAAGGAAGCCCAATACTAGTGTAAACGCCAAAATACTATGACGTTTTCTTGGAACTTAAATAATGTGTAGTCAAGGCACCCATCCTTGTACACCTAGATTGTGGACAAAGGAACTTCGTGTGCACACAGATGCATCTATCAAAGGACTAGGAGCATTTATCAACTAGAAATTTGCAAAATAGAACAAATTATCTATTATGCCACAATATAATGGTCTCCAACCATGAAAGAAATTACACCATTACTGAGCTAGAGTGCCTAGCCATGGTGTTTTCTTTGAAGAAATTTTACCATTACCTCCTAGCCACTCATTTCAAGTTCCCCCTTCCTTCTCAACAAGCTAGATGTCAAGGGCTGTGCAATGAGGTGGATACTCTTGTTCCAAGATTTTGATTTTGAAGTGGCCACCACAAAGCCAGGGAAAGCTCATTGTTTTGTTTGCTGACCACTTGTCTCGAATTCCCCAAGGTGAAGAAGAGGAGATCATGGATCCTGACTTTCCAGATGTCGCCCTCTTCTTCGTAGAAACCAACATTCCATGGTATGTTGATATTGCACACTTTCTTGCTACCCACAAATTCCCCCTAGGATTCTCAAAGAAGGAAAAGAAGGAGCTATTGGAAGCTCCGTGTACTCTCCTTAGCGGCACTCAAGCAAGGTAAAGAAGATGGATTTCTAGGAAGATGCATTGATCAAAGTGAAACCTCAACTTTCTAGGAGCTATTGGAAGAAGCTCCATACACTCTCCTTAGCGGCACCCAAGCAAGGTAAAGAAGATGGATTTCTAGGAAGATGCATTGATCAAAGTGAAACCTCAACTTTCTTAAAGGCTTGCCATGAGCCTTGCATTGGACACTTCGTAGGAGAAGCAACTGCCAGGAAGGTCCCTTCTTGCAGGATACTGGTGGTGGCCAACCCCTCATGAAGATGCCTTTGGATATTGTGAGACATGTGATGCCTACCAACCAAAGGATAGGCAAACAAACCAAGACAGGAGCCATGCCACTTAACCCCTTTCTTGCCTTGAATCCATTTGAAAAGTGGGGTATAGATTTTGGGAGTCCCTTTGAGGTAACAAGGAGAAGACAAAACTAATACACCTTGGTGTGCACAGATTATGTAACAAAATGGTGTGAAGCAAAGGCAATGAAGACAGCGGATGGAAAGAATGTACCCCTCTTTTTGTAGAGACATCATTACAAGATTTGGCAACCCCCTAGAGTTGGTAATCAAGGATTCCACTTCATCAATCAAGTCATTGAAGATCTTTCTGAAGTGTACAAGATCTAGCACACAGGAAGTCCACCCTTTACTACCCTCATGGTGGAAGTCACCAACAATAGGATCTTATGCTCCATCAAAACGCACGGTGGCAGCCCATAAGCAAGACTAGGATGACAAATTGGTGGAAGCTTTGTGGGCTTACAAGTTTTCACATCATGTAACAATGGGACAAACCCCTTCCAATTAGTGTATGGAACTAAAGCAATCTTTCTAATGGAGTGGAGTTGCCATCCCTCAGAGTAGCTTTATCCAAAATACTGGGAGAGCAAGCATTCATGAACCAAATGTTACTTCATAAGAATGTTTGGATGATATTTGAAGGATTTCCTTACATACATAGAGAGGAGGTTCCTCAAGCCAAAGGTGTTCAAATAAGGTGATCTTGTCCTCGCCTGACAAGTTTGCTGAAATAGGATTAGTTTTGGCTAAAGCGCCTAAATCCGCTATATATTTGCCATAGGTTTAACGTATTCCCAAGAAAGCTCCAACAAAGATAGATGGGACCTTTTAACGTAGTGGAAGTGTTCCTTGGCAATCCAAGTGATGAACGAGTCTAAATATTCATTTCTCCTAGTCCGTCGCCTATGGGCTGCCACCGCACGGGTAAGGATTGAGGGGGTAAGGATACCCCCTCAAGCAATACTTTCCCCTCTAGAATCATGACAATCAACACCTCCTTACAATTCAAGAAAGCAAGTCATGTTGGTGAGTTCCTTAACATTCTTGCTAATAATGTTCATGTAGAACTTGATTTAATTTCACAAGAAGATGCTTTCAAAGGCTCCCCAAACATTGTGACAAAGAATCCTTGAAGGATGGTGAACCACGGGACTCACTCTATTTACTATGCCCTTTGGGTTCTTAAACATGGTTTTATCCATGCCATTCCCACTCTCCCTCCCTTGGGGAAGATATCTCTTCTCTACCTACTTGGGTAGAGAGAAGATATCCTACCTATTAATTTGTGCTATCTTTTCCCTCCCTTGAGATCTTCCTTTCCCATTACCAATCCTCTTGGAATCCATTTTTTCACCTCCCTAGGTGGTTTTTTCCACAATGATTCCCTCTTGCATTGCTCTCGTCTTTTCTTTACCACCTCCTTGGGTGTTCGTTGAAGTGCATTGCAGTTCCTTTCCCTTCTCCACCTCTACATGTGTCAACCACATTATTACCTCCCACACTTGGTGTAGAACCTTGTATCCTCATCAACAACCCTTCCAAGTGTGACCCACTTCCTGGAAGCTTCTTACTTTTTGACCTCCTTTGGTGATGTGTATAACCTCTTCATCGAGTCCTCTTCCACACATTATTATAACCTTGCCACTCCCTAGGTGGTTCTTATGTAAGCTTCATCATTGAAATCCCTTCTTACATCATGTCCTTTGTCAATCGAGATGTTCCTGGATTGCAGAGAATGATCAATGTGATTCCAGCTCCCTAGGTGGTAGTTCCCCTCATCTCCTTCCTCGATGATCCTGTTGATGCCCCATATCATGATTCCTTTCACCTCCTTATCCCTTGCTAGTTAGTATCCATTGTTGATGATGTTAATTCTCCCCTAGCACTCTTAATACAACTTCTAGCCCTCAAACTTTTCTATATGTGTGGTTGTCCTCCCTAGGCTCTATAGATTTTTCTTTTCTTTATCCCCTACTTCATTTCTTAGTTTGAGTTACACCCATGTATGTTCAACCTTCTTCGTCTCAATGATAGTCGCCCTTCCCTAACTTCTCATCGCCTCCCTAGGTATCCATGTATCCTTCATTCAAGTATCGATGATAAAGTTCCTATGCAAAAGAAGAGCTCCCCTCTCAAGTGTGGGGATGTTCATGGTGGTCCCTTCCACATGACACTCACCTCCCTTGGTGATATTCTTGTTCACCCCAATTCAAGTGTTCACACCTCCCTAGGTGATGTCATTAGTTGGGGATCCTTGCTTCTCCACAAGAGAGTAGTTCAATCTTTAATGTCTAAGGGTATAAACTGGCAATGACCCTTGCATTCCTCACTTCTTGAACGGCTAAGAGTGCAAACTAGCTTGCATTCCTCACTTCTTCTTCCTTCTGCAAGTCCAAATGTTCCCATTTTGGTGAACAAATCCTTTATCAATACTTGGTCTTTATGGACTTACCTAATGTATTTACTTGTATCGATGTTACGTATGCCATGTCTCCCATGGACATCATGGAAGACATGATGTCGGTGTTAGGTCATGTCTCTCATGGACTAATGTATTTACTTGTATCGGTGTTACATAGGTCATGTCTCCCATGGATATTTACAATCATTATTATCATAAGCATCATCGTCTCTCCCCCCCTCTCTCTCTCTCTCTCTCTCTCTCTCTCTCTCTCTCTCTCTCTCTACATGCATGCGTGTGTAATTTGGGTTTTTAAGTTGTGTTATTGGAGACGATGCTTTTTGCAAATGTCTATTGCATACACTGCAAGTTGTTAACCATTGACCAATAATATCACGAGAGAAGGTTCCATGGAAGGATTTTTATAATTTTAAAATGAAAGTACACAAACTTTCTCAAGACTAGTATCTAAAATGTGACAATAAATCTTCAAGAAGCATTTTTTTTTAGTGGAGTTTAGCATACAATTCAAATGAAAGTGACAATATTACCATCAACCTCAAATTAATTCATCAGCTCTTCATGCAACCATTGATCAATCTCAACAAACCTATAACCTTTGCTTTGTCTCAAACTAACCTCTGGAAGTTAAGTTTACATTACACACTTGATTGGACTTCAAAGTTGTGTAAATGAACCTCAAAATTATCTATATATGGTAAATTCAAGATGATTGGAAGAATAGGAACTATAAGTATATCTATGAGCAGAATAGGTTGTTAGGAAGGGGCAAATAGGTTGCCTTGTATTGGGAAGGGGGTCGCCCTATGCAGAAACGGTAACATCGCTAATACCCCCACATTGTTGTCAATTGAAAGCCCACACAAACAATGCGAACAATGTAAGAAAACATGAATTGATCCGGTTGGCCTGCTCCCATGGTACTAAAAGCCAGCCATTAAGAAACAGATACATAGGTACTCAAACTGAAATCAACTGCAAATTATCAAATATTAACAACTTATATGCGTACAAATTACATCTTTGTTGGGAAGCCACAAATGCCCAAACCCATATAATATAGGTACAAAGCAGAGCCATAAAGCTGAACACTCCGAGAGGCTCACGAAGGTAATTTATGGTTCCATCCCTTTCTTTGTGTATGTAATACTGTAATACAACAGAAGAAAAATATGTGCTACCTGTATGGTGGGTGGATCTCCTTCCGGAAATGATCATTTAAGAGAATCTTTGTTGAGGTATCATGTGTTGAATTTCATAAATGAAGGTAAAGCATTCATGTGCAGCATTGGAAAGGGATCCAAGCTTCCACTAAAATTTGTGCACTGAAGGCTAGATCATTCATTTGCAGGTCTAGCTTCAAACCCTCCATCTGCCCGGTTCTCTAGTTTGTAGGGCATGTAGGTGCCAAGCAGTTTATCCCATACAACAAAAAAAGGCTGAGAGAAGTTGTACTTTGTCCCATAAAGCTGATGATGGATATCATGGTAGGCTGTATTGTTCTGGAAAAACATGTGAAACAGGTTTCCGGGCAACCAGAGCCCACAATGATCATCCACGGTCTTTATTGTTGCAAAGGAGAAAAAGAAGACGGACGTTCGTGGGGTCATTCCTGACACTAGGAAGGAGATGGCCCCACCTACTGTATCCAATAACAATCCCTCTAGAGGATGATTGTAAAGAGCACCGAAGGCATATGGGACTACCAATTTGTGATGTTGCGAATGGATGTGCTGATACAAGAACTTGTTATGGTGCATGTAGCGATGCACGAAGTATTGCCAAGTGTCCATTACCAGCATTGCCACGAGAAACTGACCAACTTGGGTTGGTATAGATGGCTGCGTGAGGCCTTTAGGGGAGTCTCCGGTTCCTGTTACCTGTGCAGCCACATGAATAGAATGTGTCATTAGAATCAAACAGGTAATTCAGTTACTTCATAATCATGGATTCGAACAAACATATAAGGATTTTGAGCCAGATAGATACAGATTATGATGATGTCACATCTTATCTGCTGTAAATTCTTCATCCCACATCTTAGTTGCGGGGCTCAGCCAATGCACATAGTTGCACTGTTCATCTTACTGCACACAGTTTTGAGGATACTTCACATGGGGGAGACAGCTGACTAAAATTGCTGGCCTTATCATCCTCTCGTGTAATTAGCATCTCGGGGTTAACACCGAATGTTGGTATGCTCGGAGTTTCTTTCAAAGAATTCTCTTGCATCCATAGGACAAGCTCAACCTACATGCTGTAATCCAGAATGAGTCTATATAGAGACAGCATGTGCATCACATTCTTTAGTGCATTTTTGAGTGCCAAAGACCAAGCGCGCCAACTACAGGGATGTGTGCTGCCCACCAACCCTAGACTGGCCAACCAGCATATATGCACCTAATTCAGAGTCAGATTCAAGTATTCAGTGCCAGATCTGCTAAGTCAAAGCCATGTGCAGCAGTAGAAGTGCCCAATTTAGCAACAAGACAGCCACATAGTGTAGTTACAAACATGGACAAGTGTTTGGGACAGCAGTACAGCAAACTTTTCCAGTTGTAGCTTATGCATCTATGCAGTTCTCGTGGGACACGTCACACCAAGAGCACTTAGCATAGCTGAGCCTCATGCTCTGATACCACTGTAGCATGCAGAAGCTTTGTCTTTCAAAATATGCGGGACACCAAGAGCACTTAGCATAGCTGAGCCTCATGCTCTGATATCACTGTAGCATGCAGAAGCTTTGTCTTTCAAAATATGCAGTTCTTGTGGGACACCAAGAGCACTTAGCATAGCTGAGCCTCATGCTCTGATAGCACTGTAGCATGCGGAAGCTTTGTCTTTCAAAATAAGTACTGCATAGGAACTCTTGATGCAAGAACAATCAAACTAGACAGAGAGAGGAGAAAGAAAGGTGGCTGTGTATTCAGTATATTTCTATAGTACAAAAGATAAGATATTTTGGATGCCTTTAGCAACCCAAAAGTGGGAGCCTGCAGATGAAGCCCGCAGCACATTTATATTGTGTTGTCCATGGATTGCTGTCGGCCAGTTGACTAAGCTTCCTAGAGCCTAAAAAAGGGCTAGGCATTGTCCATGGGGTCAGGTCAAGGATAGGATCCACATGGCCGACTGCTGTCTTGATCAAGTAGGGCTTCTTCTGCATATATCTGAGCCTGGCTAGTGCCCTAATCTATTTTTTATCTGCTGCCCATCAGGGATTACCCTTGGATTAGGCATGTCCATGTGCATGCACATGACAAAAATGCCAAAAGCTTACACTAACATGGCACCCATAACTAGCCGTACAATTTCTGTAGTCATACTTGCCGATTGTACCAACTGTATCATGCGTACCGAATGTACCATGTGTGCCTTGTTAATTGTACATGGTGTACCATGTGTACCTACTATACCTATGTACCAATTGTCCCATCTGTACCTGCTGTACCATGTATTTGTACCAATTGTACCCTCCTTTCGGTGGAAATTTGGAGATCATCTTGGCTGCTGCTGCCTGCCCATTCCTCGATAGAACTCCTTTATTATCTAAAGACAAGCATCCATGTTTTGAAGACTCCATGGGTTGATAGAAACATGGATACTTGGATATCTTTTGGGACATTGTTGTAATCTAGATAATCTTGTGGTAGATAGACCAAAGCTGTAACAATAACCTTTCCTTGGTTTGGTTTTTTTTTTTTTTTTTTTTTTTGGGGGGGGGGGGGGGGGGGGTGTTGTTGAGGATTCTGGTCCCAATGTGCTATCCAGTTCTCTCAAGATGTACCTACGGTTTAAGTGGATGATTTTAAGTGACTTTCATTTAAGTGTTTAATCGCATTATTCACAAGTAAAAGAACCCCGAAGCTTCCGCATGTGATTGTGCGTTAGAAGGCGCGAGCTACACACAAGGGCTCCCAGATATCTACACGCCTTCTCAACATTGGGGCCATCCTTGCTTGCTGTATTTCTCTTTGCGACCTGCACACAGGCGACTAGAGCTATGCAATCAGCTACGTGAAGATTTTCTGCGCAAACGTGTGCTATCCAGTTCTCTCGAGTTGTACCTATGGTTTAAGTGGATGATTTTAAGTGACTTTCATTTAAGTGTTTAATCGCATTATTCACAAGTAAAAGAACCCCGAAGCTTCCGCATGTGATTGTGCGTTAGAAGGCGCGAGCTACACACAAGGGCTCCCAGATATCTACACGCCTTCTCAGCATTGGGGCCATCCTTGCTTGCTGTATTTCTCTTTGCGACCTGCACACAGGCGACTAGAGCTACGCAATCAGCTACGTGAAGATTTTCTACGCAAACGATTTATGCGTATTTACAACTACTTTTGTGAGAGGTCGGGCATGCATTTGTTTCTAGTACTGACCAGCTTGCACAATCGTCCCCCTTTTCCGTGACTGGCTGGGCCAACTTGTGTGCCTAGGTCCTTGCCCATATGGGCTGCCCATGGCCAAAACTGCCTAATCAGAGGTTGGATTGAGGCAGGCACACCATATAGCACTCGTCTCCCAACATCTCAAAGATTACGATTTGTGGAGTCACATCCATAACTAAGAAATGATCATAGTGCCCAGAGGAAACACCAACCACCCAGCAAACAAGAGAAAAAGGATTCTGAATATGTTCTATGGACATATGGAGGGTTCCCGTTTATGGCCTCGAAAGATGAAATTCTCTCCTAGCTATGTACATAGTTGCTGTCGTACGCCGTACACTATGGTACTGTACCGTACTTGTCACGTGCATCCCGCACTTGGATGCCACGTAGACATTTCTGTACAGAAGGTGCAAGACTTGGGATGGTGAACTGGTCCCATGTGAACCCAGTCCGGGACGAGTCAGCCAAGGATTCATCTCAGTCGTCCGAGGTCAGGTGTGCATTGTCCTGCACATGAGTCCAAGGTTAGGTGTGCATTGTCCTGCACATGAAACAGTGCCAGTCCGCGCTGTGAGTCTCCCTCTAGAATGATGTCAATGATTCTGTGTATCTGGTATGGTACCGGATGCCAGATCATTGAGTAGTTAGTGTTTAGGACAAGGGGCCAGCCCATAGGGCTACCCCGGATCTTAGTGTGGGCATGGGAATGGTGTAGAACCACCCCCATGAGGGCCAAGAAGGCCCAGGCTGAACCCACCAACCATGGAGGGGCTGTAGGACAGCCCTAGGGCAAGAATAAGGCAGATTCCAGGAGATTACAGCCTTTACATGGCTGTAGGGCAGGTATGGGGCAGCCCATACAAGCTGCCCAGCCCTTGGATTGTGGACAAAGGCCTTGCCCAGCCATTGGAATTTAGGCGCTTCACCTTCACAGCCTGTAGGGAAAAACGCAGCATTTTATGGGATTTTATTCAGCATTTATTGCTGAATATTCACAATCAAGAGACATTAAATGCTGGCCGCCTGGTTCTATGCTGGCCGACTGCTCCTGTGTGGGTAGTATAAATAGAAGTGTCCATAATCCCATTCATTTATCTCATTCTCCACCAAGAGCTCAAGCATAAGAGGCTAGACAAAGCCAAGAGGGTGCTAAGCAAAGGGGTGAAGGATTCAGGTCAAGGGCAGGGTATTCCCATCCAAGAAAAGGTCCAAGATTGCTGTATCTTCTTTCAGATTTCTCATAATTCTAATAAAGCAAATACACCATCCGTGGTGGGGGCCCTACAGAGGGTAATTGGGACCCAATACTGCTTCTCCTCAACTACTTCCCTCTCTCTGTCTTCACAGACCGTCTTCCGACAATTGGACCTTGGCCCTTGGCCTTGGGTGGATGCCTTGAACTCTTTGACCTCCCTTTAAAAATCTCTCCTCCAACCTTCTCTCCATCACAAGTTTCAAACTCTCAAGCTCTCCACTCTTGGGCCTTGGCACTTGCAAGGCAACCTCATTAGCGATGGCGACTTCGGCGAGGGCTCTCAATGGTGCCCTCTTCTCCTACAAATGATCTCAGCGAGAGCTCCAATAGTGATGCCTACTCCATCTAGTTCTTAGGATTTAGATTCTAGCCTCCTCCCTCTTATCCATTTTTTTGTACTTGCGCCTGGTATGCATTGCACCGATCTTACGGTCTAGCCACCCATAGTACTATGCTTTGTACTTTTGTTTGTAACTTGTTTTTAATGCAATTTTGCCTTGTAACAACCTCCGAGCTCTCTATCCTTCCAAATTGACAATCTATAAATTTATGAGTGTTTTCTTTAACCGTACTTATACGGTATCGTATTCCAAAATTTCATACGGTACGGTGAATTCCCGTACGATATCGTACAACCGTACACCAATGTTATGTAACCTTCATCTAGAAATGAATTTGCAACTTCAATAAGAGGAGCATATGGGCTTCTCCACTACAAAGGTCTCTCTAGTTAAGTTGTAGAGAGGACTACTGGGACGTTGCTATATGAGGCCCCGAGTGGGATGCTCTACCCTCAGTTTCATTTCGTTGTGTAGTTATTATATAGATGAAGGGGGTAGGAGTCTCACAATAACTTGTCATTACTTTAGGTGAAAAGGTCTCGAAATGAAGCTCTATATCAAGAAGAACCCATGGAGCAGTACAATAAAAGCACCCAGTCCCATCTGAGTTCTCTCTATCTCTCTCTCTCATGTTGCATAGCGGATTACACACCCAGCTCCCAATCAATAGATCAGGGGTTGAGGTGGTAAACATGTTTGTCTAGGAGGGATCATATGTGGTTTGTTGGCTTGGCTATGTCGTTAAAACTCCTACTAATCTCCTCTCTTTTTTTTCGTAATAGAAGATATATATGTATATACTCTCTCTCTCTCTCTCTCTCTCTCTCTCTCGCGCGCGCGCGTGCATACAAAAGGCACAAGCAAAGTGTGCCCCCCTTTTAAAGCCTACAAATAAAAATAAAGCTCAAGACGTGTAATTTTTTACTATATAGATTTGATATTATCTTACATACTAAGAGAGAAGTTCGGGTTATTTCCCAAACTTGACAAAAACCAAAGTGTGATCTTGACTCCATGAAAGTCTACTCATAAAGCTTTAAATCATCAGAATAATACGCAACGGAGATGATGACCAAATCTGGGAACACGAGAGCAAACGCAATGCAGAAAGAAAACAGCACAAGAGCGGAAGAAAGATAGAGGCGTGTAACTCTGCTCTATATACACAAAGAAGATCCCGAATATGATACACTTGTGACAAGGGACTGGGGGGCCATTTTATATGGCCCCCATAGTGCAGTCGGCCTGTTTCAGAGGCAGCCGACTGGCACTAAACCTCCACGACCAGCCAAAAAAAAACAGTCGGCCAGCTGCACGGGTGTGGGCCAGCACATGTGGGAGGTCAAGGACCTGAAGCAAAACAATCAGCCAGCACCAACATGTACAAATGCAGTCGGCCAGCATCAGAGGTCCTCCTTCCACCACAGGGCTGCCACCCAAGCCACAGAAAAATAGGAAAAAATGAGGGAAAAATACCGAGAGTGGGGAAAATGAGAAAACACCTAATACGGGCAGGCATACCCACAACAGAGGCCCTGGTGTATATGTATAGACAGGAGATGACTTCTAACACCCCCTCTCAGCTCCTGGCTGTGAAACCAACCACAAGGAGCTATGGTGCCGCCTGAGCAAATCCTGAGATAGCGACTTCGTGAAGAGGTCCACCGTACTGTCCTCCGTCGAACAAAACTCTAGCAAGATGTCATCAGCAACGATCTGTTCACGAACAAAGTGCCTCTCGATGACCATGGGTTCCTCCAGTGGAAGCCCAATCCTGCAATGCAACCTCTGCAACCTCACCACCTCACAAGCAGCATCACAAGCAACCTGGTACTCTGCCTCTGTCAACGACTGCCTCTTACTGCTCCACAAAACTGCTCCTAGGCCTAAAGTACATCTCCTCGTGTCCGGATCTCCTCCCCAAACTGAGTCACTCCAACCGTGGAGTCGAACTCCATCAATCAATCCCCCTCCTATGTAAAAGAGTCCATGATCCTTCGCATGCCGCAGAAACCACAGGATACACAATCCTGCCTCCCAAAGAGTCATCTGCAACCATGAGCTCAACTGCCTCATCAGGAAGCTCACGTCCAATCTAGTGTCCATCAACCAAATCAATGAACCATTCTGCTTCCGAGTCAAAGAGGCATCACACTGCTCACAAGGATCAACACCTGTTACGGTGCAAAGCCAAGTCCTGGAAACCTGCTGAAGACCACGCAAGGCCTTCTGGAACCTGTCAACCACCCCCTCTGATTCCGGAACCACAAAGCCTGGAGAATCCACCTCCTTCTGCAGATATTCAACTACCACCTGCCTGGCTTTCTGAGAGGTCCCCGTGGAAAGAACATCCTCATCTACAGGAGTTTCTTTGTCCCGAATACTACGAGACATCAGAGCATAAGTTACCTGTTCAGTTTCCTCTGACTGACGAACACAAGAACCACCAACATCAGTACTGGAAAGTCCCTACCAACTGCTGCCAACAACTGGCAAGCTATCCACCATCTGGTCCCGGAAAGCCTGCACCTGCAGCGTATCCACACTTAAGTGGCCATTACCAGACTGCCACTCATCACAAACCTAAGGACCTGGGAGAGAGAGTGCTGAAAGCTTGTAAACTCCATTCTCCACTCTGCCTTCCCAAACCACCTGGCCTGTTGCTTTGTCCCAGAGAGCAACAAAATGCTCATCAAACTCCACCCGTACGCCAATCTTGCAAACTTGATGCGCTGACAACAGAGGAAAACCAAGTGACGGAACATGCAACACCTGGGAGGAATGCTTCCCTCCGCTACCATCGGGAACTATCTCCAACCTGCCCTCACTGTGAACTGGGATAGTGGATGTATCCCCAGTAAGAATGTGACCAAAATACTTGTAGAGATCCTGTAAATTTCAACAGGAAGAAGTCATGTGCCTGGAAGCACTACTGTCTAGAATCCACTCCCAAGTATCCGTAGCGGCGAGTCCTCCAACCTCCTCCTTGCCTGAAGAAAATGAAACATCAATGTCCATCACCTCCAAGTGCACAAAAGCCGGAGCCTTCATGATTGCTACTGAGGAATCTTCACCCTTCTCGGTCTTCCGCTTGGGACACTGCCTCCAATAGTGGCCTTTCTCGCCACAATCATTGCAGGTCCTCTCTGCCTTTAGTTTCTCGCGGTCAACGACGGACTTCTTCTCAGAAGACTTCTCCGATGAAGCCTTCCCTTTGCCCGTGTTACGGCCTTTCGACCGTTGGCCAGTTAAGGCCTCCGAACCTCCACCCTAAGGAGGGTTCGTGAATTGTTCCTCTTAGTCCAAGACCATGGGCACAAGCTCCTCCCACATCATCGTGTTGAGCCTGCCACTGGTAATCAAAGACGAGTAAAATGCTAAGTACTGAGAGGGCAAATGCGACAGCAACGTTATGGCTATGTCCTCTGACGATATCTCCTTCCCAGCCTGAAGAACTTCCTGCTGAAGAGCCTGCAGCTTGTTAATATGCTCCCGCATCGTCAACGACTTTGCAGGTCTCATAACCCGCATCTGTACTTCCAAGGAAAACCTCTTCATGGGCGATACCCTATTGTAAAGAGAAGCCAAATGCTGCCATATACCTTTGGCCAGCGTCATATGCTTTACATGATTGATTACCTGCGGTGTGTAGTTGAGGAAGATAAACGAACAGACCCTGGCGTTGACACGATCCCACATCTGTGCCTGTGCCTCCGGTCCTTTCGGATCAACGGTAACTCCCCTTCCTCTACTTTCGGCCGTGGAACCCCAACAATGATGAAATCAGCAAGGTCGTAAGACTCCAGAACAAATTCCATCATAACCTTCCATATGCTGTAGTTGTTCCCGTCCAACTAACGGTCCACCAGGAACGTGGGGAGTGTAGGGATCTTCACATGCCTCTCGGCCATCTCATTGGGTGTCAATTTTCACATGTATTTAAGAGGTTATAAACTTAATAATACCTAATTTTGGGGCTTAATTTACCTATTTTAGAGTAGTCAATTCAGTTGATTCATTGTAATACTTCAGCCTAGTGAAATATGAGATCGATAATTAAATGCATGCATGAAGCGTGCAGCTTTCCTATTCTTAAGTGAAAAAGTAATTTTTTCTTAAAAATAGACCTCTCCAAAGTAGTCTATTTTTACATACAACTGAATTTAGCAAAACAACCTACGTAAGTTTGTAGATTAACACTATTCTCGTAATTTTGAGAATAAACTCCACTATATTCTAGCGAAATACCAAAGAGTTACAGCCTTTACAAGTTATAGGCATGTACGTATATAAACAAGATGAGACAGGTAAATGTCTACATAGAGTATCAGTTAATTTTATTATTTTTCTTGTATGGTTTAATTATTTCATGAGAGAGAGAGAGAGAGAGAGAGAGAGAGAGAGAGAGAGAGAGATAAAACTCTATCAAACATGGTTTGTAAGACTTGTAGGTTCCTTAGATGGAGTTCTCCTTTCTTTCTATATTCTCTTTTTTCCTCCGATGAGATGATGTCTCTTCTCTATTAAAGATATTGATTGTACCAAATAAATTCATATCTTGATAAATCAGTTAAATACTCATGTGTGAGAATGGGTCTCATATATGGGGGGGTGAATTGGACCCAATATGGTGTTTATGTAGTATAAGAGAGAAACAACTTCTTGAATTTCATGCAAAAATTACACGTGAAAGTTATCTCTGTACTTCAATCTTGATTAGTACACTAATTTTTCAATTTCCCTTGAGTTTTTAATCAAGATTTTACAACTCTCTTGTATAAAAAGAGAATGTATCACTTTTACTTACTTTATATCAAAGGTGACTAAAGAAGTGGCATGGGGAGATACTTTCAAGAACTACCAACAGATAAGCTATTTTTTGTATTGCAATTTTGTCCTGGCCTATATTTAATTAATGTTATTTCTTTTCATCTCCTTATGTTCCCTATTACACACACACACAATCACAATATCCTATTATAGCTACATGTTGCACCATGTAGTAAAGTTGCACTTGTAAATTTTGAGAAGTTTTTCATTCTGAAACCTTCTCGACATTCCTATTTCAAAGCTTTATAGCTTTCTATTCAATCACTCAAAATTTGGACTTTCTTTTAAAAGAAAAGTTTTAGTTGTTAGAAGGTTCTTAAAAAAACCTTGTGAGACAAACTTGGCTAAATTTTGCTCAATTTTAAACATATCTGAGAGTCAAAATGGGCACTCATTGTTTTTTGACAATTTTTTGCAAAAATCAGCATTTTTGCTATTTTGGAGGGTCAATTTAAGCCTCTTTCACTCATTTTTGAAAGTTCATCACTCAATCCATTGCAGGGATGTACTCTAAAAAAGGGTGGGTGGGTGGGAACAAAGAAGAACTTACACCTGCAAGTGGCTGTCCAACAAATCAACCCGCCGTCCTCTTGCTTCTCCTCTTCCCGAACAGTCCCGAACAGTCCACCAATCAGCAACACAACAGTCCCCCTCTTGCTCACACAAATCCCAAGAACTATCAAGAGCCTAGGGCTCTGATGCCATCTCAGAATACACAGCGGAGATGATGACCAAATCTGGAAACACGAGCAAACGCAATGCAGAAAGAAAACAGCACAAGAGAGGGAGAGAGATAGAGCTGTGTAACTCTGCTCTATATACACAAAGAAGATCCCGAATATGATACACTTGTGACAAGGGACTGGGGGGCCACTTTATATGGCCCCCATAGTGGGGTTGGCCTGTTTCAGAGGCAGTCGACTGGCACTAAACCTCCACGACCAGCCAAAAGAAAAAAAGTCGACCAGCTGCAGGGGTGTCGGCCAGCACATGTGGGAGGTCGTGGACCTAAAGCAAAACAATCAGTCAGCCAGCATCAGAGGTCCTCCTTCCACCATAGGGCTGCCACCCAAGCCAAAGAAAAATAGGAAAAAATGGAGGAAAAATACGGAGAGTGGGGAAAAATGAGAAAACACCTAATACGGGCGGGCACACCCACAACAGAGGCCCTGGTGTATATGTATGGACAGGAGATGACTTCTACCACATAGACTGTGCGCTGTGACATCCATAGTACAGTATCCATAGTGCAGTAAATAACGGTTGGTTTTTTGGGCAACACAAGCGAAACATGAACCTCCCAAGGTGAACGTTTTTCCTAGGTGGAAGCTTTTCAAGAAAGACGATGCGACGAGTTTCCAGTGTGGCAAAACATTTTGTGGAAGCGGAACGGCTGCTTTGTGCTATTATGTGGGCTTTAGATCCGGTTACAAAGTATGTATGCATAAAAACCATAACGAAAGGGCCTCAAACCATAGTAAAATACACATCAAAAAAGGCCACATTAATGAGTGACCCCTTTCGAAAACGGGTCTTTTTCAAAACGGCACATCAATGACAAAATGTTCTATAGCCACGTCTAACAAAAGTTGAAGATCACCCACATCCACCCCATGACGAAATGAGTAACATCCCACTATGCCCTTCTTGCATTTCTGGCTGCTGGCATAACTGTGCTCTCCGGGCTCCATCCCACGCTTCTTCAAGATGACTAGTCCTACATTGTAGGGCAACCCATAGTTGTCACGGTACAAAAATACGGCACAGTACCATACGGGAATTTTGGGATACTATATACGATAAATTTTAGAGAGAGGCTAGAGCTTCAAAGTTCAAACTATGGAAGAACTTGAATGTGAGGGAAGGTTAGGGGGAGGGAGGGCACTTTAAAGGAGTTGAGCAATGAGGCTCAAGAGCTCAAGCCTATAGGCCAAGACAAGCCAAAAGAACAATCAAAAAACAATTTTAAAAAGGGTCGAAAACGGGCGGAAAACGATCATAAACAGCCATTTTCTCCTTTCGTCATCTTCTTCATTAGCATTTTTTCATGTTGGTGGTGGTGTGGGGGCTGCATTTTCAGCCCTGGTCAGCAGTTGGTGGTCTTCTTCGAGTGTGGAATGCCCCCAACTAGTGGCATTTACAACTTGCCTCTCTTTGGCAGATCTACCTACTTCGTGGGTGCGTTCCAGCAAGATTTGTGGGCTTGTTTCCTGCGGTCCATGTAACATGCAGCGGAAGGATTCGTATTGGAGGATCCTGTCACACAAATGCTCACACCGTCTTTTGTATCCTGAGTTTCACGAGTTTAGCAATCCACTTTAATGACTTCAAACTTTAAAGAGATGTAGAGAGAGAGAGAGAGAGAGAGAGAGAGAGAGAGAGAGAGACTGTACACCGTATGGGGTCCCGAATTACCCACTGAAGGGCCCCCTATCCCGTTACCGGAATAGTATTTGCTTTATTTCTTTAAAGAGACTGACGGTGTGACTGACGATAAGCCAAACGCAAGACCTCTAAAAACCAAGTGTTGGGCTGAACCGTACACTGCTGTAGAAGCACCAAAGATGTCCAATCTCAAGCCTGTGCGCTCTTCCCAATGGAATGAGAAGGGAATGCAAAGCTGAGGCTGAGAGAGGGGCTGTTTGGGACTGTTCTAGACTGAGTATGGATGCTGTAAGTGCTTATGAATGCTGCGTTTTACCTTCACCAAGTGGTTGGAGCAAAATGATGAGATGATGAATGCTGAAAACTGTATGGATGCAAAAAACACAAGGTGAACTGCTGGCTGAATGCTGAACTGATGCGTTTTGCTGATGTAGAACTGCTGAATGCTCATGCGTTTTGAGGCGCCTAGGGCTGTAGGAGACAAACGCTGAGGGATGGTGGCTGAAACTGCAATCGCTTTGCTCCTTGTGCTGAAGATGCCAAGCGCTTGAATGCTCCATGCTGATTTATGATTGAATGAATGGCTGAATATGGAAGTGATCTATTTATATGGGGCAAAGAAGCCAGTCGGCTGGCTACAGAGCTGGCCGACTGCTCTTGTCCATAATAAATGCATAAAATATGTATAAAATGCTGAAAATGATGGAAAAATTACCAGAAAATTCCTAGTAAATATCCTGATACTAGATGATATCTCGGGTGTTTGCCATGGCCCATGCTCTAGATGCAATGGATGAATGATGTGCAATATGCAAAATGCTTTCTAATGCAAACCCTAAGGTTTAAACAAACTGTATATGCATGAATGTGTCTCTTTAAGTGGGTTAAGGGACTTAGACTGACTGACTGACTTGCTATGGCTGAGAATAACCTACGTAGCTCGTGCCTGACTTATCTTGGACTGAGGATTACAATGGGGTCACGCCGTACGACAAATATCATCCTGAAAGGAACTAATACTATACAATGTTGCAATGATGATGCACTACAATGCAGAGTGCATGTGACAGTCCAGTCCCACTCTACCTCAGTTTTCAGAGGGAGCTAGTCAATCCTTTCCTTCCGTGGTGTTGGGAGTTTGTTGGAGAAGTTTTGGAGATTGGCGGCTTGCTTGTAGAGGTTTGCTATTGTTGTAGATATGGCCTCCCCCCTATACGAACAAGGAGGGACAGAACCAACTACGCTCATTGGAAGCTGCATATGCGGATCTAGTTCCTCCATAAGGGTTTGTGGGAGAGTTGGACCCAGGTTCAAGAGGATGAATTCCTTGCGGAATTACAAGACTGGGAAGATCGTCATTCGAATGCGCACTCAACGCTTGTGCGAACCATTACGAAGGAGGTCTCACTGGCCATGTAAACTCTTAACAATGCATATCAAGTTTGGTCCAAACTGGAGCACCTCTATGCTCCAGATTCATAAGGGTTTGTGCGAGAGTTGGACCCAAGTTCAGGAGGATGAATTCCTTGCGGCATTACAAGACTGGGAGGATAGTCATTCGAAGGCGCACTCAACGCTAGTTCCTCCATAATGCGGATCTAGTTCCTCCATAAGGGTTTGTGGGAGAGTTGGACCCAGGTTCAAGAGGATGAATTCCTTGCGGAATTACAAGACTGGGAGGATCGTCATTCGAAGGCACACTCAACGCTTGTGCAAACCATTACGAAAGAGGTCTCACTGGCCGTGTAAACTCTCACCAATGCATATCAAGTTTGGTCCAAACTGAAGCACCTCTATGCTCCAGATTCATCGATGCAAGCGGTTACTTTGCAAGGACAACTGTACGGTCTGTTACTTCCTACTCGTAGTTCTATGAAGTCATTTCTTATCAAGGCCAAGGTTATCCATGACCAATTACTGGCAATGGGTGCTGCCTTGTCCTCTGCTCAGTTGGCTACACTTATCCTCACCAAGCTTCCCCAAGAGTGTGATGTGGTTTCTCCGGCTTTGAGGTGCCAGGTCACAACCACTCAACCGGATTTTGATGCCCTCCTTCTCTTGGAAGAGTCCCACCCTCATTTCTTAGGGTAAGATCAAGGTGTCTCTTAATAGTTTAGATCAAACACTTGCTTCAGTACAGAAGAAAGGTCAAAGTCGGTGCTTCTCTGGGGCTCCCAAGGCACTTCCGGCTCAAGAGGACTAGGATGGTGTTCTTCTCTAGTATACATGAAGTTTCCCCCATGTGCTTCTAGCCAAACAAGGGGGGAGGGGCTGTAAGCAGCTCCATTTTCTAGTGAATAGGAATCGCGAGTCAGAGTTCCAAGCATTAAAAATCTGGCAAGACAAGGTTACCTTTGGTGTAGCAAAGACTATGGACAAGATATGTTCCGAGTTCATAGTTTGTGTTTTTTTGGGACGACGTGTGTTCACAGTCCACTGTTGGGGGATAATGGGTGCGATGTGTCCACCAACTCATTATTCTATTCTTGGAGTTCTCTGCACACTGGTGTGAGAATTCAAAGCCAAGCAAATTTCCTTCTTGTTCATAGTGGCATTGTGTTTTAAGGAAACAGATTGGCGGGTGCTCTCTCCGAGGTGATTCCAATATCTGCACTACTGGAGGGTCCATTGTTACATCTTCATCAGCTATCTTCTTCAGAGTTTTACACACAATGAGCTACAAAGGAGGTGTTAGAATATTGTGCATCTCAATGTGTGGATTTTATACACTTTTCTTTATTTGTAGGTCGTGTAGTAGCAGTCTGCAAGCTCCTTGCATCACTATAAAAGGGGCCACCTCATAATCACTTTACTCATCCAATCCCAACACAATTGTAACACTCTTGTCTACTACCATTGTGAAAGCCTCATGCTATAATAAAGGTGATCTTGTCAACAAGTGCTCTCTCTCTCTCTCTCCTTTGCTCCCTCTCTCCTTTGTTTTGCTTCTGCATTGTGCAACTTTATCAATTCATATTGTACGGAATCGTGCTGTACAAATAGGTTCGTAACAATACAAGAAACAACTATGGGGCAGCCCATTTGTAAGAGCCTAAAAACAAGCACGCTCTCAGCCTTCCTCGGGATTCAGAATCCAAATACACAGCGATGCCAAGCCCGTTAGCGCAGCAAAGTTCAAACTTCAACGCCCCTCTCTCTACATAGTACTATGATACTACCCTAGCCTCCCCCCCTCTCTCTCTCTCTCTCTCTCTCTCTCTCTCTCTCTCTCTCTCTCTCTCTCTTCAAGCCTCAGATGATGAATCTTGAAGCAATGGAAGCCCAGCATCTTGAAACGCAATGGGAGAAGGAGATGACCCAACCAAATTGTTGGTGGCTACAAGTCGACATTTTGTCGAGGTACGATAGCAAGAGAGGCGGTGCCAAGAAGTTCAAATGTCGGTATTGTGGGATTGAGGGGTGTGGAACTCCGGAGTGAGTAGGCCTTAGTGGGTATGTCATCGGCAAGTGAAAAACTCCCCAAAGCTTATGTCACAAAAATGAAGCAAAATTATCAACTATGCCTAGTTCCAAGAACGGAAAAGACACTCGTGATGCCAGCAAATGCCACATGCAGACCTCCTCCCACTACAGGTCGTAGACGCAGCCCAAGCATTGGGATTTGAGGGAGTGCAAGTGCCATAATTGGAGCATCTTCCGCATCTGTTCATGCTGCTCCATCCCAAACAAAAGGTAAACAAAGCACCCTTCATAATGCATAGCTAAGCACAAGTAATTGCATCCGTTACTCGTGGCATTCCATTTAATGTGGCTCGATTTCGTTTTTTCAAGGAGGTGGTGACTGAAATTGCCTCATCTCGGGCCCACTTATCAGCCACCCACATATGATGCATTGTATGAGAGGCTTTTACAAGATAGAAGTCTTGTGCATATGCCACACCATAGTTCCTTTGAAGGAAAAATGGGGCATCTATGGTGTATCCTTGAAATGGGGCATCTATGGTGTATCCTTGATGTGAGATGGCTAAAGCGACATACATAGGTTGGCATCCTTGCATCATGCAAGGGCAATGCTTTGTGCATTACGTCCAAAGAATGTGAGGGTGCGCCCAAAAAAGCACCCATCCTTTGTGCAATGTGGAGTGAAGCAATGGAGTATGTGGGCCCATAAAATGTGTGAAGTTTGTCAGATTTAGAGAGCACCAAGGGAATTATTAGAGCAACGATATCTATACATCACTCTTCCTTTGCATTGTATGTGAGGTATGCCAAGAAAGCATAGTCACACGGGACGCGGAATGGGAACGGGAACGGGGACGGAAAAAATTGAGAATGGTCATTCCCTGTGACTATAGAGTGAGGAAGATGCTGCCATCCCCAACATTACCAAGTCTAAAAATGCCCATTCCTTGTGACTATGCAAGAAAGTGCTTCTCAAATAGTGACACGCTTCGCTTATAACTACCTTAAGCTTCCCCAACATAATACTTGGATTGAAGCAAATGGTAACAAGCCTTGTGGGGGCATCTTGGCCTACTTCAAAGGTAGCATTGGGGAAATTATGCTTTGTCGCTATCATACAAGATGAGTATTGGCCTCACGTGAAGCATCTTCTTCTAACTTGCTTGCCTGTTGTCTATTTCAACGTCCAAGGGTGAGTATGTCACCGAAGAATACAACTCTTTATAGATTAACCAACCAAATAAGTTTTTAACACTTCTCTTGAGAGGAAGGACGAAACTCAGCCATGATGAATGCCAGCAAAGCTTCAAACTATCAACTCGATCATGCATAGCAAAGACAGTGCGACGGCATCTCTACTCATGTTATTAGCAACCAAGAGTAGGTGCACCTTTGATGAAGGCTAACACTAAAGAAAAACCATGCCACAAAAACACTCAATAATACACATTTGCTATCAAAATCCAACTTTGAGCTTTGATAGTAACTTACCTTTCTTACATATTTCATGAAATACAATAATTTAGACCACCATTAGCCAATTATCCAAGCAGTCAAAAATAAAGAGAGTCAACCACGTGAAGAGCACTTCTTAGACCTGCACATCCACACAAATCTCTCATCTCACAAACCACTGTTTTTTTCCCCCTATTTTCCATGCAAAACAAGGCCACATGCACTCTTTAGAAATGCAAGCCTGTACACCAAAAAAAAAAGATAAGGGAGGCTTCACTTGCATCCACTTGACACAGCCCCCTATCTATGTCCGTGGCCCTCATGGACAAGTTCGAGCATCCATGTCCATTGCCTTCACACAGCCAGACAGATTTAAGCAAAAAGCCTGCTGCCACTGCCAGGTCACGAACACGTTATGCAGCCTGGACATGGTGAGCAGCACTCAAATACACCTGTTTTGCAGCCAACATGGACTTGACCCTGTGGGCTAGGACCTCCACCAACCAAAATGATTGTCTTGACCAAGTGGCCCACCTTCAGTTCATGCTCTAGCCATTGCAATTTTCATACATGTTCCAATTTCTTATGTGATTCATGGGGGAAGAAAGCAACGGGCATCCGCACGCAAGGTAAAAACTACCACCACACAGCCTTTCCTTGTCCCCGAACGCATTCATGTCACATGCCTTGTGACCATGTATACAAACAACTAGATTAGCCGAACAATAAGACAAGCAAACTGTTTCCCTATAGTGTGGGGCAGCTTGGCATCCAGTTGCAGTAAGCTATGAAGAGTTAACAAGAAAGTTCCATTTATGGATTGCAACCAGACAAATTTGCCAAAGCTCTTACATTGCCTCACAAGTTTGAGCCAATTGCATTCAAAAATGGCAATTATAGAACAGGCAAACTGTCAAAACCAGGCCGCTCTACAAAGTTACAAACAGAAGAATGTTGCTAGCACATAACCAGCCTACGCAAAGAGAAAAAGACCAGATGAAATCTATCTGAGGAAATGAATTGTCACTTTAGGGAGGCTACATATTTCACATCCATAAGGTGGATGAATCACTTAAACGGTTAACACATATAGCTGAACTAGCTTGATATAGTTGCTCCAAAAGGAGCTGTCCAGCAACGCTAGTTCAGCTAGGGAATTTGCCAAGTGCAAATACCTCAAGAGAGCTACCCCATCCCAATCAAGACTAAGAGCACGCTACATGAGAGCCATGAGGTAAAACATATTTCTAAGGCCAAGGAAGAAACAGTCAGGTGTCTTGCCTACTCATTCTCAAAATGTCAGGATAATTTGACGCCGGGTTGGCTTCGCTCTCAAGTGAGACACACCTAAAAAGGCCATCAGGCACACACGCGTGTATATAATTAGAAAGCATAATCCTTTAACATTTGAGGTTGCGGTCAGCAGCAGGCGATTGGTGTAGTTGTTGAAATTTAGAGAAGCTGGCAAGACGTACAGGGTCCTACGCCCCCCACCGGCCTTGCAGGTCAATGACGATGTAAACATTTTTCACGAGATAGAAAACAATCTCAACGATATGCAAAATTTGTTCACATGCAAGAACATCTGACACAATTTTGTAATCCACACCGACACTCATGAATGTTTTGTCTTAGAACAAATCTTTGCATCGTTTCGTCTAATATGAACAGTGGATGGGGGCTTCTCTACACGACCTTCTCGAGAAATGCTCTCTCGTTGGAGCCTAAGGCACAGGCTCCTCAACAACAGCCATGAGGTTTGAAGGCCTTATTGGAAGCCATACATGTCACATGATGCACAGACATCCGATAGTACGACCATAAAAAATCAAGACCTGGCACTGATGCATAGCATGAAAACAAATCATGAAGAGGGATAAAATGATTGCGGCATTTTTTTGGAAAAAAATGCTAATTACATAAATAATATCTTTCAAGGCAAGTAAGATAAGGGCAAACTAAAAGACAGAGTGTGATAAGGGGTCTTACCGTGAACAATCCAATGGCCACAACCGCCTGAAGGGCCTGCTGCAGCAAGACTCCTTTGGCCACAGCAGAGGGGGTCACCAAGTTCCGCATCTCCTCCTCTTTCCTGGAGTGCATGCGGTAGCGATTCATGGGCTCAAGCAGGTGGTAGACGCCTGAGTAAAGCCAGTAGACCATGATGGGCGCGAGGGTGCCCATTAATTCATCGCTCACATAGGGCTCCCAGAACACCATCTCTGAGAAGGGAAAGGGCAGAAAAACACACTGATTGATGAAGGTAGGGATAGCCTCCAACAAGGGGTTTGTGTGTTGAGAGCCTGAAGCAGGCGCATGGGCGTGGGGATGATAGCTTCTTGTGTCTGCTGGGGAAACCAAGGGGCGGTTACAATGGACAGGATAGGTCTGCAGGAGGCGGCTTTGACCGGCAAGCTGCCGCGTGGAGAGCGCAGGCGGTTAAAGAAAAACTCAACATAGACATAGATATGGCCCAATGCACATATATGGCCTCATACTATCATGTATGGCTTTGCGCTGTGCCACAACGTTCAAAGCCTAGTCGTCGTCATCATTCATCATCGTATCTTCTACGTATACGTACCTAACCCTGTATTCAACACGTGTTCCACCCAGCTTACGTGCAGCTGCCCCGTCAGCAACCCACTTTTAATTAGCATGCAGGAAAAAGGGTGAATGGTTTTTAGCAAAGCTGAATGGTTAATCAAGGGTGGGCCACTGCCCTTTCCATTACATTATTCCAACCTTTGAAGATAAGTTGGCCAAAGTTTGGACCTAAAACTAGAAGATGGTATTTGAAGGAGAAGCAGTCGGTTTATACATTTCGAGTCGGTTTATACATTTCGAGCCTTGATAGAGAATCCTATTGGCATGAGATCTCATGTGAAGATATGGACTAAGGAGGCAAGGGATGTACTACTACTGAGTCTTTGCTTGTGCAGTTCACATATCATATTTCTTGGGAACACTCATCTTTTGTTTGGGAAGAGGAGAGGTGGGATCAAAACTGCTTAATAGTGATTGAAAGTAGGATGGGAGTGACAGTTGTAAAAAGAGGTCTTTTATATATGGTTGTACTTAACCTATAAATATTTATGTTCCAAAAAAACAATCCATGATCCCACATCAGCAGCCTTGTGTCTCAAACCCTCCACTAGATATCTCTAGCAAGCCTTGACCACACAAGCCTCTCTATCGCCAACAGGCATCAAATAAGGGATGAGGGAGAGTGTTAATCTACGATTTCCTTCTTTGCATGAGGGACCTTCATCTAGAATTTTAGTATCGATTGCATCTGCAAGGTTTAAGCAACATCCGTGTGCTGCAAACCTGGAGAGAGAGAGAGAGAGAGAGAGAGAGAGAGAGAGAGAGAGAGAGAGAGAGAGAGAGAGAGAGAGAGAGAGAGAGAGAGGAGGATCTGTGTAGGGTATTTTTTTTGTTCAAAGCAATGTTAGTCAACATGATTTAATCTCATCTGTTCAATGTTTCTGATCGTTTTTTAACTAGAGCTGTATTGAGAAAGGGTATCCTCACCATATAAAAATATTGATAAAGAGCTACTCTAAAGGGGATTAAATAGGTTGAAAAAATATAGTCGTAGTGTCATTTTTTCCAAAAGTAAGGCTATTTTCTTCTAATTTTCACCTTCATAAAATGTAAAAAGAAATATGTATGTTCCATTAAAAACCATTAATCTAAAGGTTCCTATATTACTATGTGTAATTTGAATTCAAAAAATGCCATGGATTTAATTGGCTTAAATGCATATTTTTGGTCTTGTTTTGGAACTAACATCTATTCAAATGATTGCAAGTCACTTTTTTGTAAGTGCAACTAATGTTCATGATAAAAACTCTAGGAAGTGGAAGGTCACCTTTTTACAAATGGTTATTTGTTTTTAATCTTTGAAGGGCCCACACCATTGGCTATGTATGTGTTTTATTGTAGGATAAAGAAATATAGTTTTTATTTTCTTTCTTTGGTGGTGTTGCAAAGTTGGCCAATTAGGCAAATCTCTCTCTCTCTCTCTCTCTCTCTCTCTCTCTCTCTCTCTCTCTCTCTCTCTCTCTCTCTCTCATATTATATATTTAATTAAGTTTAGTTGGTGTATCTTAAATGTGTATAATTATTCTTAATTTTTAAAATTAATTTCATTTGATTATCTTGTTAATCAGATTTTGGTCTTTGTATCACAATTCAATTTTCGATCATTATTATTTAATGCATCCTTCTCATTTTTAAAATATAGAATTCAGCCCCCAAAACTATCTAGAGAGCACCCCAAAGCATGGGACAAGTTGTAACAATAAATATGCACATAAATAACAATAAATATCCCACCCATGTAAAGGCAACAAATATTCCACCCATGTAAAGGCAAGAGATGTTTTGCGAAGGAAACTTGCAACTTATTGGTCCAGCTATGACTTGCATTTTTAGGGGGTCAAAGGCCTTTAAGTCCATCACATAGCCTTTCCTACATAGTCCCAATTCCCAAGGCCAAACATGCCTATCAAATAGTTACTATATAAAATTTTCATATCAATGTGGTGTAAGTAATATGTATATTGCATTCTATAAATGTAGGCCTATAATTTCCTATAATTTTTTATTTATAGAAAATCATTTTTGAAAGTTTAAAAATTTTAAAATTGTATGAGTTAAAAAATATTTGTATTTTCAACTTGCCATGATTATGTAATTTTTCCACAGTTTACTTGGTGATAGGTGCCTAGCTAGTGCTTGAAAAATCAAGTTTGATGTGTATTTTCTCGATTTCGAATTGAAAATTTTGGATTGAAATTTGTCAACATCTTCATTTTCAAGGAATAATTAAAATAATACAGTTTAGTTATAACCCTGATATATTTTTTATTTTAGTAATAATTCTTGATTACTATGTAAGGGTTGCCTTTATTTGATCAGCTAGTTTTTTTCAAGCATTTTGCCTTGAATGGTTAATAGAAAATATGCTTTTTTCAAGTACTGTCCCTTGGCTAGTTTCATATCTTGTCCTTGCCATAATTCCCTTAGCTAGCTACCTTGATTTTATGTCTCACTTCTTACGATGATAACTAAGGTACACATCACTCTTCCTTAGGACCTGCAATCCCTATGCCTCATCACCATGATGGACGAGGTGCATGGTGTACTTTTTTTTTAGTTTTGCACATATTTAAGACTTTGGTGAATGAAATGTAGCGCTATATTGAGTTCCACTCTATTAATTTGTTCAGTTTTAGTCTTAGCTTTCTCAATATGGGTGTTGGTCCCTTTGTTAGGTGTAGGAATTTGTGGAGCTATGCACCTTTTTTTATGCTTATGTACATTATGCAACTACTCAATGCATGATCTCCTTCGAATGGGCATGTTTCAGTTTTTCACTTCATGCAATGTACTTGGATCATATTTTTCCAAGGAAAATCACATTCATACAATAACAAACACCACCCTTCAAATATTTGGTAATCAAGGCAACGAACAAGCTATGGGCAAGTCAGGCTGGAGTGAACACGTTGCAAAGATGTGAGAAGAACCATGTGTTAGAGCAAAGTCACAATCTTTGATGGCCACGGCAATGCCCCTTCCAGAGCTGAGGAAGCTCGACAAAATTGTATTGCATGCTATTGTGGTCACACCTTGGCCACACATGAAGGGAGAGCTGCCAATGGCATCCAATATGTAGATGTTGTCACATGCCCGTGTGCATGTGACACAAATATAACACGTTAACCACCACTCACAAGGACCTTCTCCTTAGATTATGAGCTTTAACCACTAGACTAATTCCTTGAGAACATTTTACTTTGATTTATATGTTGTGGCGTGTATATTTGTTTTACATTTCATCTTGACATCTTTTCATGATGTTGTCATACTCCTTCTTTTTATTGTTTGGCCTAATTTGTGAATTTATTGATTGGATCCCTTATCATGCCTAAATTTTATCATATATTTGTATTGCTTTTTTTTCTTGTCTACACCTCCAACCCCAACCCTATTTTCACCTAAAAAGACCCTATTTTCACCTAAAAAGACCCTTTTATGTTAGATCTACACTATTATCTTTCTCCACATTTTGTATAAGACTTTTAATAAAATAATTATTTATTTGTATTTTGAATATGCATAATAAATTAAAACTTCTTGCTTAATTTATTATTAAACTTTCTTGCTTAATTTAGTTATTTTTTCAAATTGAACGTGATCCACCTTGAATGTCCTATATTTAATTACTATCTAAGCTATGTTTTCTTACTTATAAACCGAGGTCAAGAAATATAGTGTAAAGATACCCAATATAATAACCATATAATATAATAAATCGAGGTTAAGAAATATATACCAATATAGTGTAAAGAGACCCAATATAATAGCAATATCATGTGCCCCACATGATATCATAAATATTATTTTTTTAGTGACAACCTTAAGCAAAATGATACCTTTGAAGAGTGGTGTTGCTTTGTTGATTATCACCCTTGACCTTGAAGGATCATCTAGAGGGTTTAGGGGAGATTCTATCAATTCTAGGTGCTAAGGCTACAAACTATATCAAGCAACTTGTGAGCATATGAAAAACTATAAGTTCATTGTTTGATGTGACACATATCTCTAAGAGAGCCTTCAATGCATGACCTTGACATTTTTCTAACATACCAAGAAGGGTATAAGTGATAGCGGTTGTGAAAATCTTTTATTCTAGATATCGTAATTATACATGTACTAATATGAGACAATAGGTTTCAAACAAACATATGTAGGTAGTCTTGAATTACTTAGGCGTCTTTTTGAAAGCCTCTAGATTTTAGGTCAACAAGTGTCGACACATTTTTCCAAATTCTCTAGAAGAGGTATGTGTCTCTTAATTTTCACCTCTCATGAAAAGCGACATGGATGTATAAATCTTCTTTTCAGTCTATGGTTTAGTATAGTCTTTATGATTATTTGAAGGCTCTCACAGCACAATTTTAAAGATCATAAAGGATCAAGGAAATATGGATAAGCACATAACCATGTTCCCCCCTCTTTATCATAGGCCATAAAAACACATATGAGCTTAGAATGGAAGGTTAAGATTTCATTATGTAACCCATGGCTTCAAGCACATGGTGACATAACTTGTATATGATATAATAAAGGACACTTAACAAATTAGAAAGCTAAGGCAAATAGTTTGAACTTGAAACTATTCCACCTAAGATTTAAGCTAGAATAGTGTTTTAGATATTTTTTGTATGTGTAAAAATGTGAACATGAGGTAATGGATGAGAAAAAATAATCCATAAATAATCCATATTGTTCTTGAGTGGTGGTGCAACAAGAATAAGAGTGATGGTGGTCACAATGAGAATAGGACATAGTCATGTTTTCCATGCCCTTTTAAGAAACATATAATGCTTCTTGCCTTGTTCTTCTCACCTTTCTTAATTTTCAATAAGGTAGATACATGTCACACTCTTGCAAGAAGAATGTGCTACTTTATTGCACCATCGATATAATAATTCAATAAGGTGGTATCCTCTAGGTGGTATCCTCTTAATTAATACGATTGCTTCTTGACTGCTTCACCACACCTACCCTTAGATTCTTCCTTGTCTCTTTCAATCTATGAAATTATTATGCTTGTCTGTAGCATAGGCCCCACCATAATGATAAGAGTACCAAACTAATATTGAAGGCATTAAATTATTTATTTTTAGGTCATCATCTACTTTTAGGTAGAACCACAATTATCTTAGACAAATTCTAGATGCATCCCACATTGGCTCGAATTGTCTCTCTTTTCTCAAAGACTTGAAGGTCATGTTGAAACTTAGGTAATTATAATAATTGAGGCTTAGAGTACCATGAATTGTATATTTTTCTCAGACTTGAAGGTCATGTTAAATTGCTGCTCTTTCTCTTGAAGACTTGAATAATTGTAAGAATTATGGCTTAGAGTATCATGACTTGTGTACTTTCTAATCTCTCTCAAAAAAAATATGTTGGATGTTGGATCCATCTATATCGTGTGCCTTTAAAGCATTACTTATGAAAAATTTGTACATTACTGAAAAGTAAACTTAATCCTTTGTTTTATGCATGAGTTGTTAATTAGCATGTAATCATAATTTATTTTTTAAATTCTCCACTTACTTACATTAATTGATTTCTTTGAAAGAGATTGCAAGTGAAGATTGGGTCCCTCTATGTTCAACATACTATGCTTAATTGAATTCTTTCGCTTGAAAGAGATTTCAAGTGAAGTTTGGGTCCCTTTATGCTCTCAACATACTATGCATAAATAATGATATCCAATATTGTTTAACATTGTTAAGCACTATTATAAGGGGAATAAAAGCATCATTATCTTGAGGGATTTTGACTTTGAGCATGTTAAGAGTGCATGTAGCATGGTCCACACTTATTCTGAGGGCTTTTGACTTTAAGCATGTTAAGAGTATGCATATAGCATACCCCACACTTATAAATTCTTACAAAGTAGGAATTTATAAATTTTCTACATACGGGTGTATTACATTTTTTAAAGAACGATAGAGAGGGTTCTTTCTAATTTTCTACCTAAAATTGCCTCATTCTCTTTACGACATGACTCAACAAATACCTTGGGTTCTTTCTAGTTTTCTACCTAACCTCGAATAGAATTGCCTCATTATCTTCAAATGTGACTCAACAGACTCAAGAATTACTTTGGGTCTAACCCTTAAGAATTTCCTTATTTATTGGGCCTCTAAAACCCATAGCCTAGCTAGTTGCTCACACATTGGAAAGCCCTCTAGGTTTTGAATTTCTTTATGGATCCCATCACTGCATAATATGAAACAATTTCCTCCCTTAAGAAAAAATGTATGTCCTTGTAAACAAAGCTAGGAACCTCTTCTTTAAGTTACTTACTTTCTCCCAATTCCTAAGTCCTATCCTTCTAGGCCACTAGATATTCTAAATACTTAGCGTGTTGTATGTCTTCTCTTTTATCTAGAAGATTCCTTTCAATTCATGTGGAAGACTAGGCATTTTTTATAAATTCAAAAAGGGTTTCCTCATTTACCACATTATCCTCATCACCCACAATCTTCTTTAGCAACTTACATAAACACTGGATGTACTCTACATTCATATGGTAGATTCAAGTTGTAAGATAAAATTTAATGTTAGCAATATTTACTTAAACATTACTTTTGACATTGCACGATCGTCACTCCTTTCCACCATTTGTAACTATGCCACCATGCACTTAATGATAATTGATTATGGGATATATCCAAAGCATAACTTCTTTCCACCATTTTTAACTATTCCACTATGCACTTAACGATAATTGATTATGGGATATAGCCAAACCTATGACGTGTATTGCCAGCTAAGGCTAAATTTATATACATAGCCTAGGTATAATCTTAACTAGCTTAAATTTGGGGGATCACCACCTCTAATCCTGATAGAGGTTTCAAATGCCTTGTAGTCTCTGCCCACACCACTCAATGTAATGGTAACCAAATCACCATCTTCCATAGGGCACCAATAGATGCAAGTGCATCTGCACATCCTTTAATCTCATGCACATAGTCATTAATGTTCATGTTGTTTTGAGTCAAGCTATGTATCTTTTGCTTTAACTGCATATTCTTTGGTTGAGTAGTTGTATCATACAACTTTACCAACGTATCCCATAAAACCTTGGGATTATCTGTATCCTGGATATGGCATAACATTCTATCCATCACATAAATTGAGAAGTAATGCAGCACTTTGAATGCCCTTTCTGTCTAGTTTCTATATGCTCTAAGCTGAGCTGGAGTTACATTAACTATTGGAATTCTTGGCTTTGTCTCCTCACTTGTCACCAATTCCAAAGCCATGTGCCTTTCAAAAAGTTTGTCATGCCATACTTCCAAATCCGGAAGTTGTTTCTATTAAGCTTTTTCCCAACAATCTTATCTGGACCATCACTCATTTTGCTATGTACAATGTTCACATAATATACCAAAAAATCAACTCGAACACTCATACATGCTTGATCACCAATGATTTCCACACATCCCAATGATTTCCACACATCCCACAATTTTTATAGCAATTGAATCTGGGACTCAAAATGGCGACTGGACTCGGGACTCAATACCACTATTTGCTCAAGCTGAAAACCACTTGGCACTACTCACATATTATGAGGAATACATTCAAAATAGTCCTCCACTTTTCAGAACACTCCACAAGTGCATACACGTAACATTTGCATCAATCTCTAGGCAAAAACCCTATCAATAGGCTTACATGAGTTTCACAAATCCCACTTTACACATCATTTGCAGGCATAACCAGTGTCTAATCTAATTGTATCAGCTCCCAAATATATCAAGGCATTTTAAACCACATCCACCTTTGACCAAGGGTTTTAGCATGAAAAGCTAGCTACTTTGGGGTATTTTGGAAAGAAGTGGGACATTTTTGAACTTCCCAAGTCCATGTTTGGGGTATCTCGGGCAAGTTAAAAAGTATTAATCACACATTGCCAAGCTGCCACAGTCACATCTCGCTTGAGATATGTGGCGGCGGCCATGTAGGTTTGAGAAGAATTGACATGCTATACCTCGACCAAGATACATGGCTTCATGACCAGGCAATCTAGTCAGTATCTCTACGTATCTCGGGCAGGATAAGTGGAGTTGCTAACTATATTTCCCAGCCATGGTGCCATGCCAACTTAGTATGTATATTTATATCTTGGGCGAGATATAAAAATAGAGAAAATGTTTCTCGATCGAGATATGAAAGTTTATTTAATATATCTCAGGCGAGATACCGAAAATGAAATTGGATTAATATATGTGTGAAATTGAGTTACCATATCTCGGGTGAGATATGGCAATGAACAAAATATTTCATGGGCGAGAAACATAAATTTATTTAATATATCTCGAGTGAGATATGGTAATGAAAAAAATATTTCAGGCGAGAAACGGAAATTTATTTAATATATCTCGGGCAAGATATCGAAATTGAAATTGAAATATTATTTTCTTGGCATGAAACGAGAGTGAAAATGAATTAATTTATCTCGATCAAGATAGTTATATTAATGAGTTTATCTTGAGCGAGATACTTTTATGAATAAGTTTTCTTGGGTAAATTATTATAATAAGATTATCAGTGTCGGTGGCCATGCATCTCGTCTGAGATATTGGCACCTTAAATTTCCCTAAACTTTCCACATCTTTCATTATTTGTGTATCTCACCTTCTATTGTTCTTATGTTATCTCCACCTTTTTCTTGCCTTTGATGGAGCTGTTGACGCCTTTGGTGGAGCTGCTGGTGATCTCAATCGAGCTATTATCGCCTCCGGTGGAGTCACTAGTGATCTCGATCGAGCTACTATCGGGTGCAGAGCGTTCCTGTTGCCCAAGTAAGCCTCACCTCTTTTTCTTAGCTTTTTCTACATGCTTCTAATCATTATAGTGACTCTCCAATGCCAAAGCTTGCCAAGAATATACAATTTACATCCATGAGTGTGTGTGTGAGAGAGAGAGAGATATTCTTGCTTCTTCAATTGCACCCATGCACCAAAAAACACAACACAGAGACATGGAGAGAGAAAGACAGGGGCATTGTCTTGAGAGAGAGAGGCATTGTATACCTTCTGTGTGTGTGTGTGAGAGAGAGAGAGAGAGAGTCTTTTTGACAAAACGAAGTCAAATGCCCTCATCTATCTACCACACTGTGAACCCTTTCTCCTCTCTCTCTGTCTACCCCAAACCCCTATCTACCACAATGAGTCCCCAGTCCTTGCTATCAATCAACCTACAAAAGAGGAAGAGATATGCCCTCTCCTTCAAGGCGGGAGAGGGAAGGGGAGGAACGTAAGATAGATAGGAGGGAGAGCGCAAACCTGAGAGAGAGAGAGAGAGAGAAAGAGAGAGGAACCTGCAATAGTGAGCACTTGTGCAGCTTAAAATAGCGCAACCATATAGAAAGAGAGCGCAGTCCCCAACCGCATCAGTAGGGGGACGCTTTAGCAATCATGCCATTACTTCAGTTTATGCAAATCAATCCCATTTCCAACTTGGAAACCACCATTATATGAAACTCTGGCAGATTCATGCAGCATCAACAGCGTTTCATTTTGTGAAACGTCTCAACGACACACACACACACACAGAGAGAGAGAGAGAGAGAGGGAGGGAGGGAGGGAGGGAGGGAGGGAGGCCGCCTTTCCTTCAAGAATCCTAGATGTTCATTCTACGACTATCCATAGGAGAATTTTGTGACCATCCACAAGAGCCATCCCTTCAACCTGCAATCTAAACTTGAAACGTCCTCGTCTTTTCATTTATCAACCTTAGTCTAACTAATCCATTTCTCAACCTTAAAATTCACTTTCATTAATTAATTAATTTTTCTTTTTTTAACTGGTTGTAGGCCCCTATTTACTCCTCCTTCACTTAAAAAAATCATCCTTAATTAATGATAAGAGGCGGTATATGGCCATGCAAGAAGGGGGGAATAATCCGTCGGCCCACATAGAGAGGCAGGTAGTATCACTGGGCTCTCAAATCTAGACAAGCAGACTGCACATTCAAGGTCCTCCTTCGTGCCTTTGAGAGCACCAAAGGAGAACATGGGAAGCGTGTCCACCATAGCCCTATCGAGCCATACTAACGATTTGTGAAGAGAGCATTGGCTAGAGCAGTAGTTTGGGTGCCGACCACCATATCATGATCTCATCCTGCATACACGCTCATAGGGGTCCTATTACAATGCCCCTTTGATAACTGCTATGCTTGGATGGAATGAATTAGATAAAGGACCCATTGAAGAGGCGTTGCATTTGGCCATGAAGTGCCTTGTGTGCAAGCAAAGAGGTGGGCCTCTCCACAAGACTAGGAGAGAGAGCATCATGCAACCTTGCTGCAAATGAGAGAGAGAGAGAGAGAGAGAGAGAGAGAGAGAGAGAGAGAGAGAGAGAGAGAGAGAGAGAGAAAGAGAGAGAGAGAGAGATGACATCATGAAATCTTGCAATCCATTGCTAGTGAGTAGACTCTCACAGAATCCGTTTACAAAAGTGAACGGGTAGACAAAGGGATTTTTTGGCGAGATGACCAATTGGGCTAGCATATCTCATCATCAAACACAAAATAAAATAGAAACAAAACAAAGTCATCTCACTTAGGTGATACAAAACTATTGAGAATGAGAGAGAGAGAGAGAGAGAGAGAGAGAGAGAGAGAGAGAGAGAGAGTTACGTGGCACCCTGCAGTTTTTACCATGGCTTATGAGGCACATCAAGAGACCATCCCTGAGATGGTCACGCTCGTAGAGGCTTTATGTAGTCAGCTCCACGGCGGATAGAGAGATCCACATCCCTCCACCATGCATCTTGTTGCATCGTTAGTTAGTGTGCTGGCGATCCTACATTCCCTCGATGATGTAGAGTCTTTGATAGCATGGCTAGAGACACATCAAGATGGACAAGTACGTCGTGGCTTGTCTCATCGAGGGGTATCCTGACTACCCTCTATTAAAGAGAGGACATTATAGTTGTTCATTTGTGCGGATGGGCGAGTTACCTCTACAGGGCCACTTAAGGCGGCTTGGTTCACCCATGCAACTATGGTAGCCCACATTCTACCGTGATATGTGGTGTATTATGGTGCTCCGCCCCATCATCATGAGATTCTGATCTACTTTGCACAGCAATTATATGTAGAGTTTGTGTGAGGGCTTGAGGTAGATTATCATGATCATCGACCCGGTGTTGGCCATGGTGTAGGCTGGCTCTAGGACCAGGACACAAGGCCTGGTGATAGTAGGCTAGGCGTCTCCCCTGTGCACTTTGGACACCTTGTGGATTGGAGATTGTTAACCAAAACATACTACCTTGCATAAGAGAAGGAGAGAAGAAGATAACGATGCCATGTAAGGGTCGATTCAAAGACTTGCATTTAGCCAACCCTAATGAGGGTTAACCCCCCTATGTGAGGCTGCTAGGGGCTCACTCCACCTCCACTTGTGTCACTCAAATAAAGATCCACAAGCTAGGTAATGAGCAAGGAAGAAGGAAGCTATGGAAAGCTCTACCTCCACTTAATGCCAATGTGCATGCAAGAGGGATCTTGAGAGGAAGACAAGAGAAGGGAGAAGAGAAGAGATGCTTAGACTAACACCATCCACTCCATGCATACACCACAATCAAGCAAGCAAGCATTCACAAACACAAGCATGTAACCATAAACACAAGAACTCAATTTGTGACAAATGGGATCGTGTCTTTTCATATTCCATAAAATCATTTATATACATGAGCTCACTTTTTACAATGGTTGGCCGTCCATTTACAATTGGGGGACCAAAATTGGCTTCCTAGCTCTATGTACATCTAGCTCATTCCTACGACCGGCATTACTCAAGCCGTAAGCTCGGTCGTCCCATATATCTTTTCTCAATAAGCGCTTAGCACGGTTACATAATGATAGATTACAAGAACCGTAACCATGCTTGAAAATGACCTCCCTCCCTAATTTAGGTATGTCCTCGGAGCTGGCAAGGGATCTAGCGGTAGGAGATCAAGTATGTGTGGAAGAAGTCGCGCTGCAAGGTGGGATGTGTGGGGGAGCCCAATGGAAGACTTTGTAACTGGTCTAGAAGGTTGTCTCCATCATATATTTAAATGTTTGGAGTCACTAGGCAGGCATCCATTGGATGCACTCATAGTAGCCAAAAAGTTGCTTTACAGTGGGGCCTTAGTTGAGGTCGAAGGCCAAGCCTTGATTTCCCTCATGGTAGTGTCGCCAATCTGAGAAGGTCTCCAAGAGAGTGATGATGAGGTCAAAGAACCGGATGGTGGCCACCACTGTTGGATCCGGCACTTGTTCATATCTAGTGATGAAGTCATGGATGCATTTAAGCATGGTTTCTTTGGTGCATGGGTTCCGTGGCATGGAGGAGCGAACCACGAGAAGTTGTCGAGAAACTTGGGGTTTTTTTCCTTCTGCTGATGGAAAAGTTTCCATGCCCCTCGGCAGATCGACATATATTATGGATTAAGTTGGAGCCAACGTGGCGCTTTGCAGTACTGCTCACACATGAAGGGCTTGAGGAGGAAAGGACGTTGCTAGGCCGGCTACTTGCCCGAGGTTGAACGTGATGGGGTGAGTAGGCGGGGGGATTGTGGTAGCCTTCGCATTGACGAGGGGGGTGCTCACACTTCCAGGTGGTGCGATGCTTGGCGTCGAGGTATGGTCGCAGAGGGCATGGAGGTCCATGCTGTCGGTGACCTTGGCGATGGGAGCCTCTTGGAGTTGTCAACTGAGCAAGATATTTATGGCTTGCTCGAACTCTGTACGATCTAATGATCGTGCTAGTTGAGGGGGTTACGCGGGGGATCAATCTCCTCTTTCTCTCAGGGTGGTGGTGGGGGGATCTCCCCTTCCTCCAAGGGTGTGGGGGAAGGGATGCAAGGTGTGGTTATGAAAAAGGTGAAGGGGTGGCCGATGACAAGGCAAGGGTGCTAAGGGTTGCACTAAAGAACGGGGGAGGCATGGTCGATGTTGAGGGTAAGTCTTTTATGAGTATGGGAAGGCCTAAGTGGAGATTGAGAGTGGTAGGTGAGGGAGGAGTTGGTGATGGAGGTGGACTGGGGAGGTGACGGGTTTTAGAGGACTGTGAGGGGAAGAGAAGAAGCGTGGTGGTACTAAGTGGGGGTGGGGGTGGTTGGGTGCTTGTGCTGGGGTGAGAGGAGCTGGGAGGAGGGGGTTGATGCGGGAGAGATGAAGGTGGGGGCTGCTGAGATGGGGGTGGGTGCCCGGGGCTCCTCCCCCCGATGTCGTTGTTGTCTTCATCAGAGGAGGTGTAGTCGGGGATTTTGCAGTGGAAGAAAGATTTGGCTTCTACGGCTTCTTGGGGGGTAAACTCCATGGGGAAGGCCACATGGGAGTCTTCAAACTGCATTATGCTCGTGGTGGCCTGTAAAACCTCCATTTGTAGATGGCACTGATGGTAGAGAATTAGGAGACCCTCAACTGAATATATGATGGGAGATCGTAGTGCTAGAGGGATTTATATGCCGCATAGATGATATCCAACCCAGTGCGGTGTTGGAATCGGAGGGCCTCGACTGTTTTGGGAGGGGAGTAGGGGTAAGGGCATAGCCCATCAGGGACGATGAGGTCAATTGGATCGATTTATTTGGTGGGTTGGCCGAAGTGAAGGAGATGGGCCCAGTTCATAATGGCTTGGAAAAGGGATGGGCTAGGAGTTCAAAAAATATGGTGGGGTGGGTGAAAGAGGTGTCCTTAAAAGAAGAGGGTGGCCAGGAGGGAGATGCTATGAAGCAGTAGTTTGGTTAGGATATAGGAGAAGGTGGCTTGTGATAGGGGTTCATCGCTCGTCGATGAAAATATCATGTTGGAGTTAGTTAAGGCAAATGGTTTTGAAATGAAGCTCAAGGAGTTGGGATGGGTTTTAGGGAGGAATGGCAAGGAGGGGGAGTTTCGTGGCGGTGTTCAACACGTCAACCTTTCTTTCGAGCACGTTGGGGACAGGGCTAGATGGGGTGGGTGGGTGTTGGGAAGCCCAAGCTTCCACGGCTTCAAGTTGTGAGGTTTTGTGGTGGAGGGCCTCCTCCGTGACCTCACGTCATTGCTGGAAGTTGAGGTTGGTTTTTGTGAGGGATTCTTCAGCTATGGTTGCTCTTTACCGGACGTCCTGTGCTTCGACCTAGCAAGGGAAAGGTCATGCAGTGCCCGCTGCTCTACTTCTTGGGCCACCTGTCTCTAAAGCTCTGAGAGTGAGGAGAGTGTGTTGGCTAGGGTCTGCTCTCTATCCTCCAGTGCCTGGAGGTTGATGTTGGTGATAGTGGTGTTGTAAAGAGCTTCATGGCTCTATTGCTCCTAGGCCTTTTGCAAGTAACATCTATTGATGTGCCATGGTGGCCAGTTCTTGCTGCCTGTACATGCAATCCATCATCTCGATGATAAGTTCTTTGGCCAAGTGGGAGAAGCCTTGGGAAAAGTTTGGCACTTTCCCACGCGATGAACGGATGCCTTCAGAGTAAGCCTCATGGGACTGGAAACTGCCTGTGCGCCAGCGGAGGGTTTCCAATGCGTTTCTATGGGAGGAGGCAAGGGAAGATGGGCCAGCTTCCGAGAAGTGACGAGGGGACGGAGAGGAGCCCACAGGTGGTGGGGTTTTGTACATATTATGTTCAAAAAAGGCCTTTCGTTACGCCTCCTCCTCCTCAGCAACCTTGTGGTGGGCTTTCAACGGCTTGTGCCTCTATATCTGGGCCATGATTGGATTGGGGGTGGAGCCTACTCCTGTGGCTGAGGGTCGGGGTGGTGGTTCTTGGGGGTGGAGAGGTGGGAGAGGAGCGAGGGGGAGGGAGAGAGGTTGGCACTACATCTGGCCCCTGCAACTAAATGGCCCTGGGGAGTTCGTCCCACCCTATGGCATGGTACAACACCTTTGTGAGCAAGGACGTGGCTGCAAGCTTTCCCTGTGGGTTGGCACATATGGAATGCAGCTCCTTATGTAAGTACTCTACTCAATGAGACGAGTGTGCCTTGGTGGACCCTAGCAAGTGTAGAGAGGTAGCCTGCATCTGCTAAAACAATCTGTCCATCGAGTGGTTAGCAGAAAGGACATGGCCCTGGCCCTGGCCGGCATGACAAGTTTGGTATTGGTAATGTTGGTCCACTCCACCCCATCCTTGATGGTGGTGCCTTGGTAAGTTCCACAAGCTAGGACGTTGTGGGTTTGGGGTTGCCGAATGGGTTGCCTTCGAGAGGGTCAAGGAGTTAGTGTTGCTGGTATAAGAGTGTGGGAAGTGGATTGGTGGGGGATCCACAGAGTAATGGTACCGAGAAGCTTCTTAGGTATCCATTGGCGAGAGTGCATGCCTTGTGTGCATCGGCTAAATTTGTTAGTAGGGTTAGTATTGTTAGTGAGGTTAGTTTTCCGAGGGTAGGAGCGGTGGTGGCATTGGGGAGGTTGGATTGGGCTACTGTGGAGTTGGGTAGCAACTTGAAAAGTTCAAGAAATATCTACCTCCATTCCATCTCATTGCCACATTTCATCCAAATACTAGTGGTCGGAGGCCAGTTGTAGGGTGGTAGTCCTTGCATCCCAGTCGATGTTGTAGCAGTTGTGTCCCATCTATCATCGTCCGAGAAGAATTTCCTCACACATAGTTCCTGCATGCGTCACATAAAACTTCCCTTCTAAGGGATTATTTCCAATGTGGAATAAGGTTGTGATTGCGCCTAGATAGTGAACAGCTTGTGAGGCCACTCTTGTGACCATGGCTGGGGTATCTTTTAATGGGGGTCTCCTGAGGGAGAACCATGTGTTATAGGACAATAAGTTGTGATTAGCCCCTGCACGACAAGAGCCAATTTTTGGTGAAGCTTTTCGGGGTGGTCATTCCTAACCACAATTGAGCAGGTTTCACCTCCCAGTCTTCTTCTTCATGGTCTACAACTTGGGCTATGTTGATCATAATGTTTTTCCCCCAAAGTTTGGCTTGCCGCTCTTTGGCCTCTCGTTGGGCTATTTGTTTCATCTCTTTGTGTTTGATTTTTTGTTGCTTTTTGTCATGAATGGCCCTGAGGGTGGTTTCATTTAGTGGGCCATAGTAGCTTTTCAATTTGCTACCATTGCAATATCCTGCCATCTCAACGCCGTCGAGTGTCTCTATGCACACTGCGCCTTGTGTGGTTATCTTGTGACCAGGAAGGGTCCTAAGCCTCCGAGTTTGAGTTTCTTTTATGCTAAAGAGGAGGACCATGTCACCCTTGTCCATTTGTTTGTCCTTAAGTTGGTAATTAAACTACTGTTTACGCCTCAATTTGTTGATAATCATACTATATATAGCGAGGAGGCGTGTTTTGTCGAGCTTTTCTAGCTCGAACATGTGACAACCGAGAGCATTTCCTGCTGCGAGTTTTTCCTTTACTACAATTCGCGAACTTGGGACCAAGAACTCCATAGGCATGACTGCTTCAGTACCATAGGTAAAACTAAAGAGTGTTGCATTGGTGGCAACCCTGTAGAATGTTCAATAGGCCGAGAGTGTTGCAGGCAACTTTTGTTCCCAATCGTTGCGGCTGGCTTCAGCTATTTGGTTAAAATGGCATAAGGAACTTTATCAGTGCTATGTGCTTGGCCATTGGCTTGGGGGTAGTATGGAAAAGATTTCCTGTGAATGACGAGGAATTCTTGTAAGAGTAATTGTATTACCTCATTAATGAAGTGCATACCATTGTCACTAACGATATCAAGAGGGCATATGAAGCGAGTGATCACTAACTCATACAGGAATTTGGTAGTGGAACATGTATCAACCTTTCGAGTAGCCCTTGCTTTGACCCATTTTGTGCAATAGTCCGTGTGGCTGCCAATGATGTATTGTATCAAGCTTGAGTGTATCGCGTAGCGAGACTAATAGGTCCTATGAAATCAATGCCCCATTTTTCGAATGATTGCAAGGACACAATGGGGTTTAGGGGCATATTGTCCTTAAAGGGTGGTATTGCCGCTTGTTCGCATTCATCGCACCGTTTGTTCACATTCATCGCACTGCTTGACATATTCAACTGCATCGGGCCATCAAGGTGGGCCACCATAGCCCTGCTGCTATGAGGACTTTGCGCACAATGATATCTGCCTGTGAAGTGCCCCCCAACACAGGCAGAGTGATCTTGTTCTAAGAGAGGAAGACATATTTGTCTTCTCAGACACAGTGTCTTAGAATTTTGTCTTTCCCCGGCTTGTAGAGTTGGCCTACAATTGGTAGGGGACTGTCTATTTAATGAGGCACCATGCTTGGTCTTTGTTGAGGAGGAGTGGGTAACTGGTAGGCCGTTGGCGAGGAAGTGTGCAACCTCATCTCCCCATTTTGAAAGTAAGCACAGTTGGAACAGGGCAGCATTTGGTAAATCATCATCGACTCCCATCGGTGGCTCATTGTTGGGGATGCATGACATATGGCCTGCCAAGACATGCTGTGAGCCCTTCCACACTGTGACAGTGAAGTTAAACTCAAGCAAGATTAGCAACCGTCGGGTAATCCTTCCAATAGTGCAAGGTTTCTTTGTTGAGATATTGAGCTCAACTAGTGCTACGGCGACAAACATTGATGACCCGCTTGGGTGATAGCTTCCACATCTACACCACTAGCATGGTTGGTGAGATTATGGGTGATATGCGGCCAATGGGATGACAGGCTGTGTGACAGCCATTTTGGATTACTACAGACTGACATAGTTATAGCGCTAGCTCATTTAGTCGGTTCACATTATAGACCGACCCTTGTATGTTGTAGTAGTTGAGTACTAACCCATATAGTGTGTACTCTTATCTTTATGTTATGTTGGTTGAGTAGAGAAGAACAAGATAGAAGAAAATTCAGCTATCCATCTCTCTCTTGTGTGTGTGTGTGTTTGCTTGCTAGCTCTCCCTCTCCCCCACATTCTCTTTATGGTATCAGAGCCTGGTTCGTGTGAGAGCTAAGGAGACAAGAACAAGGAAGGAAGGAAGCAATACTACACGGGTAAGAGTACCATCATCTTTTTCCCCTTCTTGGTTTAGGTACAACACCCCTCAATAGCTCTGGGAGCTACACATCTCCGATTGAGGAGCTATCTTCGTGGGAGCGGAGCATAGAAGGAGACAATGAGGAGCCTCCAGAGTTATCTGAGAAGAATGCCACTCCTGCATATATAAAGGCATTCAAGGATTGGATCAGGGTGCAAGAAAAGTCATGTATTGGCTTTCAATTAGTGTCACCACATACAGGATGCAAACACTCCAGCAATTGCATGGTAGAATCTGGTTCAAATGAAAACATACAAGATATGTAAACACTCCAGCAGTTGTATGGCAGAATCTGGTTCAAATGTTCCAGACTAACACAAAGGCAAGAAAGTTACAGTTAAAGCAAGAGTTGCATACTGTGGAAAAGAAAAGCATGTCCATCAATGAATATGCCTTAAAGATCAAGGGCATTGTTGAATCCCTTGGGTCTATCAATGTATCAGTGGAGGATGATGATTTGGTGAGTGTCTGTCTGAATGGGCTTGGCAAAGAGTACAAGTCATTTAAGACAAATAAAATGCCTAAGATCAGATGGTGGGGGAGAATATTTGTCCAATGAGTTTAGCGATTTCGTGAGAAAGCAGGGAATCAAGAGGTAGTTACGTGTAGGTACACTCCGCACAACATAATGGTGTTGCAGAAAGGAAAAACATGCACATTGCAAAAGTGGCACGTGCCTTGATGGTGGCTGAAAAGAATATGCCACATTAATTTTGGACAGAAGCAGTAGCAACTGCTGTGTACATTATGAACAGGACACTTTGCAGCCATTCATGGTATGGCTCCTGGACAGAAGTTTACAGGCATAAGACTGGATGTGTCTCACTTGAAAGTGTTTGGGTGGATTGCATATGTACATGTTCCTGATGAAGTGAGAATAAAGTTGGATCCAAAGGCAGAGAAATGCATCTTCATTGGTTATGCTATGGAGCAAAAAGGTTATAGATGTTATAACCCTACCACTCGTGAGATGCGAGTAAGTAGAGATGTTGTCTTCAATGAGATGAGTAGGTGGTATGCACCAGTAGTGAAGGCAATAGAAGATGCAGATGTAAGAAGTGTTGATGTTGCACCACATGTAGAGCAGCAATCACAGGTGCTGAGTGGACCTGGGGAGTCCTTGAGCAGTGGATCCAATGTTAGGCAGGTTGAGGAATGATGCAAGTACACATGTATTACGGAAAGGGAAGGAAAAGGTAGATCAACTTTTTTGTGCTTGATCTGTCAGCAGGTCACTCATATGTGGATGGTGACTCTAGTGGTTCTGAAAGCAGAGCCTTGATGAGGAGCTTGGTATTCCGTTTGTGGTCACTCTTGGTGTAAGGAGAACAGGGCTGTTTTGAGGACACCTGGCAGTGATCCAGGTGTACGCAGGTCTACGAGGGTTAGATACCCTGTTGATAGGTTGAGATATGATGGATATACAGCCCATCATTATTCTTACATGGTAGTATGGCTTGGACATGTTGTCCAAGTATGGTATGACAGGCTGTAAGCCTATTTCAGTGCCATTGGAGTAGAACAAAAAACTTTTCGCAGATACAAGTGAGCTTTTGGAGGACCCCACTACATACAGGCGCATAGTGGGTAGTTTTTACATGACCATTTACAAGGCGACTTGAGTTATGCTGTTGGACTTGTGATGAGTAAGTTTATGCAGGCCCCTAGGAAGCCACACTTGGATGCAACTAGACGGATCCTCAAGTACATAAAGTAAACAGTTGATTATGGGCTTTTCTATGAGGCTAGTATAGAGATATAATTGCAGGGGTACACAGATGCTAAAAGGGTTGGTAGTATTGCAGACATGAGATCTACCAGTGGTTTTATGTTCTCATTTGGGAGTGTTGTTGTGAGTTGGAGCAGTAAGAAGCAGCCAACAATTGTACTCAACAATTGCCTTGTTGAGTATAAAGGCAGAGTACAGGGGTGCTACTATGGCAGCTTGTGAGGTAGCTTGGTTTCAAAAGCTACTTGGTGACATGGGAGAGCCCATGTTGGATAGGGCCATTGTCATATATTCATGAGCAGCATACAGTTGGCCAATAACCCAATATATCATGCTAGTACAAAGCACATTGAGGTGCATTATCACTTTGTGAGGGAGAAGGTTCTAGCAGGAGATGTAGATCTGGTATATGTCAGCATAGAGGATTAGGTGGCTGGCATCTTCACACGAAGGCATTGGGCATAGAGAAGCTCCACAGGTTTAGGAGCTTACTTGGAGTGCAGTGTGTGGAATTGAGCTCAAGGGGGAGTGTTGAGATATCGAGCTCTACTAGTATTATATGGCGGACATTGATGACCCGCCTGGGTGATAGCTTATGCATCTACACCATTGGCATGGTTGGTGAGATTATGGGTGATATGCAGCCAGTGGAATGACAGGCTATGTGACAGCCATTTTGGATTACTAGAGGCTGGCATAGTTATAGCGCCATCTCATTTAGTCGGGTTCACATTATGGACCGACCCTTGTATGCTGTAGTATAGCTAAGTACTAACCCATATAGTGTGTACTCTTATCTTTATGTTATGTTGGTTGAGTAGAGAAGAAGAAGATAGAAGAAAATTCAACTATCCATCTCTCTCTTGTGTCTTGCTCTCTCTTGTGTGTGTGTGTTTGCTTGCTAGGGTTTGAAGCTCTCCCTCTCCCCCACATTCTCTTTATTGTTTACCAGATAGAGAAGAGCTTGATGGTCTACAAAGAAGATGAATTTGGTTGCTAGAAGATAATGACAAAACTTCTTGACCGTGTAAACCATAGTTAGCCCTTCCTTCTTAGTGGTGGTATAATTTCATTCTGCCTTGTTGAGTTCGTTGGCAAAGCTGATAGGGAAATCCATCTTATGTTCAACGGGTTGAGCCAGCACACACCCAATTGCAAAGGCAGAGGCATCAATGTGGACATGAAATGTGGACATGAAATATGATGTCCCAGTTGGGGGACCTCATAATAGAAGCACTTGCCAAGGCTTTCTTTAGGGTGTTGTATGCCTATTGTCATTCCTCTGTCCACTCAAAGAGGATTAGGAGTCCGTAAAGGGGGGCGAGCTATATCGACATACATGAAAATGAAACGCCGATAGTACCCAATGTGTCCCAAGAAGCGTTGGACTCCCTTAAAATTGGTTGGTGGTGGTAGCTCAAGGATGAGCCGCACCTTGCTGTCATTAGTGGAGATTCCTTGTTTGGAGACAATATGTCCTAGGATGACTCCATGCCAAACCCAAAACTGGCATTTGAGAGGGTTCAAGAAAATACGGTAGAGCCTACATCTTTCTAGCACCTTCCACGTGGAATTGACACAGAGGTCATCCATAAAAACTTAAAGGAATTTTTGAAGTACCCCTTGTTGTAGGCTGTGCACATCAGACGCTGGAATGTGGTGGGGGCATTGGTTAGCCCAAAAGGCATGACACGGTATGCATAATCTCCCCATTTAGAAGAAAAGGTTGTTTTGTGTTGATCTTTTGGATCGATCAATACTTGATTGTATCCAAAGAATCCATCTAGGAAGTTGTAGGCTTCCTTTCCTACGACTCTTTCGAGCACATTGTTCACTCACGGGAACACGGATTATGGAAGGAGGCTGGAAGCAATTAATGCGAGAGAGCGGGATTGTAGCCATGGGAACATAAAGACGCACATAATTTTTCCATATTTTTGTGCCAAAGTGCAATGTAAATCGTTTTAGGCCAATGTGGGTTCTAAATGAGAGTTCTAAGTGTATTAAGCAAGGCTCACTTATGGGGTTGTCTGCCCATGTGTGAAAGAGGTCTAGGGTTAGTGACATCTCTATAAAAGAGATGTTAGCTAAAGAAAGAGGACGTTTTTGGCCATTCTCATAAGCTATTGAGTGAAGCTCTTGAGCTCTCAAGCTACGGCAACTCTCTAACTCTCTCTATTGTACTCTAATGAGCATCAAGCTCCAATGAGTATAGCTCCACTTCTTTCTCTTAATCTATTTTAGCATCATTGAAGTAGATTAATCTATGATTAGTTGAATGCTTCTTTCTTTCTCTTGTGTATGCATACTTGTAGTGTGTGTGTGTGTAGTCTCCATTGATGCAAGCTCTTGCCCACTTCATTGGTAATGAGTTATTCATGGATAGACTCTCTCTATGAGCTTGTGGGTTTGTGAATGTTACATTCTATGCTTGCTCAAGCTTGTGGGTTAGTAGACGCACGCTTATGGTTTTGCTGGCATTAGGGAAAGCTAAGATTTAATCAATGTTTGAATGGGATTAAGAGATTGCCATGCATTGCTTGTTCTCTTGATTAGTGTAGTGGGTTTAAGGGATTGAGAGATTGATTGAGGTGTTGAATGGTTGAATCGTCAAGTGGTGGTTCGTGTATGTGAGCTCTCCCGCAAGGGATAAGCCTTCATGCACTAATCGGGTCGAGTCCTCAGATTGACATTATGTTTCTCAACACATTTGTTGATCAGTAGTACTTTATGAGCACTATATTGCACGGTAGAGAGAACCGCTCTTTAATGGCGCCGCTACCGGGGAGCGAGTGCCTACATTAGTTGAGCACCATACACACACTACCACTCCTTGTTAAGCTCCAATCGGTTGCAAAACCGTTGGATAGGAGAGCAGGCTTTGGGACTAATTTTGGTACTTATTTAAGACTAATCTTTTGTTAAATTCTCTTTATTATCTTGCAATTTGAGTGCGATTGGCTAGCTACGCCTCTCCCTTGAGGTCAGGACAAGGATTCAACACACGGGAAGGATTGGAGGTAGGCTCTAAACTTGCCAATTTTAATTTGTGTGCGAAAGAGAGAGGCCTGATTTGCATTTCTGTCATTCTGTGAGGATAATTTTTGCTGTCTGAGGTTAATTTTTACAGTTTCAATTTTTTGCATGTTCGTTTTATTTTTTGTTCTTAGCTTAGTTTAGTTTTCTACATCTTTAATTTTGTGCATTTTAGTTCTCTCTGTTAAACCTGCACCTATAGAGAAACTGAAATTTGTACACACACATGAAGATTGAACATTTCGAATTTGCTGCAAATCTCAAAGCTGCACACGCATTGAGTTCCCTGCACATGCAAATCTCACAGCTGCACACGTATTGAGTTCCCTACACACGCATTGAATTTGCTACAAATCTCACAACTGCACACGCATTGAGTTCACTGCACACGCACTTTAAAAAGAAAATAAAATAAAATAAAAGAAGGCGGCTGTGCGTGAACAGCGCACCGCGCGGAGAGACCCACACACCGCACCATAAAGACCGCCACCACCGCACCGGATAAAGGGGTGCAAAAAAAAAGAGTGGAAAATTTTTCATTTTCTGCCCGTCGCAAAAAATTGGGAGGTTTTCTAACTTTTTGAGAGCAGTTAGAAAACACCCATCGTCGAAATTTTGGTCTCGGAACCATTTTCCCATAGTGAGTTCAGTATGGAAAACTGGTAAATTTTAGGTGATTTTTTATCCTGAAAAATACGCTATTTTTTTGGCCTAATGTGTTCGAGGGGTTCAAAATGGGTTCTAGCAAAGTTTGAGCCAATTTGAAAAATTTTAGATTTTTTTTCAAAAAAAAACCTTAAAATTTGACCTTATGCACTTGCGGTCGGGACGTCATATAGACACTGCCATAGGGTCTAGGGCACCTTCTAGAGTGCCTACGCAGGAAAGTGGGACCCAATCGGTAGGAAATTTGGTAGATATTGCTGAAACCTTTTCCGAATCCCAATCTGATACCCTTTCTAGGACAACTAGCTCATTGTCTATGGACAATCTAGGGCGGTCAAATAGTCATCCCTTAGCCCCAAATAGGACACCCACAAGATCTTTTAATCCATTTGAAGTCGACATCATGGGGTTACCACTCAATGTGGACTTCAATATGTCTACACGAATGCTCAAGGAGATGAGATCTTTAGTAGCAGCATTTAGGCAAGCAGTTCGAGCTGAGCAAGTGACTGATAAGCATACGCAAATTGAAGGATTTGGGCTCACTCTTGAGGGAAAGGCCCTTGCTTGGTTTCAGGCACTAGAGGCTTCAGACAAATCTTCTTTACGAGTTTTGGAAGAGAGATTCATTGCTGCTTTTTCCTTGATGGGGATTCACAGCATGACACAGTAGCAAACATCTACTCTTTCAAGCAAGGCGAGACTGAGAGTGTTAGAGACTGTGTAAATAGGATGAAGCAGTACATTAATCGTTGCCCAGAAGATGAGAAGCCCACCCAGAGTCGATTAATTTCTCTCTTCTTAAAAGGACTCAAAAATTCAACACTGCACACACATCTCTATGCAAAGAAGCATACAAATTTCAATGTGAGTGTTGCCATGATGCTATGGATTTCACAGATAACTTCAAATTCCAAGATGGTACTGGCCCTGAGGTGCAACCTAGAGATCAGTGGGGTGATGACCAAAGTTCAGGGTCTGGCGCACTAGTAAATCTAGACCAGATTGCTAACCTAGTGCTAAGGAGATTGGGACAAACCTATCGCCCACCCATGCAGCCACAACAACAGCACCGAATGAGGAGTGTACTACCTATAGGTCCTCATCTTTGTGAAGCATGTGGCGGTAACCATAAAACCAAAGAATGTAATACCTTTTCTCCTCTAGTCACAAACCAACCCACAAAGAAGTGGTGCGAGGCTTGTGCTTGGAATTATACCCACACCACACAGGAATATACTCGCATTGCAAGAATGAGACAAGAGCGTGAGTAGCAAAGGGGTGCAATGGCTCCACAAATGCATCAACAGTATACTAATTTTGAACGTAAGCCACCGATGGCACAAGAGCAAGCACGACCTGTACTTGGAGCTCAACCTCCTGCTCCTGGGATTGCTCCTGTGAGGTTTGTTGACTATGACAATTTAAATATGTGTAGAGACTTGGTAAACCCAAGCTATGTGGAGAAGGAATATGCATCATATTCATCCAAGGAAAATCTCTTTGAAAGTCCCACATATCCAAGCCAAGCACTGGAGCCTCAACCGGGGGAACAAAATTCTTTGATGTTGCTAGGCGGCTACCAACCTAGGACTCCAGGCCCCTCAGGTCAATGGCAGCAAAGGAAAGTAGAAGCCAAACTAATGGGCCCCTGTTATGAGTGCGGAGAAGCCCATTGGGGTCGGGATTGTCCACATCACCAAAGGCAAGCAGCTCGATCCAATACAACAGTACCACAGTTTCCACCAATTGAAAGATATTGTCTAGGGTGTTGTGTAGAACACTTTCCAAAGGATTGTTTGCTAAAACCACATGAGGAAGGCACCTCTTAACCAAAGGTCTCACTCAACTTTGTAGAGGCTTCATGGATGATTTATGTGTTCACTCACAAGAGCGTGATGATCATATAGAACACCTCAGACTTGTGTTTCAAAAGTGTCAAGTTTATTGTATATGCTTGAATCCTGACAAGTGCAAATTCATGGTAAGACAAGGGAAGATTTTGGGCCATATTATTTCTCACAATGGTATTTCAACAGATATGGATAAAATTGATGTCATTATCTCATTACTCAGCCTATCAACCCTAAAGGGTTACAAATATTCACGGGACATTGTGGCTATTATCGTCGATTCATCTACATGTACCCTATCCTAGCAGACCATTATATGCTCTTCTTGTAAAGTTTAATTGGACTGACGAGTGTGAGGAATCCTTTGAAAAGTTGAAGCAAGCATTAGTGTCTGCACCCATCTTACGGGCACCAGATTGGAACCAAATCTTTCATGTCCATATTGATGCTTCAAACTTTGCAATTGGATGTATTTTGGCTCAATCGGGAGAACATAATAAGGATTTCCCAATCTCATATGCTAGTCGAACAATGCTGAGAAGAATTATACCACAACAGAAAGAGAAGGTTTGTCCATGATATATGCAGTGAAAAAGTTTCGCCATTACCTTTTGGCAAACAAAATTATATTTTTTGTGGATCATCAAGCACTGTTATATTTGGTGAATAAGCCTTGTGTAACTAGAAGGATTGTGAGGTGGTTTGTCATCCTTCTTGAGTTTGATTTTGAAGTGGCAGTCCGAAAAGGAACAACTCATCTTAGGGCAAATCATTTGTCTCGAATCACCTCTGGAGAAGCTCCTGTGGGTGTGGATGATGATATGTTAGATTCAACACTTTTCCTTGTAGAGACAGCTCCTAAATGGTCTGAACCCATCTTAGAAATTTTGACAAGTGGACATATACAACTAGCGGGTCCTAATGTGGACCTATGGTGACCATTCAAGTTAATCTCAGGGAGATTATATCGTCAGGGTAATGATGGAGTGTTGCGGCTTATACCTAACCCTGACCAATATGAGGAGATCTTGGAATGGGCACATGAGGGTATTGGTGGAATCCATGCATCAGCTACTACTTGTGTGCGACGTATAACTCAGGATGGGCAATGGTGGCCTACCATGCATGCGGATGCTGAAAAATTTGTTCATAAACTGTGCTTCATGCCATATTTAACAACCAATTCATAATGTCACATTATTCCAAATTTCAACTACACCAAGTTGGAGTAAGTATATTGTGGACTATCTTCAGCATGGTCATACTGATCGAACAATTCCTAAATATCGAAAGCGTGCTATTGAAGTTGAAGCGGCCAACTATATGCTGATAGAGGGCCAACTCTACAAGAGGGGCAAGGATGGCAACTTGTGCATGTGTATGTGAAGCTGACTACTTGAAAATCTTGACTCATGCACATGCAGGTGTTGGGGGTGGACACTTTTCGGGCAATACCACAGCTAAGTTGATTAGGTGGTCTGGGATTTGGTGGCCAACCTTACAAATGGATGCCAAAGAATATGTAAAACGTTGTGACGATTATCAAAGGGCCAAACCTCCCATCACAAAGGACAATATGCCATTGCGGCCTATGTTAAGCACACGTGCTTTTGCCAAATGGGGTATTGATTTTGTCGGTCCCATTAAACCTCCAGCTCGTCACACGCATGCCGAATATATTATAGTTGCAACTGACTATTTGACCAAATGGGTAGAGGCAAAGGCTACAGTCAAAAATGATGCCAGAACCACAGCCAAGTTCTTGTATGAGTACGTGTTTACACGCTATGGCTTACCTATTGAAATCGTTAGTGATCAAGGTGTGCACTTTGTGAATGAGGTCATAGAGTTTTTAGTTCAAGAATTTATGGTAATTCACAAGCGTTCTGCACCCTATCATCCCCAGACCAATGGTCAAGCTGAGAGTACTAACAAGATTCTCTGCACAGCACTCACAAAGATTGTTGAGGGACATAGGACTGATTGGGAGCAAAAGTTACACTCAGTTCTTTGGGCATATAGAACAGCCTATAAAACATCTGTGGCGCAACCCCATTTGAGCATGCTTTTGGGCTAGATGCAATTCTTCCCATTGAATTTCATGTACCTACCCTACAAGTTGCTAAACAATTGGACTGGACTGGTCATGAGCTTTCTCAATGCATTGATGAATTGGAACAGCTTGATGAGACCCGCTTATTGGCGGTAATGGGAATGTATGCCGAGAAGAGGAGACAAAAGCAATGGTATAATCGAAATGTAACAACTGGCCGATTCAAAAAAGGAGACCTTGTGCTCTTGTACACACTTAAGAAGCATAAGCGAAAGCTCAAGAAACGTGGCCTAGGACCGTTTGTGATTAATGAGCTTACTCCTAGTGGTGCAGTGCATTCAGAGACACTAGAAGGTGAGCAAATGCCTAACTTCATTAATGGAAGTCGTCTCAAGAAATACAATGAACCATTAATTGAAGCCATGCTTCAACAAATGCATGCTGCCCACACACGAAAAGAAGCACATGACCTACTTAAACGTCAGGCTCAAGAAGAAGCTAAAGCTAGAGTTGTAAAAGCCAAGGAGCGTCGCAAGGCTTCTGTGTTGACCTTACAGTTGGCTACTGATGAACAATATGTCGATCCTTTCAATATTCACGTGTGTCTTCATCTTCATGAGACTACCTACTTTGTCTCTGCCTTAATTGACTCTGGTGCAGATTATAATGTTCTCTCATTTGACACATGCCAACACTTGTGCACATTCCTATATTGACTTACGAAGCTTCTCAGGTGAAGATAACCCTATAGAGGGAAAATGTGTCATTATGATGTCCATTCAGGATCACCAGATGTCACTCTGGCCACATCCACTGCAGTGTAGGTATCCTTTATTGGAATCAGATGGGCAACTTTGGTTAGTCTGTCAACTACCACGAAGATGCCTTTTATGTGGCTAGTAAGTCCAAGGTAGTGGTAGAGGTTGTTCTTGGTCGATCATGGTTAAGTGCTACCAATTGTTCATTAGATTGGAAGAATAGACATTACAAGTTGCAAATTGATTCTGATTGCATCTTGGGATCTGCTGCTCCACGAGTTTTATCATGTCAAAAGGGTAGTAGTTCTACCTTACACAACCCACTTTTAACATCTGCTCTACCTTACACAAGGGTAGTAGTTCTACCTTACACAACCCACTTTCAACATTTTCTCTTCAAGCTCCAAGACAAATGATATGGATAATCGATGAGTCCTCAAATGAGGGCCATGGCTGGTATGTTCCAACTACTCTAGTCACTGCTCAAAGAAGGCCAGGCAAGAAGGAATTGTCAATTTGGCTACCCAAAGATGCGTACAAACTTGTACCATCTAGCCTAGTTGCTAAACCTCCTAAAAAGCATATCTTTTTCAAGCCTAAACCTCAGATTGTTACTCATTGGGTCCCAAAGCATGTTCTTAAAGCACAAGGCTATTATGAGGGTGCAATAGCACTTTGGCTTCCCAAATGCCATGGTTTGCTGGAGCCAGAAGAGTGTATCAATAAGATTCCAAAAGCCACTCTTGGTTTTTCATATCAGTGGGTGCAAAGAAAATCAACACAACCTCTTCAAGATAGGATAGGTGGTTGTGATAGCACCTACAAATCTCTATGTGTTGACCTTCCCCAAACATGTATTGAATCACCAGTTGTCCCAACTTCTCCTTGTTACACACTTCCACCATCAACTTGTGTACCTAAGACAAATCCAACTTTACATGAGCCTCCTTTGAGCATAGATTCTAGCACTTCACTGCCTAAATCCTCTTATCTTGCTCAAATTCCTCGACAATTGCTATCCTTCCCACCTCTTAAGACATACCCAAAACCAAAGGTAAGGCATTAACACTACAATTGAAGCTCTTTGGTAGATCAGTGTTTGAATAGTCTCACTTTTACTAATGTGGTTCCTTCTGCCTTTACAGGATTGTGTTCTTTTTGAGATGATCTTAACTACATTGTTTTTGATAGGGATTGTAATGATGGATATGAGTGTATAAAGTTTGAAGTTTCTAAATTTCATTGTTCTACGCCCAGATACCTCCTCATGGCGAGATACATGTCCACCATGCATTGACCCTGATAGTACTCAACCTAAACATCGCGGGGGTTATAGTGCTCCTCCTTTTCAAACTCATTCTAGGTACTTTTATGCTCCCTTAGGTGAAATTTGCTGTGGGCATCACTTTGTCACTTTATTCTATCAACAGCATCATCCATTTCCACATTGTCAAGAATGTGCATGACTCGTATTAGGGGAAGCTTCACACATTTGTTGGCTATGCCGCTCTTACTTTCGATGATATGGCTCGGGCTTAATGAAACAAATTGTGGGAATTACACCCAAATGCCATAACCTTCTTGATGTGAGAGTACTAGATCGAGGACCAAATCAACGTAGATTACCTGAGGAGGTTCTTGCAAGCACAACAATGGAGGGATACATGCATAAATGACTTGCAACCACCTATCTTGCAAGCCCTTCTTCCCCCAGCCTCAACATGTCAATTTTGGATCACTATGAGCACCTATATTGAGCAACTCCAAAATCGGAATTGTCTGCTTAACCTTCCCATAGAACCAATGCCATATTTTAGCGAGGAAGTACTCCTTCCTCTACCACCTTCTCCAGAGGCCGGCTTTTGTACAGGGTTGTCCTTGCATCCTGAAGTGATTGATACCATCTTTCCAGCAGAACTGGACACGGATCCACTGCCAGTGCAAGGGTAAGCTCATCAACTCCACAATAAGATCAACAAGCCACGGCACTTTTCTCCCACTGGGTTTTTCCCCTCGGCTATATTCGCGGTGATTGGCACCAATAACAAATTTTATTCTTTTCTTTTCTTGTTTGTTAATAAGACATTTTGCAGAGATCTCAGAGCTAAACAAGAGCATACAAACACGCCCCAATAGTCCACCTACCGTGCACACAAATTAGGAAGGGGGGAAACATGCAATACCTACAAAGAGCAAAGAGAAGCAATCTGCACATCAGCAATGCATCAAGACAAACACACAACATCAATGAGCACTACAACAGGTGTATTCAAATCATAATCTTTTGTTCTTTATGTGCTTTTCACTTTTGCATATATTGTTTGTATGTTCACACAAATTAGGAAGGGGGGAGACATGCAATGCCTACAAAGAGCAAAGAGAAGCAATCTGCACATCAGCAATGCATCAAGACAAACACACAACATCAATGAGCACTACAACAGGTGTATTCAAATCATAATCTTTTGTTCTTTATGTGCTTTTCACTTTTGCATATATTGTTTGCATGTTCACACACAGTTGGCTAGTTTAAGTTTTAAATTAGTTGGTGAGTGATTTCTAGATTCTTAGAGGACTTAGTAGAAGGTATTTCTATTTGAAGACGGTTCGTTTTAAATTATAATTGATGGATGGATCACCCGAGATACGAGATTCGTAATTTTCCTTGAGGAAGTCTAGGTTTTAAAAAAAGGGTCTTGTGAAATCAACACTAGAGATGTTTTCTTGTGAAATGGCTTTTCGTGAGAGGAAATCAAACTCAATGGGAAAATCTTACTTGTATAGAAACTCTGTTTTTGTAAAGGACTGTCTTATGCCAGAATGCTAGAGGAAGCATTTGGTTTATTGTTTAAAGGAGAGTTTACATTGCAATAGCTGGTGGGAAGTCATTGAAGGACGTCTCGCATGGTAGAGACTAATCCCTCGATTCTTCCAAAATCGAACCCGAAAAAACTTCCCTCGCCCGGAAAGCACGGGCGATTCCTCCATGATATTTTTGGCTCTAACGCAATCAAGGTCATTATTGACCGAACTGATCTGACCGAACCTGTAAGTCGCTTGGTCAGATCAAGGAAGAAACTTGTACTTGGATCATAGAGATCAACGCTTTTTTCTCCATCGAGAGGCACAGCCATTGATTCTTTTCCATAGAACAATTACTATCCCGGGATTTACTTCATCTATCATACTACATCAAAATTGAGTCTCATTTTATGGATCCATCAGTCCAGCCTAACCCCATCCAATCCCATGGGTTAGCCAACTGCCCAACCACTGTAGTGATGGGATCCAATTAAGAATTTGGTTAGGTTTTGTCCCGGGTACCAAGGAAAAGATTTCCCAGGCCCCCTAGCCGGATATTCATGCAAATTTAATGCCAATCACACCTGCAAATGTATGAAAATCTCGGACTTGCTTGGGGCCTAGTCATGATGGTATTACCTTATAATTCCAAGGACCGTGACTACCCGTATATACCAAGGATATAACTGCAGCTCTTTACTGGTAGTATATAAAAGTAAATCTAAGACCTTGAAATTATAAGTAAAAATGCTATTTAGATAATGAATTTGAATGTGGTTGATATGATTTTTAAGATTCTAGTTGAGAACTGATGAGTTGATTTGGATTCTGATTGAAAAATGATTATTCTTGAATTTTGGTTGAAAAGTGATAAGTTGAGCAAAGCCACAATGAGGATGAATGGGACGAGTCCCTGTGATGATGTTCGTAAACTGGAGTGATGATAATGACTTCAACAAATCACTATGAGATTAGTGGATTGTGCTGTCAGATTGCTACTGTTAACACTTGACCCGGTGGATCAAGTTAATGGATGACAAATTGAGAACTTGCTTGACTGAAATTCATGTGGAGGAATGTTCAGAAAGAAATTTTTTTCAGTCTAATGGACCATTATTGTGTTAAGGATATGAATGATATGATCTGAATGAATTGTTATTTGATGATGAGTTCTATATAAGGGATATTTATCCAAGGATTCTGTTGGGTTGACTAGAATATAAGGAACCCCAGAATCAATTGGATCTTAAGGGAAAGAGTTGTCCTCTAGTTTGCGAGATGAGAACATCTCCTGTTTTTTAAGTGGGGTAGGATGTAAGATTCCTCCCTCCAGCTTTTGAGGTGTACACATGTAAGAATCTCCCCTTCTGATCTTATAATTATTCCCCTCTCTGAAATAAAAGAAAGATTCTTTTTTACCCTGTTTTGACCTAGAGAGAAAATGTCTAGAGGGAGGTAGTCCAAAATTGAGATATTTTTGGATATAAAAATCCTCTTAGTGTCTAACCGCAAAACACTTTCCAAGTACGCTAGTTGGACCTCATACTATGGGGTTTCCCAGGGAAAAGGAAGAACTGTGGTAACTACAGCATCAATCAAGACTATGGTCCCCACCCCGGAAACTAAAATCATAGGCGCTGTGAGCTCTTGAATTCCCGTAGATGTCAGTATTGGGAGGGTAGTACTCAGCACAACGACTAGTGCCATGCTCACCAGTGACCGCTCCTGAATCTGTTGGCACCACCGGTGTAGAGCAAAAACCCCCCTGTGGTGACATTGCGACCAAAGGGCACACAGGGGTACCCATAGGCACAGCCACAGTAACAGAAACAGTGGCATCATCCCGTTCAGCATCACTGGCCACTTCTGCAGAGCGCTTTTGGCCTCGAGAACTACTACTGGCAATCGGTACTCCATCAGAAACGATGACTATGATTGAAGCATTAGTAGATAATGGAGCCAAAAAATGACAGGCAAGCTGAAGAGAAACCAAAAAATTGACGGGCAGAGGGAACATAATCTGTAGTATCTGACCCACCTTAGAGTGTACTACCTGCCCTTTCTGCACCTGAGAACATACCCGCTGAGCCTCAAATCTAATTCGGTCCTTCAGAATGCGAGCCCAAGAAACAAGCCCAAACTCAGAAGTTTTGATCAGCTGTTTCACCTTTATTGACATTGTATAAGTCTTTGCCTGCGCCAAATGGCTTCTAAAAACCATCTGTAGCATTCCTTTGCTGCCAAATCAGTGCATCTAGAAAGTTTATACTCCCCACTCATTTTGGGACCAAACTCTGCCTCCATCTCGGCTTGCGAGAACTGCCACCGTTTTGCTAGCAGCAATAGCTCCGCCGTCTACGGGCAAGTGCAGCTTCTGCTGAATGTATTCCATCTCGGCTTGCGAGAACTGCCACCGTTTTGCTAGCAGCAATAGCTCCGCCGTCTACGGGCAAGTGCAGCTTCTACTGAATGTAGAGCCACCATACCACCAACAGCTAATTGCCGTAGCAAGGGAAATGACTGCGGGTGTACCTGCACATGCTCCCAATAGAAGTTGGAGTAAACGCGGATGCGCTTATCGGCGAGCCATGCGTCAATAGCCGGCCACTCAAGATGAACGATCGGTGTGATCGACAAGAATTGCGCAAGAGAAGCAGTCATGGGGATGCTGCAAAAGAAAAGAGCGCAAGGAAGAAAAGCAAAAGGCGAGCAAAAATATAAGAGCGAAAATAGAATGCCTTTCCACAAAAAGGAGGGAGTTTTTGCATGCAAAACAATGACCGCTTTTCAATGCATGAAGGTATGACACCTGGAAAAAACCAAGAAAAGTGAATTCACGAAAGCCACCCTTGATGTGGAATGATTGAAACCATCATGAAAGAAAGTGTATTCTTCTTAGAAACCGAAAAAGGACATTGAAGAGGAACCGCCGAAAAATAATGATGCATCCGAAACCCATTGACCGGAGAAGAAAGAACTTCCCCATGAAGATTTGCGAGGAAAGAATAAGTGGAACCACAAGAAGCATACACCCAGTCCCATGGGTTAGCCAACCGCCCAACCATTGTAGTGATGGGATCCAATTAAGAATTTGGTTAGGTTTTGTCCCGGGTACCAAGGGAAAAGAGTTCCCAGGCCCCCTAGCCGGATATTCATGTAAATTTAACGCCAGTCACACCACTTACACACCCAATATGAAATTGCCTTCTTCACAGATTCAGCTATCTTTAAAACAATCATTTAATAAAACCATAGTGTCATTGATCATAATCCTCCAAAATATCCGGCTGAATCCTAATTTCCAATCATTCCTTCATCGGAGTATCTTTGGCATCATTGGCAACCAAAAGGGCCTTTTCGATAGTTCCTAACTCATAGTACCTGGCAATATATTCTCTTATAAAAATCAAGACGGAATCTCCATTGAAGATCAGCAAGATCAACCAACAGATCCATATAAAAGAGCCATGGATTCATCCGTTGAGGACTAGCAAGGTCAATCAACCAGATTCATGCTCGATTTTAGAAAACAACTTGTGAGATCCCACTGTCCCCTCCGCACACCGGATTCCCGATTGCTGGCAGCGAAAGCAGCTCCCACTTGCGCGAGGCAGGGTTTCCCACTCGTCGGGGCCTCACCCTCGAAGGTCCGGGCACAAGACTAAGCTAGTGGTCATTCTGAAAACCGAAACCGAAAAAATTTCCTATGCCCGAAAAATGCGGATGATTCCACCTTTTTGAATTTCTTAACGAATTTTCTAACGGGGTCAAGAGACTAAACTAACCTTCATCTGATTAAACAAGATAGAAGGAAAACTATTACAGATTTAATTTGAAGAAATCAATGCTTTTCTCCTAATTGAATCAGGCACAGTCGTTGATATATTCATTTGAGAAGTCTTCAGGTTATTATTTAACTATTACAGTTCAAAGCATATTCCTATTATTCAATTTCATTATTAAAACTCTACTGATTCCAACCATCCGGCCCATGGGTTAGCCACCACCCAACCACTGGAATTGGTAGAACCAGACAAGTACTCACCCACCAATAATTGAATGCCTTTCTTAACTTTAGCTTTAGAAAACAGATACGCACACACTCCTCTTTAAACTTGGACTTATAAAATGATCCATTGAACAAACAGTTATTGATTACAAATATCATAACTCAAAATTTGCATTCAGTTTCTTGTTTCTCAAAAACAGGTATCACTCTGGACTCCGTCGTCGAGACCAGCTGGTAAGCAACGAGATCCAGTAAAAGAGATTACAATAATTTTTTTTGTCATCATACATATATACCTTCCATGACATATGCATGGGTGTCCTAAGCATCGCGAGCCCGTGATGTAAAAAAAATATGAGAACTATACCATGCCAATATTATACTGAAATAATGATATTTTCTATTATCCTCTAAAAATCCTCTACAAATTGAAGAGATTGGAGCTTCTCTCTCTCTTCAATCTTCCTTGGAGTCTTCATCAACATACCAAACCAATTGATTGGTTGGGGGCCTCTACTTTGATTAAAGAATCAAGCAATTTAGAAGGTAAAGTGTGGTTTATGGTCTTTTTTTTTTAAATCTCCAAATATTTCTCTCTCTCAACCCCTCTCAAGCTTGAGAACCATTCAATTGAATGGCTTTTTAATACAATTAAAGCACTTTAATGAATTGTAGTGATAAAATACATAAATTTCCATTTATGTTTAAATTAAACATTTTTTTAAAGCATGTCTCTCTCTCCCCCAAAGAATGGTTATTCCTATGACCTATTCTATATTCAAATGAAGCTTCTCATGAAGCAATTCTCTAATCTAAAAGTGATTTCTATGCTTGTCAAATTAAGGCCAAATAAGTGGCTTTTTAATGCTTTTATGCTATTTAATTCATAGAAAAATTAGGAATCAAGTCCATAATTGGATATTGATCTAGTTAATGGTTATTCTATCATATGATATTACTAAACTTTATGTTTTCAAAATTATTGAGAATTATCAGTAATAGCAACGAAGCTATGGTAAAATTTCTAAAAAATTAACATATAAATCATTTTCATTCATAATATGAAAAGAGGACTTCCTACCATATTCTAGGATTAATCATCCTAGATTAATTGAATGTTTCTCATTATAATCATGGAAAATTTGATTTTATGTTTATGCATAAATAGTTAATTAGGAAAAAGAATGTGATATGATGAGATGTGAAGATGGGTAGATGCGAGTGGATGAGATGTGATGAGAGTAAATGAGGAAAGATGTGATGAGATGAAAAATGATGTGATTGGATGAGAATGGGTATACATATGAATTGGACTAATGTGGATTGATGTGGAGCAACGTGGAAAGACGAGAGTTTGTTATAGAAACTGTATTTATGACCTGTTTTTAAATGACTGTTTTATGTCAATAATGCTGGGGAAGCCTTTTGACCGCCTTGAGAATGAGGTCGTGTGGAGACCTAACTGATTAAGTTGCAACAACTGATGGAGAGTCAACGGAGGACGTCTCGCGTAGCAAGGTCGGCCGAGGTCTTGACCAGCCTCCTCGGTTCAATTTAAATGGTGAGCTTCCAGTACGGTAGATGAGGGACCAAGGGAGCGGCCTATGAGTGAAGCGCTAGGTGACCTGCAAAGGATCCTAGAGGGTGCTGACCATACAGTGCTCGGGTGCTGGGTCGCCGAAGATACCCACACGTGCGTCGAGGAAGATATTGGAACAAGGAGTAAGAGTTGTTTTCTGAAACCGAGCATGGATCTGGTTGATTGATCTTGCTGGTCCATGGCTCTTTTATATGGATCGATTGGTTGATCTTGCTGATCTTCAACGGAGATTCCATCTTGATTTTTATAAGTGAATATATTACCGGGTACTATGAGCTAGGAACTATCGAAAAGGCCCCTGACAGTTGGTGAGCATTTTAGTTGTTGCCAATGATGCCATAGGTACACCGATGAAGGAATGATTGGAAATTAGGATTCAACCAGATATTTTGGAGGATTATGATCAGTGGCACTCTGGTTTCATTAAATGATTGTTTTAAAGATAGCTAAATTTGTGAAAAAGGCAATTTCATATTGGGTGTGTAAGTGGTGTGACTGGCGTTAAATTTGCATGAATATCCGACTAGGGGACCTGGGAACTCTTTTCCCTGGTACCCGGGACAAAACCTAACCAAATTCTTAAATGGAGCCCATCACTACACAGTGGTTGGGCGGTTGGCTAACCCATGGGACTGGATATAGGGTTAGTAGGCTGGATTAATGGATCTGCAAAATGAGACGCAATTCGGTTATAGTACGTTAGATGAAGTAAATCCCAGATAGTAATTGTTTTATGAAAAAAGAATCAACGGTTGTGCCTCTCGATGGAAAAAAAAGCTTTGGTTTCTATGATCCAAGCGCAAGTTTTTTCCTTGATATGACCAAGTGACTCACAGGTTCAGTCGGATCAGCTTGGTCAGTAAAATGACCCTGACTATGTTAGAGTACAAATATCTTGGAGGAATTGCCCGTGCTTTCCGGTAGGGGAAAGTCTTTTCGGGTTTGGTTTTTGAAGATGCCTTTAACCACATGTCCATTATAGGAAATGGGCAATGCTGCATTTAAGCTAGAGGTTAAGAAAATAGTATTTTTATGCTTTTATGTTAATAAAATTATGGTAAATTTATGATTTAATTCCATAATTTGGATTTAAGTTTAAGGATAGTTCTTCTATCATAATTGTATTACAAAGTCTTATTCTTTTTAGAAAATTAAAAATTATCAGTAAATAGCAGCGAAGCTATGGCAAAAAATTTAGAAAATAATACATATCTTATTTTTATGCATAATGCTAAAAGATAACTTCTTAGGATTGGACATCCTATGCTAAAAGAATGATTTTCATCAAATTCATGGGAAACAAAATTTTAGTGTTTATGCATAAATAATTATTTAAAGAAAAGAGAAAATTTTGGCAAATTTATTTTTATGCAAAAAGAGGAATTCCCATGATATTTGAGAATCAAGTAATTAAATGGTAAAAGAGTAATTTGTTGGCATAATTCAAATTATGAGTATTTTTCAAAAGTGAAATTTTGAGCATTATTAAATTTATTGGAAAATATTGGTAGAATTGATTTTTGTAAATCTTTTACTCAAAAAGAAGAATATTGAATATATTTCACTTGATAAATTTGAGAAAGAATATAAAAATATCCATCGAGAAAAAGTACCTTTAACTAGGCTAAGCAATTGGCAGAAACTTAGAAAAGTCCCATTAGTATCAAAAGTAAAAAACCATACTAAAAGTGATGTGAATGTGATGAGATGTGATGTGATGTAAATGGATGTGGATGTGGATGTGATAGATGTGCGTGTGAATAAATGGATGGATGTGGATACATGTGAATGTGAATGAATGGATGAATGTGGATAGATGTGAATGTGAATGAATGGATGGATGTGGATAGATGTGCATGGGAATGAATGAGATGTGATGTGGATAGATGTGGACGTGATGTAATGTGGATGGAATGAATGAGATGTGATGTGGATAGATGTGGACGTGATGTAATGTGGATGAAATGAATGTGACGTGATATGGATGGAATGAATGTGATGTGATAAGGATAGATGTGGATGGAATGTATGTGATGAGACGTGGATGGAATGTATGTGATGAGACGTGGATGCAATGAATGTGAATGGGTGTGAATGGGTGTGATGAGATACAAATGAATGTGATGGATGTGAATGGGTGTGATGAGATACAAATGAATGCAATGAATGTGATGGATGTGAATGGGTGTGATGAGATACAAATGAATGTGATGAGATGTGAATGAGTGTGGTGAGCTATGAATGGATGTGATGAAATGTGAGTGGATGTGATGAGATGTGAGTGGATGTGATGAAATGTGAGTGGATGTGATGAGATGTGAATGAGTGTGGTGAGATATGAATGAATGTGATGAAATGTGAGTGGATGTGATGAGATGTGAATGGATGTGAATGTGATGTGATAATATCTGAATGGATGCGATGAGATGTGAATGGATGTGAATGGATGTGAATGTAATGTGAATGGATGTGAATGTGATATGATATCTGAATGGATGAGATGTTATGTGAATGGATAGATGTGATGAGATACAAATGAATATGATGAGATGTGAGTGGATGTGATGATATGTGAATGAGTGTGGTGAGATATGAATGGATGTGATGAGATGTGAGTGGATGTGATGAGATGTGAATGAGTGTGGTGAGATATGAATGGATGTGATGAAATGTGAGTGGATGTGATGAGATGTGAATGGATGTGAATGTGATGTGATAATATCTGAATGGATGTGATGAGATGTGAATGGATGTGAATGTGATATGATGAATGAGATGAGATGTGAATGGATGTGAATGTGATATTATGATATCTGAATGGATGAGATGTAATGTGAATGGATAGATGTGATGTGATATGATGTGGATCTAGGTAGATGTGAATGGATGTGAATGTGATACGATGATATCTGAATGGATGAGATATAATGTGAATGGATAGATGTGATGTGAATGGATATGATGTGATGTGATGTGGATCGGGGTAGATGTGAATGGATGAGATGTGATGTGAATGGATGTGATGTGGATATGGGTAGATGTGAATGGATGAGATGTGATGAGGATGGATGTGACGTGACGTGATGTGATGAGGATCTGAATAGATGTAATTGGATGTGATGAGATGTGATATTGATGAATGTGATGTGATGTGGATAGATGTGATGAGATGTGATGTTGATGAGATGTGATCTGAATAGATGTAATTGGATGTAACTGGATGTGATGAGATGTGATGTTGATGAGATGTGATCTGAATAGATGTAATTGGATGTAACTGGCTGTGATGAGATGTGATGTTAATGAGATGTGATCTGAATAGATGTAATTGGATGTAACTGGCTGTGATGAGATGTGATGTTGATGAATAAGATGTGATGTGGATAGATGTGATGAGATGTGATGTTGATGAATAAGATGTGATGTGGATAGATGTGATGAGATGTGATGTTGATGAATAAGATGTGATGTGGATAGATGTGATGAGATGTAATATGATATGATTGGATGAGAATGGATGAAGGATGATGGGAATAGATATGACTGGATGTGGAATAAGCAAAGTGAATTGATTTAGAAGAATGGAATAACGAGAAATGATGTGGAACAATAAGGAAAGATGAGAGTTTGTTAGAAACTGTATTTATGACCTGTTTTTTTAATGATTGTTTTATGTCCAGAATGCTGGGGAAGCATTTTGACCATCTTGTGAATGAGGTCGTAGAGACCTAAGTGATAAAGTTGCAACAGCTGACGGAGAGTCAACAGAGGACGTCTCGCATAGCAAGGTCGGTCGAGGTCTTGGACCAGCCTCGATTTTATTTAAATGGTGAGCTTCCGGTACAGTGGATGAGGGACCAAGGAAGCGGCCTATGAGTGAAGCGCTAGGTGACCTGCAAAGGAGCCTAGAGGGTGCTGACCATACGGTGCTCGGGCTCTGGGTCACCAAAGATACCCACGCGTGCATCAAGGAAGAAAAATGGAATAAGGTGTTAGAGTTAATTTCTAAACTCGGACATGGATCTCGTTGATTATCCTTGCTGGTCCTCAACGGATGAGTCCATGGCTCTTTTATATGGATCTGTTGGTTGATCTTGCTGATCTTCAACGAAGAGTCCATCTAGATTTTCTTATGTGATGATATTGCCGGGTACTATGAGCTAGGAACTATTGAAAAGGCCCCTGAGTGAACAGGTGGTGAGCATTCTGGTTGCCAATGATGCCATAGGTACACCGATAAAGGAATGATTGGAAATTAGAATTCAAGCTAGATATTTTGGAGGATTATGATCAGTCATACTATGGTTTCATGAAAAGATTGTTTTAAAGACAGCTAAATTTATGAAAAAGGCAATTTCATATTGGGTGTGTAAGTGGTGTGACTATCTTGAACTTTGCTTGAAGCATCGGCTAGGGGGCTTTGGAACTCTTTTCCCTAGTATACCTGGGGCAAAACATAACCAAATTCCTAAATGGATCCTATCACTACAGTGGTTGGGCGGTTGGCTAACCCATGGGATTGGCTGGACTGATGGATCTCTAAAATGAGACTCAATTCTGTTAAGTTACAATAGTTGAAGTAAATCCCAGATAACCCTTGTTCTATGGAAAAGAATCAACGGCTGTGCCTCTTGATGAGAAAAAAATTGTTGGACTCTATGATCCAAGTGCAAGTATTTTCCTTGATCTGACCATGTGACTTACGGGTTCATTCAGATCAGTTTGGTTAGTTAAGGCTCTTGACTACATTAGAATAAAAATATCCTAGAGGAATCGCCTATTTCTGCTGGGCGAGGGAAATTTTTTCGGGTTTGGTTTTGGAAGAACCGAGGGATTAGTCTGTTGTCCGGATATCTGTGGGGGGCGAGGCCCCGAGTGAGAGGTTCTGCCCTGTGCAAGATGTAAGATTCCTCCTCAGCGTGAATAATGAATAAGCTTTACTTCAATCCCTTGTAATCATTCCCTATTTCTGAATACAAGAAAATATAAATTTTCCTTGTTTTTATCTAGAGAGAAGAAAAATTCTAGAGAGTGGTAATTCAATATTGAGATATTTTTGGATAAACAAATTCTCCTAATATCAAAAATATGTTTCCTTGAAACAAAAAATCAGAATAAATTTTCCAAGGTACATTAGGAATCAATTAAAAATGATTTAAAAGACCTTAGCCTAAGGGTCAAGATTTTTTGAAAATTTTGGATTATTGTAAGATCCCTGTCCCCACCGTGCAACAAATTCAGGGGTGCTAGCAGCGGAAGTAGCACTTCTTGTGTGGGGCAGGGTCCCTCACTCGAGGCCTCACCCCCACGGATATCCGGACAAGAGACTAATCCATCGGTTCTTCCAAATCTGAACCCAGGAAAAACTTCCCTTGCCCGAAAAGCAGGGGCGATTTCTCCAGGATACTTTTTCTCTAACATAGTCAAAAGCCTTAACTAACTGAACTGATGTGACCAAACTCGTAAGTCCCATAGTCAGATCAGGAAAAAGATTGCACTTGGATCATAGAGACCAATGATTTTTTCCTCATTAAGAGGCATAGAACAATTTTTGTCCGGGATTTACTTCATCTATCGTACCATAAGAGAATTGAGTCTCAATTTAGGGATCCATCAGTCTAACCTACCCCATCCAGTCCTGTGGGTTAGCCAACCACCCAACCACTGTAGTGATGGGATCCAATTAAGAATTTGGTTAGGTTTTGTCCCGGGTACCAGCAGGGAAAAGAGTTCTCAGGCCCCCTAGCCGGGTATTCATGCAAACTTAAAATTAGTCACACCACTTACACACCCAATATGAAATTACCTTTTTCACAAATCAGTTGTCTTTAAAATAATCATTTAATGAAATCATAGAGTCAGTGATCATAATCCTCAAAATCTCCGGTTGAATCCTTAATTCCAATCATTCCTCATCGGTGTACCTATGGCATCATTGGCAATGAGAACGCTCACCACCTAACCACTCAGGGGGCCTTTTCGATAGCTCCTAGCTCATATTAACCGGTAATATATTCACATATCAAAATGGAATCTCCGTTGAAGATCAGCAAGGTCAACCAACGGATCCATATAAAAGAGCCATGGACTCATCCGTTGAGGACCAGCAAGGTCAATCAACCAGATCCATGCCCGAATTCAGAAAACAACTCTTACTCCTTGTTCTAATATCTTCCTTGATGCACGCGTGGGTATTGTCAGTGACCCAGAGCCTGAGCACCGTATGGTCAGCACCCTCTAGGATCCTTCGTAGGTGACCTAGTGCTTCACTCATAGGCTGCTTCCTTGGTCCCTCATCCACCGTACCGGAAGCTCACCATTTTAACCGAGGCTGGTCAAGACCTCAGCCAACCTTGCTACGCGAGACGTCCTCCATTGACTCTCCGTCAGAGCTGTTGCAACTTTATCAGACTAGGTCTCCACAACCTCATTCACAAGATGGTCAAAATGCTTCCCCAGCATTCTTGACATAAAATAACCATTTAAAAATAGGTCATAAATACAGTTTCTATAACGAACTCTCGTCTTTCCACATTGTTCCACATGAATTCTCATTTATTTCATGTGTATTCCCATTCTCATCACATCTTTTCTCATTTATCTGCATCAGATCTCATCCACTTGCATCTACCCATATCCAAATCTCATCACATCACATTCATTCACATCTCATCCATTAAGACCACATCACATTCACTCACATCACACCTCATTCATTTTACCTCACATCTCATTCATTCACATCTATCCCGATTCACATCCCATCACATCACATTCATTCATATCCATCATATTCACTTCATTCATATCCATCGCATTCACATTCATTCATAGTCAAAACATTCACATTCATTCATATTCATTCATTCACATCCATCACATTCACATTCATTCATATCCATCACATTCACATCCACATATATTTATGACACATCACATCTCTTTCCCTCACATCACATTCTTTCACATACACATCTATATCCATTCTTCCACATACTCATTCACATCAATTCTTTCACATATACATTCACATCCATTCTTCACTTATACATTTACATCCATTTTCATCACATATCATCCACTCATATCCCATATCATTCATTTACATCTTGATTCACATGACACGACATCTCATCCATTCATTCACATCTATTTGATTCACATCTATCTGATTCATATCACATCTTATCACATCTACTCACCTCCTCATCGCCTCTATTCACATCACAACCACCCATCCATTCATTCACACTTATCTGATTCTCATCACATCTCGTTACATCTATTCACCTCATATCTCATCACTTCTATTCACATCCATCCATCCATCCATTCACATCTATCTGCTGATTCACATCACATCTCATCACATCTATTCACCTCTCATCTCATCACCTCTATTCATATCACATCCATCCATCCATTCACATCTATCTGATTCACAGCACATCTCATCACATCTATTCACCTCACATCTCATCACCTCTATTCACATCACATCTCATCACCTCTATTCACATCACATCCATCTATCCATTCACATCTATCTAATTCACATCACATCTATTCACCTATATTCACATCACATCCATCCATCCATTCACATCTATCTGATTCACATCACATCCATCCATCCATCCACATCTATCTGATTCACATCACATCTCATCACATCTATTCACCTCACATCTCATCACATCTATTCACCTCACATCTCATCACCTCTATTCACATCACATCCATCCATCCATTCACATCACATCCATCCATCCATTCATATCTATCTGATTTACATTCACATCTATCTGATTTACATCACGTCTATTCACCTCACACTCATCACCTCTATTCATATCACATCCATCCATCCATTCACATCTATCTGATTCATATCACATCTCATCACATCTATTCACCTCACATCTCATCACCTCTATTCACATCACATCCATCCATCCATTAACATCTATCTGATTCACATCACATCTCATCACATCTATTCACCTCACATCTCATCACCTCTATTCACATCACAACCACCCATCCATTCATTCACACTTATCTGATTCTCATCACATCTCGTTACATTTATTCATAGAATTTAAACATAGATTTTAAGAGAATTCTAATTTTTGATATAAAGATTCTTTACGCATCTATTTATGCATAAAAATCAACTTCAGTGGGAATAACACTTTTATAAAAATCCTTTTATGCATCTATTTATGCATAAATTCAATTTTAAGAAAAATAACACTTTTGAAATAAAATTAAATCCTTTATGCATCTTTCTAGGCATAAAATCAATTTTAATGAGAATAACACTTTTGAAATAAAATTAAATCCTTTATGCATCTTTCTAGGCATAAAATCAATTTTAATGAGAATAACACTTTTGAAAGAAAAATAAATCCTTTATGCATCTTTCTAGGCATAAAATCAATTTTAATGAGAATAACACTTTTGAAAGAAAAATAAATCCTTTATGCATCTTTCTATGCATAAAATCAATTTTATGCATCTTTCTATGCATAAAATCAATTTTATTCTCAATTTTAATGAGAATAACACTTTTGAAAGAAAAATAAATCCTTTATGCATCTTTCTATGCATAAAATCAATTTTAATGAGAATAACACTTTCGAAAGAAAAATAAATCCTTTATGCATCTTTCTATGCATAAAATCAATTTTAATGAGAATAACACTTTCGAAAGAAAAATAAATCCGTTATGCATCTTTCTATGCATAAAATCAATTTTAATGAGAATAACACTTTCGAAAGAAAAATAAATCCTTTATGCATCTTTCTATTCATAAAATCAATTTTAATGAGAATAACACTTTTGAAATAAAAATAATTCTTTTATGCATCTTTCTATGCATAAAATCAATTTTAATGAGAATAACACTTTTGAAAGAAAAATAAATCCTTTATGCATCTTTCTATGCATAAAATCAATTTTAATGAAAATAACACTTTTGAAATAAAAATAAATCTTTTATGCATCTTTCTATGCCTAAAATCAATTTTAATGAAAACAATACTTTTATAATAAAATTTTCATTATGCATCTTTCTATGCATAGAAATTAAACTCAATGAAAATAACACTTTTATAATAAAAATTTTCAATATGCATCTTTCTATGCATAGAATTTAAATTCAATGAAAACAACACTTTTATAATAAAAAGATTTCCAATATGCATCTTTCTATGCATAGAAATTAATTTCATAATAATAAAAAGATTTCCAATATGCATCTTTCTATGCATAGAAATTAATTTCAATAATTAATATCAATGATATCCAGGCATATTCATAGGTGAATATGTACATGGAGTAAATAAAAATATTTCTTTTAGAATGCACAAACGGTGGGAATTACTCTTTTAGAATAACTTTGAAATTAAAAAGTAGAAATTTTAGCTTACATGGAGTTTTGTAAGCTTTCCTTTAGCTTGAGGGATTGAGGGTTCTACTCTTGTTTGGATCAAGAGTGGCCACCAATTTTTTTGGAGAGGATTTAGTCAAAAACAATTGAATTATCTGTAATTGGCTCTGGGTAGTTGGCTCGGGTAGGAGTAGAGTAACAGTGCATAAACACTATTAACCTTTTACAAAGAGGGAGGCTTTTATTTATAGGAAAAAATGAGCCTCTAACCAAGCAAACTGATTCTAGAATTTTCTAGATCAGTTTGGTCAATTTTTGACCATTTTTGGGTCAGTTTAGCTTACTTTTTGGATCTAGTTGAAACGAGAGAGAGGAGAGATGACAATATCTCATTATGTATGAGTTTAAAACTCCTCCACACATGTGAAATAGGTGCCTCCTTCATGAGGGGAGACCCCACACTGAGGTGTCAAAAATGCATCATTTCCTCTAAATATCTCTTCTTTTTTAACTAATAAACCTTGTCCTTAGTCAACTCTTCATCTTATGTGAGCATTTACTCATTTTTGGGGGATTTTCTTTTATTCTTCAATTTGTCTCCTCCCTACATTTGGATTAATCTTATTGGTCCATAGGAACCTTAATTGGAGTGCATAATTCAAAATTTTTGAAAATCTAGACCCTTAGGCTAAGGTCCTTTATACCTATTTTAACTTAATTCCAATTGCACATTGGAAAGTTCTTTTTGAATTTCTATTTCAGGGGAAACCATTTTAGACACTAGGAGGATTTTTATATCCAAAAATATCTCAATTTTGAATTATCTCTCTCTAGATATTTTCTCTCTCTAGGCCAAAACAGGGTAAAACATGATCTTTCTTTTATTTCAGAGAGGGGAATAATTATAAGATCAGAAGGGGAGGTTCTTACACCTGCACACCTCAAAAGCTGCAGGGAGGAATCTTACAATTATGGTCCAATTAAGGTTTCTATGGGCCAATAAGATTAATCCAAGTGTTGAGATGAGATAAATCCAATGAGTAAAAGAAAATACCCAAAAATGAGTAAATGCTCACATAAGATGAAGAGTTGACTGAGTATAAGGTTTATTAGTTAAAAACTATGAGATATTACTAAAATATTGAGATATTTTGGTATAATGATACATTTTTGACTCCTTGGTAAGGAGGGTGGGAGACTTCAAGGAGGCACCTACTTCACACATGTGAATGAGTTTTAAATTCAAAAATAATAAGATATTATTATCTCTCCTCTCTCCTGGATCAAACCAAATAAAAAAGGGAGTCAAACTGGTCCAAATCTTGTCCAAATTCAGCCAAACTGAAGCTGAAAAATTCTAGAACTTAGTTGGACTCAGTTAGTGGCCTCCCTCACCTATAAATAGACCCTCATTCTTTTGTATTCTCATTTGTGAACTAGACCATGCCAGTATTACATCTCCTAAAAATCCTCTACAATTTGGAGAGATTGGAGCTTCTCTCTCTCTTCACCCTTCCTTGGAGCTTTCCTCTCAACATACTAACCAATTGATTCAATGGTGGCTTCTTCTAAGAATAGAGAAGCAAGCAAAACAAGAGGGATTCTCAATGTTTTCACTTCTCAACCCCTCTCAAGCTTGAGAAGTTTCAAATGAATGGTTTTTCAATGCAAATTAAGCTTTCTAAAGAATTTTGATGAATAATCACAAAAAGTTTACATTTATGCTTAATTAGGATATTTTTTAAGTGTATCTCTCTCCACCAATTCTCTATTCAAATGGTGCTTCTCATGGAGCAATTCTTAATTCTAAAATCAAACTCTATGCTAGTTAAGCTAGAGGCTAAAGAAATGGCTTTTTAATGCTTTTATGTTACATAAATTATAATAAACTTATGATTTAGATCCATAAATTAGATTTATATCTATTGATAGTTAATCTATCATAATTGTATTACTAAGTTTTATTCTTTTAAAATTTATTAAAAATTATCACTAATAGTAGCAGAGCTATGGTAAAATTTTTAGAAATTAATACATAAATAATTTTTATGCATAATGTGAAAAGAGTACTTCCTACCATATTCTAGGATTAATCATCCTATGCTAAAAGAATAATTCTCATCACATCCATGGAAAATTAAATTTTAATGTTTATGCATAAATAGTTAGTTAGAGAAAAAGAGAAATTTTTAGTAAATTTTTTTTATGATAAAAGAGAAATTCCCATGATAATGGAGATCCATGTATTTCAATGGAGAAAGAGAAAATTTGGAATATTAAAATGGATATTTTATTTAAAATTAAAGAGAAATTTTAGATTAATTATTTTATGCATGAATACATTTAAATGATAAAAGAGGAATTCCCATCATATTTGGAATTCAATCATTTAAATGGAAAAAGTGGAATTCTTATCATATTTAAATTAATGGATATTTGTATTTAATTTTTAAGAGAAATTTTAGTTAAAATTATTTTATGCATGAATAAATTTAAATGATGAAAGAGGAATTCCCATCATATTTAGAATTCAGTCATTTAAATGGAAAAAGAGGAATTCTTGGTATATTTGGAATATTGAATACTTTTATTTAATTTAAAGAGGAATTTTAGATAGATTTATTTTATGATAAAAGAGGAATTCCCATGACATTTGGATTGCACTCATTAAATGAAAAAAAGAGGAATTTTAAGCTTATTTAAGAAAATGAATAATTGTATTTAATTAAAAGAAGAATCTTTATGATATTTAAGTAGAGAAAGATTTGAATTAATTTTTAATGAAAAAAGAGAAATTTTCACCATAATTCCACCTAGGGAATTAAGGCTGAGAAATTAAATGGTAGAAAGAATATCTTTAGATATTTTATGTGGTTAAATCACCAAATTGGTATTTACCCAAAAATAGATTAAATGGAAGAAGAGTATTTTCATTACAACCCAATATTTTCTAATTAAACCATTTCTTAATCTACCATGGAAAAGAAAGAATGAAATTCACAAAGTTGAAATTTCCTTACGATTAGAAGATCAGTAGTTGTTTATCTGCTTAAAAAAATCCTTACTAGAACTAAATCAAATGATTTTGGTTAGACTACGAGAGGGACGAATAGTAAACCTACTTGTCCATCTCTCGATCTGAATCAAGCAAAAACTTCATGACCAATTCCATTTCCTAAATACAAAGAATAGACTACCGTTGAATTAAACTAGTTTTCCTTTGACCAAAATCACCAAGAATCTAGTTGGACAATCAGTCAAATGATGGGCAGATATACCCTCATGAGAGATCAAGGATTCTCATTATAAAATTAGGAATTAAGGAAAAAGGGGTTTTGTGGAACCAATCTCAAATTGGGAATTTTACTTGCATAGAACCTCTGTTTTTCATTTAAAGGATTGTTTTATGCCAAAATGCTGGAGGAAGCATTTGGCATGTGTTTTACTAAGAGGAGGTTCGTTGCAATAGCTGGAGGGGAGTAGTCGAGGGACGTCGCTTGCGGCAAAGCCTGCCGAGGTCTTGAACAGCCTCGGTAAGGTTAAAATGGTGCGCTTTCGGTACAATGGGCAAGGACCGAGACGAAGCGGTCCCTGAGTGAAGTGGTAGGACACCTAAGTAGGATCCTAGAGGGTTCTGATGAGGTGATGCACGGGCTCGCAGCTGCTAGGACACCCATGTGTGCGTCGAGGAAGACTCGGATGGACTAAGAAGAATAATTTTTGTGAATCAAATTTTGATATTGGATCTCGTTGGTTGGCCAACTGGTCTTCAACGGAGAGTCCAGAGGACACATTTTGTAATACAATGGACTCAGAATTTTGGAGGATGATGATCAGTAATATTATGATTTTCATTGAAGGTTTGTTTTAAAGATAGTCAAATCTGTTTATAAATGGCAATTTCATATCGGGTGTGTACGTGGTATGCCTACCTTAAGTTTTGCATGAAACGCCGGCTAGGGGACCCGAGAACTCTTTTCCCCAGTACCCGGGCAAAACATAACCAAATCCTTATAAAGGAATCCCACCAATACAATGGTTGGGCGGTTGGCTAAGTTGGGGCTAGGTGGATCGGGGGATTCCTGCGATACCGTTAAGATAAGATTAGTTGCGTTAGTTAGATTAAGTCCTGAGAAGACCCTTGTTCTGTGGGAGGGAATCAGCGGCTTTGCCTCATTTAAAGGAGGAAAAACATGATAATTCTATGGACCAAGTGCAAGTCTCTTCTTTGATCTGACCATGTGACTTCAGGTTCGGTCGGATCAGTTTGAATAGTTAAGACTTTGACCTATTAGATTAATTCTCCCGTTCGAAGATTTTCCTTGGAGGAATCGCCCCTGCCTTCCGGGAGAGGGAAGTTTTTTTGGGTTCGGTTTTGGAGGAACTACCGGACTAGTCTCTTGTCCGGACATCCGTGGGCGAGGCCTCGAGTGTGGATCCCTGCCCTGCGCGAGAGGCTGATGCTACTTCGGCCTGCGCCAGCGCCCTCAGAGGGGGCACCGCGGAGGAGGGGCGGGGGTCTCACAGAAGCTGGTATCAGAGCTTTGCTAAAAGCTAATAAGCAAAAATGAATTCTTATCAAAAAATTGTAATAAAAACTCAAAAAGAGCATTTACATATTGTATTTTCATTCCTTTAATGAAGATTTTTAATCAAAGAATTTGATTTTATAGATGGAAGTTCCACACTTATCTGGTGTTCTCGACCTCACCCAGTCACAAGACATGACTACATTCGCCTTTGAGCATCTCATCTCTTCGCTCTACAACTCGAACAAGCCGAGCCAGACTCACAGGCCATTTCGAGGATCTATATTTCAGAGACGACAGCACAAGTGGTTTACAGGGCAGTATGTCCAGCGTGCGATGCTGAGGCAGAATCTCTCATTAACCATGATTTTGATGAGGCTAAAAGTGATACATGGTGTTATTTTATATCACTCAAGGCCTCGAAATCTCAGACTTTCCTGCCAAATCTACAGACTCCTTAGTCACTTTATTCCTAAGGAGAAGATAGTAGCTCCCTCAAGCTGCTCTATGTACATATTGCAACCTTTCTATAAATAAAGAAATGTTTTGTGGAAAAATTCCCTATTGTATAAGTGATTGTTTATTTACGAATTGATGAAGTAAAATCTATTACCGGACATATGTCATAGATCTCCAATAAGATCATTTATCTTGTTTAAGAGATTATTTTTTGAACCTCTTGTCATAGGATCTTGTGGACGATATCAAAATCAAAATTTAATAATATATCATTTTTGGTAGAATCATGAGGCGAGGAAACCGTGGCCGTCAGCCAGACCCTCTCTCTGAAGAAGAAGAGCTTGACCTCGACGTTCGCAAGGCTCTTCATAGAACTCAGCCACCAGGACCCTTCAAAGGAGAAGGGGAGAACCTGGGCAAGGCTGTGGAGAAATGGGTGGAAGCTATGGAAGAGTATTTTGATGTCACAGGCTACAATGAGAGGAGCAAAATGGCTCTTGCCAGGCTAAAAATTGTGGAAATAGCCAGGGTGGCATGGAGGAACCATTGTGACACCAACCATTTGGACAGGAATACCCAGTCCTGGAAAAATCTTAAAGCCTAATTAAGGAAGAGGTTTTGTCCCCTCGGGCTCTTAGAAACCAAAATGAATAAATTTTTAGAGCTAAACCAGGGGAGAAAAACCATCAAAGATTATCACCAGGCATTTGCTCTTCTACTCAAGTATTCACCACCTCTAGACGAAGAGCAACTTATGGGGCCAGGTTCATTCGAGGAATGAATGAACCCTTAGACACACTGGTCAAGAGTGCCAAACCAGTGTCCATGGCAGAAGTTGTTAGAATGGCAAAGGACTTCGCCAAAGCCTTCATTGTGAAAGTCCTGCCAAAGCGAGCTCCCTCATCCTTCAAGAGATTCTAGACACCGGGAAGTTCTTCCAACCTTGTGTCTCTAAAGAGACACCAAGGTCCCAACCAGAATTTGGAGACAGGAAGCTTCAAGAATGAAGGAAGGCCTTTCCCTCGAAGTACTTTCTCAGGAACTCTGGCTCTCTCAAGAATGCAAAGGGAAGAGCTTCGAAGTGAGAATATGTGCTTTGTATGTCAAGGGTTTGGGCACCAGCTCAAGGATTTTCCATCTCCTTCTGTGGGCCAAGGAAGCCAGGGTCCCAGAATTCAGAGAGACTGACTCCTTCGTATCAGTCCAATCAAGGTCCCCCCCAGTGCCAAAATCAGGGTAACCCCAGAAGAGTGCCCGCTCAGCCTGCAGCCTCCATGCAAAGTAGTCTCTGAACTCCCTCCCAGAATTGGGGTAACCAAAGAGAGAGAGTTCCACCTCAAACTACTACAGCAGCCAAAGCTGTCACTATAGCTGATGAAGTGGAGAAAGAAAAAGGACATATCTATGCAACAATAGAGCATCAAGGGAATAACCGTCAATTTTCAATCCTCCAGACTCCAGTAGTGTACCAAGGTAAGCAATTCAAGCTTTTGATTGATTCATGCAGTACTCATTCTTTTATTTTCCCAGGATGTCTACGTAAATTAGTCCTAAATCAAAAATCAGGGAAACCTATGCAAGTGGAATTGGCCAGTGGAAAGATTATTTTCACACACCTTGAGACAAACCTTACTCAGTTTAGCCTAGATGGGAATGTAACAGAGTGCCAGTTCAGAGTCCTACCCTTGGGAGTCTATGATGGAATCCTTGGAATGGATTGGCTCCATAAGAATCAAGCTGATATTCATTGTCACAAAGGAACCATCACTTTCCAAGACCTTCACGGGAATAAAGTTCAAGGAACTGGAATTTTCGGATCCCCAGTGCTACAACTAGTCAAGGCTTCCAAATTATTAAAAGGACTCAGAAAGAGGCAAGCTGTTTATGTCGTTAAGATGAATCCAATAGACATAAAATGCAAGGCTAAAGAACCAGAGTGGTTAAGTGAGTATGCAGATGTGTTTCCTGAAGAGCTGACTGAGATGCCTCCGTCGTCTCCCAAAGTAGATCATGAGATCGAGTTGACCCCGGAGCTCAGCCAGTGGCCCAGCGTGCATACAAAATGCCAGTCCCTGAAGCCATAGAACTTTAGGAGCAGTTAAGACAACTATTAGAGAGTAGGGATTCGTCAGACGACCCAGTGTCTCACCTTGGGGTGCGCCCGTTCTCTTTCAAAAGAAGAAAGATGGAACGTTAAGACTCTGTATATTGACTACAAAGGATTGAATCAATTAACAATTAAAAATAAGTATCCTATTCCTACGATTGATGAACTTCTCGATCGGTTAAGTGGAACCCAAATGTTCACAAAGATAGATCTCAAATCTGGGTACTACCAGATCAGAATCAAGGAGCAGGACATCCCAAAGACAGCATTCAATACTCGCTATGGGCATTATGAGTGCATAGTCATGCCGTTTGGATTCACTAATGCCCCGACAGCATTTAATCGTCTTATGCAAGATATTCTCAGAGAATACTTGGATGATTTTGTTCTTGTCTTCTTTGATGATATCTTGGTATACTCAAAGAATGCTGCAGATCATGAAGATCATGTGCGCAAGGTCCTGGAAATCCTAAGGAAACACTAACTCTTTGCAAAAAAGAGCAAGTGTTCTTTCTCTGTTGACAAGGTGGAAGACTTGGGATTCATAGTATCAAAAAATGAAATTTCTCCTGACCCTGCAAAGATCCAAGCAGTCGTAGAATGGCTAGAACCCAAGATAGTAAAGGAAGTCAGAGGATTCCTAGGATTAACCGGATGGTATAGGATCTTTATACCTAGGTATGCTCAGATAGCATCCCCTTTAACTAACCTTCTCAAGAAGAGTACACTTTTTCACTAGACTACAATGTGTCAGAGTGCCTTTGATAAATTGAAGACAGCCTTAGTAACCAACCCTGTCCTTAAGTTACCAGATTTTACCAAACCCTTTGAGGTAGTTACTGATGCCAATGGGTTTGCCTTAGGCGGTGTTCTTATGCAAGAAAGTCATGCAGTGGCCTATGAATCCAAAAAACTCAGAACACATGAGAGAAAGTCCATGACTTGGAGTTACTCTCAGTAGTTTATGCTCTAAAGTTGTGGAGACATTATCTTTTGGGTCAGAGGTTCACCTTGATGACGGTATCAAAGTTTGAAGTGGATCTTCACCCATAGGGATCTCAACATCCATCAAAGGAGATGGATGCAAACCTTGCAGGAATTTGATTTTGAAATTAAGTATCGACCGGGGAAAGAAAATGTGGTGGCAAATGCGCTCAACAGAAAAGCCTCCTTGCTTGCAATTACAATGGTGTCAAATCCATTGATCAGTGAAGCAAAGAAGAAAATCATGCAGGACAAATTCTTTGTCCCTATTGCTACCCTTTTGATGTAGGAAAGCAAGACTCCTCAAGAAATGAGTCGAGTTCTTGGGTACAAATTGGATGAATAATGCATGTATTATAATAATCGGCTATGTATCCCCAATGATGAGGGAATCAACGGAAGAATTTTGAGAGAAGCCCATGATATCCTGATAGTAGCTGGACATCCAGGGTTTATAAAAACCTATATGTCTGTGAAGAAAAGCTTCTTCTGGCCAGGACTCAAAAAGGATGCACTTGATCATGTGCAAAAATGCTTAATGTGTCAGAGAGTCAAGGTAAAAAGAGTCAAGATGCCAGGGAAACTGCACCCTCTAGACACCCTCTAGACATTCCTCAGATGAAGTGGGAATGTATCAGTATATGGACTTTGTCATTGGATTACCTTCAGTCTGTAAGATTCCTCCCCAGCCCCTCAAGATGTCCAATTTCTTCCCCTGTAATCAATCCCCTTTTTAGAATAATAAGAGATCTTGTTTCTACCTTTGGCCTAGAGAGAGAAAATGTTCTAGAGAGAGATAATTCAATTTTTAGATATCTTTGGATGGAAAAATATCCCTTCTTATTAAAATAAATTTCCCTGAAACAGAAGTTTAAAAAGAAGGTCCTAAGGTGCATTAGAAATAAATTATAATGTGCACAAAAAGACCTTAGCCTAAGGGTCCAGATTTTCTGAAAATTTTGGATTAAGGTTCTTATGGACCAATAAGATTAATCCAAATGTAGGGGGAAGATAAATTGAAGAATAAAAGAAAAACCCCCCAAAAAATGAGTAAGGTTCTTATGGACCAATCCAAATGTAGGGGGGGGAGATAAATTGAAGAATAAAAAAACCTCCCAAAAATGAGTAAATGCTCACATAAGATGAAGAGTGGACTAAGAACCAAAGAAAACAATTAAAAAACTGAATTTTGACACCTCATAGTAGCCTCCCCCTTTGTAAAAGCTTAATGGTGTTTATGCATTGTTACTCTACTCCTGTCCTGAGCCATCTCCATTGAATTTCTTAATAATTCAATTGTTTTTGGCCTAATCCTCTCCAAAGTGAATTGGTGGCCACTCTTGCTTCAAACAAGAGTAGAACCCTCAATCCCTCAAGCTAAAGGAGAGCTTACAAGCTCCATGTAAGCTAATTTTCTTACTTATTTACAAATTTTAAATCTATGGTTTTCTTGATTTTTATGTTTTACAATTGATTGAATTAAATTCAAATGCTATGCCTTTGAGGAAAAGGCCACCCCCTTCTCTTCTTTACATTCCAGCCTTTCTTAATCCTAGAAAGATCAATTAAGGGATTAATTAAACTCTTCTTATTATTTACTCTCTTGAATTTAGAAAATTTATAGATTAGAGTTCTATGAATCTAATTTGGGTTAGCTTAAGTTAAATAAAGAATGATAAAAATGAGAAATGGTTAGCCATACAAAGGAGGTTATGGTAAAAATTTTCCAGAATTTTGTGGAAAAGACAGTTGTTTTTATATTATTCCAAAATAGTAATTCCCACCATTTTTGCATTTAAAAGAAATATTCTAATTACTCCATGTACATATTCACCTATGAATATGCATGGATATCACTCTGATATTAATTATTAAAATTGTTTTCTATGCATAGAAAGATGCATAATGGAATTTTTTTAATTATAAAAGTGTTATTCTCATTAAATTTGATTTTTATGCATAGAAAGATGCATAAAGGATATTTTCTTATTATAAAAGTGTTATTCTTATTAAATTTAAATTTTTATGCATAGAAAGATGCATAAAGGATATTTTTTTATTATAAAAGTGTTATTCTTATTAAATTTGAATTTTTATACATAGAAAGATGCATAAAGAAAATTTTTTATTATAAAAGCGTTATTCTTATAAAAATTGATTTTTATGCATAAATCGATGCATAAAGAAATTATTTTTATTTTAAAAGTGTTATTCCTATTAAATTTGATTTTATGCATAAATAGATGCATAAAACGATTTATTTATAAAAGTGTTATTCCCATTGAAGTTGATTTTTATGCATAAATAGATGAATAAAGAATTTTTATATCAAAATTAGAATTCTCTTAAATTCTATGTTTAAATTCTATGAAGATTTAATAAATGAATAATTAAATACTCTAAGAGAGAAATTTCTATCGTTTTATATTTACATAGATTGTAAAAAGAAAATTCAAGAAATCTATCGAGATCAAAATATTCAGATAAATGATTAATTTATTCCTCATTGGAATTTGTAACTAATTTAGAAATCAGTTAAGTGAATATTTAAAGAAAAAATTCAATAAAATAGTAACTGAATTATCAATTTTCGGGAAAGATAGTTCAGGAAAAATCTTATCCGACTCGAACTTTGAATCAAACTATGACCAAGACCAAACTCTTTTGTCAGTTTCAAGGAAAGAAGGTGTGACCAGTTTAGAAAAATCCTCTCAAAACTCTCGTCAAATTTGAAACTAAGTTTGAGACCCTTCAAATTGATCTGTGGATCAAGGTTATAGAATTCGAGTAATTCTGGTATGAAATTTAGAATTTCAATCAAGAAGTTTTGGGGATACTGATTCAAGAAATACTCCTTGTATTCAAAAGAAAATCAAACTGAAAACTTGCATAGAAACCCTATTTTCTTAAAGGACTGTCTTACGCCAGAATGCTGGAGGGAGCATTTGGTATATGTTTTTCTAAGGGAAGTTTGGTTGCAACAGCTGGTGGGGAGTGTTCAAAGGACAGCTCACGCGAGACAAAGCCTGCCCAGGTCTTGACCAGCCTCGGTATGGTTGAAAAATGGTGTGCTTCTAGTACGATGGGCGAGGGCCGACAAAGCGGTCCTTGAGTGAAGTGCCAGGACACCTAAGGAGGATCCTGGAGGGTTCTGACTAGGCGATGCAGGGGCTTGTGGTGCCTAGGACACCCATGCATATGTCGTGGAAGATATGTATGATGGACGAAATGATTATTGTAATTTGTTACTGGATCTCATTGTTGCTGACCAGTGGGTCTCAACGGAGAGTCCAGAGTGATACTCTTTTTTGAGAAACAAGGGACTGGATGGAAATTTTGAGTTATGATATCTGTAACTAATAACTGTTTGTCAATGGATTATTTTATATGTTAAAGTTTTAAAGAGGAGTGTGTGCGTATCTGTATTTGAAAGCAAAAGTTAGGAAAGGCATTCAATTATGGGTGGGTGAGTAATTGTCTGGTTCTATCGATTCTAGTGGTTGATTGGTGAAGAAAACCCAGGGGTCGAATGGGGTTATCAGTGGAGTTTTAATAATTAAATTGAAATAATAGGAATACGCTTAGAATTCGAGTAGTTAAATAAAACCCTGAAGAATTTCTCAAATGAGTAGATCAATGGCTATGCTTGATTTCAGTTAGGAAAAAAGCATTGATTTCCTGAGATGAATAGATCAACGGCTGTGTGCCTAATTTCGATTAAGAAAAAGCGTTGATTTTGGTTAGAAAAAAGCATTGATTTCTTCAAATTAAGTAAGTGATAGTTTTCCTTCTATCTGGTTTAATCAGGTGAAGGATAGTTTAATCTCTTAAACCCATTAGAAAATTCGTTAAGAAAATCAAAAAGGTAGAATCATCCCCGTTTTTTAGGCAAGGAAAATTTTCTCGGTTTCGGTTCTGGAATGACCACCACATTAATCTTGTGTCCGGACATTCGAGGGCGAGGCCCCGAGTGGGAAACACTGCCCCGCGCAAGAGGAAGCTACTTCCGTTTTGCTACTAGTAGCAACCGAGAATCCGGTGCGCGGAGGGGGTAGAGGGGTCTCACAGCTAGTATCAGAGTGCTGTTGTAAACTTACGAAACAGCAACAAAATTGCCTAAAATTTTAAAGTAAATCTGGGGAATAATGTTTTCACTTGTTAAGATTATGTTTGAAATAGACTTCATAAACTGAAAACTCATAAATTGAACTGGATTTTTAGATGGATACCCCAAATCTATCTAGCATTCCTGGACTCTCCCAGAGTCAGGATATGATCGCCTTTGCCTTTGAAAATCTCATCAACTCCGCTACAACCCGAGAAAGTAAAGTGAGACTCGCTCGTCACTTTGAGGATCTATACTTCCCTGATATCCAATAGAGCGACGTCAGTATATGTGGTTCTGTGGAGGGTGAAGTATTAACGTCAATACCAATCAACGACAGAGACTCAAACAGAATATCTCGCTAGCCATGATCTTGATAAGGCTAGTAGTTATTCATTATGTCCAACTCTATAATCATTCACCCTGGAATTTTAGAAATTCTTGCCGTATTTTTAGACTTCTTAGCCACTTTATTCCTAGGAGAAGAATTACAGCACGATTATCAGTGATGAATCATGTATATCATAGCATGTCTCCATCATAGTATCGCCTTTTTATGCATATGCGATTGAGGCGGTGACTTTTGGAGCCGAGACGCTCTATGTATATATCAAAAACTTTTGATAATAAATGATGTTTTGCAAAAGATTCCAAATTGTTTTGGTGGTTGTGAATATTGGGTAATAAAATTATCAGAGTGAATCTTGTTTTTAAGAATTATGATGGAATATTTATTTATTTAAGAAATAAATCTCAAAAATTAAATAGTCATAAATCTGTTGACAAAGTTAAGTTAACAAAAATATTGTTTTGTCAGAATCATGAGGCGCGCGGCCCATGCTAGGCATCTTGATCCTCTTATCGATGATGAAGAGTTAGATCCCGACGTTCATAAAGCCTTGCACCGATCCCAACCTGGTCCTCACTGGTGGTCCCTTTAAGGGTGAAGGGGAACAGTTAGGAGAAGTAGTGGGAAAATGGATCGAGGTAATGGAAGAGTATTTTGATGTAACCGGTTATAACGAGAGGAGCAAGATGGCTCTCGCCAGATTGAAAATTTTGGAAACGGCCAGGGTCACATGGAGGAACCATTGCCAGACAAATCCTCTCGACCGAAATACCCAGACCTAGTCAGATCTTAAGGCTTACCTCAAAAAGAGGTTCTGTCCCCCAGGCTTCCTGGAAACCAAAATGAATGAGTTCTTGGAGTTGAAGTAGGATAGCCGGACGATTGAAGAATACCATCAGGCATTTGCCCTTCTCCTCAAATATTCTCCACTTTTGGATAAAGAGCAGCTGATGGTGGTTAGATTCATTCGAGGGATGAACAAGCCATTGGACACTTTAGTGAAAAATGCCAAACCAGTCTCAATGGTAGAAGCTGTCAGAATGGCAAAGGACTTTGCTAAAGCATTTGTTGTTAAGGTCCCGCCAAAGCCTGCACCCTCAGACTTTAAAAGATTCCAAACGCCGGGAAGTGCTTCAAACTTTCCACCCCCAAAGAGGCAGCAAGGCCTAATCAGAATCAAGATGCTAGGAGATTCAAAAGTGAAGGAAGACCCTTCCCTCAGAACACTTTCTCAGGAGGCCCACCTCTTTCAAGGATTCAGAGGGATGAGCTTAGAAGTGAGAACAGGTTTTTTGGGTGGCAGGGTTTCAGTCACCAGCTTAAAGATTGCCCAACTCCTACCATGTCAAGAGGACAGGGAAGTCAAGGACCCAGAGTGCAGAGACCAGCCCCTTCATATCAGTCAAATCAGGGTCTGTCTCACCAAAATCAGGGCAATCCTAGGAGGACTCTAGCTCTCAACCATTTGCCTCTGTTCAGAGTAGTCTCAGAACTCCCTCCCAAAACTGGGGTAACCAAAGAGAAAGAGTTCCGCCCCAATCTGCAGTAGCGAGAGCAGTTACGATAGCAGAAGTAGTGGAAGAGGAAAGAGGTCAGATTTATGCCATGATTGAAAACCGAGGGCCAAATTGTCAATTCTCTATCATCCATACTCCAGCTGAGTATAAGGGTAAGCCATTCAAGCTTTTGATTGATTCAGGCAGTACTCATTCATTTATTTTCCCAGGATGCTTGCGTAAGCTAGTCTTAGAAAAGAAAATCAGGGAAACCTATGCAAGTTAAATTGGCCAGTGGGAAGATTCTTTTCACTCACCATGAGACAGATCGTATTCAGTTTAATCTAGATGGAAATGTAACTGACTGCCAGTTCAGAGTCTTACCTTTGGGAGTTTTTGAGGGAATCCTTGGAATGGATTGGCTCCACAAAAATCAAGCTGACATTCACTGTCACAATGGAGCCATTTCCTTCCGTGACCTTCACGAGAACAAAGTTCAAGGAACTAGAATTTTTGGATCCCCAGATCTACAATTAGTAAAAGCTTCTAGGTTACTAAAAGGACTTAGAAAGAAGTAGCTCATTTATGTTGTCAAAATGAATCCGATAGACACAAAGTTAAAGGCTAAAGAACCAGAATGGTTAAGTGAGTATGATGATTTATTCCCAGCAGAGCTAACTGAGATGCCTCCGATTCGGGAAGTAGATCATGAGATAGAATTGACCCCCAGAGCTCAGCCAGTAGCCCAACGCACGTACAAAATGCCAATCCTTGACATCTCGTGTTTTTCAAGTGGGAAAGGATGTAAGATTCCTCCCCAACCCCTCAAGATGTCCAGTTTCTTCCCGTGTAATCAATCCCCTTTTTAGAATAATAAGAGATCTTGTTTCTATCTGTTTTGGCCTAGAGAGAGAAAATATTCTAGAGAGAGGTAATTCAATTTTTAGATATCTTTGGATGGAAAAATATCCCTTCTTATTAAAATAAATTCCCCCAAAACAGAAGTTTAAAAAGAAAGTCCTAAGGTGCATTAGAAATAAATTATAATGTGCACACAAAAGACCTTAGCCTAAGGGTCCAGATTTTCTGAAAATTTTGGATTTAGGTTCTTATGGATCAATAAGATAAATCCAAATGTAGGGGGGAGATAAATTAAAGAATAAAAGAAAACCCCCCCCAAAAATGAGTAAATGCTCACATAAGATAAGGAGTGGACTAAGGACCAAAGAAAACAATTAAAAAATTGAATTTTGACACCTCAAAGTGGGGATCTCCCCTCATGAAGTAGGCACTTTTTTCTCATCATTACCCCCAACTTTTAATCAATAAAATGAGATATTTTCATCTCTCCTCTCTCCTGTTCAAAACTAGATCCAAAAAGTAAGTTGAACTGACCCAAAAATGGTCAAAAATTGACCAAACTGATCTGGAATATTCTAGAATCAGTTTGCTTGGTTAGAGGCTCACTTTTTCCTATAAATAGAAGCCTCCCCCTTTGTAAAAGCTTAATGGTGTTTATGCACTGTTACTCTACTCTTGTCGGTCCTGAGTCATCTATATTGAATTTCTTAATAATTCAATTGTTTTTGGCCTAATCCTCTCCAAAGTGAATTGGTGGCCACTCTTACTTCAAACAAGAGTAGAACCCTCAAGCCAAAGGAGAGCTTACAAGCTCCATGTAAGCTAATTTTCTTACTTATTTACAAATTTTAAATCTATGGTTTTCTTGATTTTTATGTTTTACAATTGATTGAATTAAATTCAAATGCTATGCCTTTGAAGAAAAGGCCACCCCCTTCTCTTCTTTACATTCCTAGAAAGATTAATTAAGGGATTAATTAAACTCTTCTTATTGTTTACTCTCTTGAATTTAGAAAATTGTGTAGATTAGAGTTCTATGAATCTAATTTGGGTTAATTTAAGTTAAATAAAGAATGATAAAAATGAGAAATGGTCAGGTTATGGCAAAATTTTCCAGAATTTTGTGGAAAAGAAAGTTGTTTTTATATTATTTCAAAAGAGTAATTCCCACTATTTTTGCATCTAAAAGAAATATTCTAATTACTCCATGTACATATTCACCTATGAATATGCATGGATATCACTCTGATATTAATTATTAAAATTATTTTCTATGCATAGAAAGATGCATAATGAAATTTTTTTAATTATAAAAGTGTTATTCTCATTAAATTTGATTTTTTATAAAAGTGTTATTCTCATTAAATTTAATTTTTATGCATAGAAAGATGCATAAAGGATATTTTATTATTATAAAAGTGTTATTCTTATTAAATTTGAATTTTTATGCATAGAAAGATGCATAAAGGATATTTTTTTAATTATAAAAGTGTTACTTTCTATTAAATTTAAATTTTTATGCATAGAAAGATGCATAAAGGAATTCTTTTATTATAAAAGCATTATTCTATAAAAATTGATTTTTATGCATAAATAGATGCATAAAGAAATTATTTTTATTTTAAAAGTGTTATTCCTATTAAATTTGATTTTATGCATAAATAGATGCATAAAAGGATTTTTTTATAAAAGTGTTATTCCCATTGAAGTTGATTTTTATGCATAAATAGATGCATAAAGAATTTTTATATCAGAATTAGAATTCTCTTAAATTCTATGAGTATTTGATAAATGAATAATTAAATACTCTAAGAGAGAAATTTCTATCGTTTTATATTCACACAGATTGTAAAAAGAAAATTCAAGAATCTATCGAGATCAAAATATTCAGATAAATGATTAATTTATTCCTCATTGGAATTCGTAACTAATTTAGAAATCAGTTAAGCGAATATTCAAAGAAAGAAATTCAATAAAATAGTGACTAAATTATCAAACCTTTTCGAGAAAGATAGTTCAGGAAAAATCTTATCTGACTCGAACCTTGAATCAGACTATGACCAAGACCAGACTCTTTTGTCAGTTTTGAGGAAAGTATTAAGATATAGAAGATATAGGCCTTGGAGCCTTAGTGAACAAGGGTGTAGAAGGTGTGTGGGTGTGAATGGTCCTAAGGGAGCCACCTAACCCTAGGCCACTAGCAAGCCTATTTAAAGGCACATGCCAAAGGCATTTGTATGAAGCATGAAGCTTAGTTGTATTTTGAGCAACTTAATAAGTAAGATCTCTTCTTGTATTTTGGGTCTCTCTCCTCCACATGTTTGAATCTCGCATGAGCACCACGTTCTCTCAACATGGTATCTAGAGCTTGGGTAGATTAGGTCTCATATTGTGTGGTGTAGGCTAGTTCTCCTTCTTTCATTTTTTGTGGAGAAGAGCCCCCAGCCAGTGGAGGCCTTCGAGCTGCTTGTGGAGGCCGTGTCTTGGCGTGCTTTCAACTAGGAAGTTGAAGAAGACCTCCAGGCACTCAAGTTTGTACAGCCAATTGTTGGTTTGCATCTCACTCAACCGTGGCATTGACTCTGAGCAGCAGGCCGGTGCACGTTTTCTGAAGCGCTGGTTTTGTACAACAACGCGCAGCTTGTGGGCAAGCTCAAGCCACACAAGCTTAGGGCTTTTGAAGCCCTAAGCCTCAAGGTCCTACAACTCAAATCTCAGCCCTAATGGTGGCCTGACGAGCACGCAACAGCCAAAAGACCAGGTCTGGGTATGTGCATTCAATGGCAGCTTGTATAAAATCTTTATAAAAGTGTTTTTAAACACTAATTAGCTTTCATGCTTATCATTAAAGGAGTACTAATCTTTTAAGTGCTCTTGTGAGGGTCTTTTTCCATATCCTTGAAGTGGTAAGCATACACCATGAGGTATTCATAAGCCTCATTGTCATCAAGCTTCATCAACATCTTCAAGTGCACAAAGCTTCTCAAAGTGCACAAAGCTTCTCAAAGTGTGCTTATAAGCACTAATAGTGTTGCTTTAACACTAATAATGGTCATAACCATCAAAGGAGGAGGTCTTTAACACTAAGGAGGCTCCTCTTCATCTCAGTATTGGAGGTCGGGCACACACCATAAGTGCCACACTATAAGTCTTCATCAACCCGCTTCTATGCTTACCTTGGCAAGCTTCCAAGGAGAAATGGTGTAACCATAAACCATTGTCTTCATCCCATAAGCCAAAGAGCTTGAAGTTCTCTGGTTTTCATCAAACTCAGTTCCTTAAGCGGTTTAAAGTTGGGCACATGTACAATAAGTGCTCATCTTTAATGTTTTTGTGTATCACCCTTGAGGCTCTTGTTTGTAAGTGTGAGATCCCTCTGCCCCCTCCGCACACCGCACTCCCGGTAGCTGACAGCAGAAGCAGCCCCCTCATGGGTTTCTCACTCGGGGCCTCGCCCACGAATGTCCGGGCACAAGACTAGGCTAGTGGTCACTCCAAAAACTGAAACCGGGAAAATTTTCCATGCCCGGAAAGCGGGGACGATTCCACCTTTTTGAATTTTCTTAACGAATAAAACAAATTCTTATCAGAAATTGATAAAATAAAAATTCAGAAAAAGCATTTTTCATAATGTATTTTCATTCCGTAAGCTTCTTTAATGAAGAATTTTTAATCAAAGAAATTGTTTTTATAGATGGAAGTTCCCTATTTATCTGGTATTCCCGACCTCACCCAGTCTCAAGATATGACTGCGTTTGCCTTCGAGCATCTCATTTCTTCCGCTTCAACTCTGTAACATACCCATTGTAAATAACAATGTACTTGCTTCAGAGTTGAAAAATATAACTTAGTTTGTCATTTTTACGATCAAAAAACTTCTATTTTTAGAAAATGAGCCATTTTTGCTTAGAAATTTGTAATTTTGAATCCAAATTTGAAATCTACGCGTAATTTTACGCTTAAAATAGTTTTTTCTGAACTAAAAACGGGCACCCGGAATGGGTTTAATTAAGCTTTTAAGCCTTTAATCTGCGAACTTCCGACCAAAAATAGTAACTATCCAGGCGTCTAATCAACGAACGGAATACGCCCCCATGGTCACGGGGCAAGGCCGGACATTTCCGTCAAAAAATATTTTTTGACCCCCCGGACGACGGCGGGCGACCGGCGTGGGCCCCACCACGGGCGCCGCCCGTGAAAAAAACCGACAATCCGCCCGGGACACCCAAGCGTGTACACGACCTAGACGCACCCTCCAACACCCCTACACGTACCCCCTCCTCCCAGAACCCTCTATCCACAGGTGTCGCGCTCTCTCTCTCTTGGGGACACCTCCACCCCCATGTGTCACACTTTCTCTCTCTCCTCGAGACACCTCCACCCCCAGGTGTCTCACGCCCACACTCTCTCCCGGACACCTACACCACCCAGGTGTCACCTTCCCGCACCCGGACGTCCACCCTCCAGCACCTATAAAAGGACCCTCCCAGCCCCCTTCTCCAGACAAGCCCCCAGCAAGCCCCTACGCGCAAGCCCTCTCTCAAGCTCTAGGACATGTCCTACACTCTTCTCCCCCCCCGTGTGAATAGACTTAAAGTGTGCCTCTCCTCCAACCCTTGCCTTACTCTTCCCTAGGCCTCCCTAGACGTACACTCTTCTCAAGAGCTCTCCAAGTTAAGGACACCCTCTCAATTCCCCCCCCCATATGCGGCGACTTAAACTTAGGCTAAGAGGTCGTTCCTGCCCATAAGCCCAACAAGCTTTTCCTACCCCAAACGGACTCCGTTTTCGAATCCGTTTGAACCAGTAGAATTCTCTCTTTTCTCTCCACGCTCCCAACCTCTTATATTCACCTCGTTTTCTCTCTATCCTCTTAAAACTCTAGTGCTCCTATGGCACCGAAACGCCGTCGAATTGAAGAACCACGCGCTGCCCAAGGAGGGAATGAAGCAAATCGCGTCCCTGCAATCGACTTCGCCCCTCTTGAAGTGAATAGGCATGAAAACGATAACCAGCCGGGCGGAGGATATAGTGAGGCCGGGAGTCGGCCCAGGGCAATCCCCTCCTATGCCACTGGGAATTGGTTTCCACCACCAGGGTGATGTATATATGCTGCCTAGTTCTGTGGGTCCAGGCTAGTGCGGTGACTTAACCCCCACCTCATGAGGAGACGTCCCCTCCGAAGAGCGAGAGGGTTTGGTACAAGCGTCAGTACCTGAGGGGGTGACAGGACGGCTTGGCCCTCGTCGGCTGGCTGACGACGAGGGGAGACGGTCCGTGAGGTTTACCCAGCTGGTTGAGGCTGGAAGATCGAATTCTAGATCATCGATGTGGTTGTGGTTGTGGTTATGACTGTGATTGGATTGTGGTTATGGTTATGGTTTGGACATGAAGTTTGGATTGGGATATCGGCCCGGTTTCAGGGTCTTTGTAAATATTTTTCACTGTAAGTATGCTCGTTGATTTCAATGTTGTGCTAAGGAAGATTTTCTTTAGGAATCAAGTGTAATTAATTAATAAACGAATTTGTTTTTAAGTGTTTCACAGTGTCGTAGGACTTAATTAGGAAACAATTGAACGGGTGAGTGTGTGGAAAGTGGGAGAATGGATGCCCTGACGGTACCATTCTAAGGATGGGTGGACCCGATCAGTCGGGTAGCTTTCTACTAGTCGTAACTTACGATACTTAGGGAATAGTAGAGTCACAAACAAGACTTGTTTTAGGGGACCGAGCCAGCGGCCGTGCCTCATGAAATACGGGGGAAAAAGGCGTTGGCTTCCTTGAACCAAGTGTGGGTCTTGTTCCATCTCCACGCACATTTCGTGCTGGGGATTAGAATTTCCTTTAGGATGACTACGCTTCCCTTGCGAGATAGAGTTAGGTCCGTCCGTTTGCTCGTAACCTCGTATTTCTACGAGATCGAGGTGTCGTCAATCGGAAAATAACATGAGACTTGACCGCCTATCTAAAGGATTCCCCCGCCCTACGGGACGGGGGCCTTACACGTGGTATCAGAGCCAGGTTTAGACTTGGGAGATTTTATATTGTATTCTCTTGTTGCTCTAGGAATTCTTGTTAAACTAAGCTAGTTACGGCTGGATGCAGGAGGACGAGATGGATCCCTATTCTCGCTTCCTGGTATTCCAATGCATGTTCATGACTGCTTGTCACTCTTCCGAATTCGAGTTTCGTGACACTATGATGCACATTGTAGACAAGCTAACCCTTCCTCTTTACACTCGCATCGAAAGGGGATGGAACAGAACTGAGTATTGGCATCGTCGATCTACCTACTTCATCATTTGAGCTGAGCACGTCGACAATCTCACCAACGACTTGAGGCGGATCCGATATGCCGAGATGTTGCGGATGGTTCGCCTGTTCTGGTTTATTGGCACTCCTCGTAACACCTATGTCACTATCGATGGGAATCGCATGCTGCAGAATCGTTGGGTTTATGATAAGGTGACTCAAGTTGTATCCCCTGATAGAGTAGCCGTTACCCGTCTTTCTAGACGAGGTTTACCTCCCCTACCAGAGACTTATCGAGTTCTTGAAACCATGGGAGAACCCCCCTACTTTTTCAATGCTACCACCGCAGATCTTTATTAGGTTCCCTAGAGGACTACCATGTAAATAAATAAGATTGGATTTAGTCCAATCCTTGTAAATGGCTTGGTTTACTTGTAAATATTAAAGCTTGGAATAAAAGGTTTTGATTTTCACACTCATTGTCTTATGTGTATTAAACTGCCTAAGTGACATGATTCTAAATTTAGCTTCTTATTGATAACCAGGATCGTCAACTTCTTGCTCCCAATGCATTATATACAGATACACAGGAGAAGAAGCTTCTCCTCAAACAAATGCAACCTCCCTCATTTAATGGGGCAGGTTCAAAGATTGAAAGGGATGCAGAAGTTTGGATAGAAGCCATGGACGATTACTTTTCGGCTGCTGGTACAGGAATTGGGAATCAATCCATGCTTGCCAGATTCCGTCTTACTGGGGACGCCAAACTTTGGTGGAAGCAATGGTGCCGAGATAAGGGCGTCACTGAAGATACCCAAACCTGGAGTGACATTAAGCAAGCTGTGAAGGGCCGTTATCTTCCCCCATCTCATGAATTTATTAAGATGAACGAGTTCTTCAGCCTCAAGCAGCTTAGCTTAACCTTGGAGGAATACTACTCAAAATTTGTCACACTTGGCAAATATGCTCAACCTATGTCGATCACTCAACAAGTGGCCCGATTTTGCCAAGGGCTGAATGAACCTTTGGATTCTCGCCTTGAAGCAATGAGGCCAACTACCTTGCAAGATGCTCTTACCCGAGCCAAACCTCTGGCTAAAGAAGTAAAGAGTGGTCAAGCAAAGAAGAGAGTCTATCCTGAGTCTAACCCAAGGGGACGCCTTCAGAGGAATTACCAATCGAATTTTCGCCACAATACTATTGGTCAGTACCCCAATAATTTTGTCCCCCGCAGTTATGCTAATTCCACTTCAGAATCCTATGGGGACCAAAGGTGCTTTTATTGCAATGAAGTTGGCCACTTCCGGAATGAATGCCCCAAACTTGCAAGACCCTCTCTCAATCCTAGTGTCACTGCTGCTCCACAAGGCAGCCGGGTAGTTCAAGGTTGTGGGATTCCTAATAACCGCCAAGCTAGACGAGGTGGTGGTGGACGTGGTAGAGGTCGTGGAGTGACTGCCCGTGTCTGCTCTATAATTGGTGAACCGACTTTAGAGATGGAAGAAGAAGAGCAAGCCACCATTCATGCAGCTATAGAACATCAAGGACCTAATCAGCAGTTTTCTGTTATCCAAGCTCCGGCTACTTATCAAGGTAGATCTTTCTAGCTTTTGGTTGATTGTGGTAGTACGCATTCATTTCTTTCTCCAAAATGCTTGCGTAAGTTACAGTTAGATCAAAAACCAGCCCAAGCAATGTTTGTTGAGTTAGCTAGTGAAAAAGAAGAAGTATCCCGACATTGTGTGGGAGATCTTGAATTTGAATTGGATGGTGAATCAACCCATGGGTATTTTAGAAGCTTACCATTAGGGATTTATGATGGAATCCTTGGTATGGATTGGTTAATTGCAAACAATGCTGACATTCACTGTGCTGAAGGAAGCATCACCTTTAAGAATAGTCAAGGAGGACAGGTAGTATCAGCCCAGGGAAAAACAGGTAAACCCAAATTTCATTTGGTCAAAGCTAATCGTCTTCTTAAGGGAGTGCGCAAGGGCCAACAGATCTTCCTTGTCAAACTCAACAAGGTAGAAGAAAGCAACCCAGATTTAGAACCCTCTTGGCTCCAGGAGTTTTCAGATATCTTTCCAGAGGAACTTACAAAACTACCCCCATCTCGAGAAGTAGATCATGGGATTGAGTTAATCCCTGGTGCTGAATCAGTTTCAAGGAGACCTTACAAAATGTCTCTTCCCGAAGCCATAGAGCTCAAGGAACAACCTAGGCAGCTCATTGAGCAAGGATTCATTCGCCCTAGTAATTCCCCATGGGGAGCGCCTGTTCTTTTCCAGAGAAAGAAGGATGGCTCGCTTCGGCTTTGTATTGACTACCGAGGCCTAAACAAGGTCACTGTCAAAAACAAATACCCCATTCCTCGCATCGACGAACTTCTTGACAGACTTTATGGATCCAAAGTTTTCTCCAAGATGGATTTAAGGTCTGGCTACTATCAAATTAGGATCAAGGAATCAGATATCTCTAAAACCGCTTTCAATACCCGCTATGGCCACTATGAATTTACAGTCATGCCATTCGGATTAACCAATGCTCCCGCCACCTTCAACCGCCTAATGCAGGATATCTTCCGACCCTACTTGGATGAATTTGTCCTTGTCTTCTTCGATGACATCTTGGTCTATTCTCAGTCAAAAGAGGAACATGAGGAGCATGTACGCAAAGTGTTGCAAATACTGCGCGAACATAAGCTCTATGCCAAGAAAAGCAAATGTACCTTCTTCACTTCCCAAATTGAATATCTAGGGTTCATTGTCTCCTCAAGGGGCATCTCAGTAGACCCTGCCAAAGTCAAGGATATATTGGAATGGCCACCCCCTAGGACAGTCAAAGAAATCCGTGGGTTTCTAGGCATCACAGGATGGTATAGGATCTTCATCAAGGATTATGCCAAGATAGCCGCACCCTTAACTGATCTCCTCAAGAAGGAATGTAAGATAGTATGGTTACCAATCCACCAAATCAGTTTTAGCCAACTTAAAGCTATCCTCACCTCAGCACCAGTTCTGAAGCTCCCTAACTTCACCAAAGAGTTTGAGGTTGTCACTGATGCTAGTGGCCTTGCACTTGGTGGTGTCTTAATTCAAGAAGGAAGGCCTGTGGCTTACACTTCTCGTAAGCTTAAATCCTATGAAGTCAATTATGCCACCCATGATTTGGAACTCCTTGCAGTTGTTCATTGTTTCAAGTTATGGAGACACTATCTCCTAGGCCGTAAGTTTCTGCTTGTAACTGACCACCAGAGTTTAAAGTGGATCTTCACCCAGCCCAATCTCAACATGAGGCAAAGAAGGTGGATTGAGATTCTGCAAGAGTTTGATTTTGATATCAAATTTCGTCCTGGAAAGGATAATGTTGTAGCAGATGCCCTCAGTCGCAAATCCTTTCTAAGTGCAATCTCTATGCCAAATAACCCCATCCTAGAGAAGGTAAAGCAGGTTTCACTTCATGACCCTGATTACCAAAAGCTAGTAAGCCTGGTTCACAAGGAGGCACCCACAGAAAAGGAAAATATATTGATCAAGGGATACACCCTCGATGATGAATGCCTCTACTTCATGCATAGGTTATGTATTCCCAAAGATCTTGCACTAAAGAAGATGATCTTGTATGAAGCTCATGATAGCCACGTAGCAGGACACCCAGGTTATGCAAAAACCTTGAATGCCTTAAGGAGAAGTTATTTTTGGCCTGGAATGAAGAGAGATATCCTTCAATACATCAGACAATGCCTTTCATGTCAAAGGATTAAAGCTGAAAGAATCAAAATGCCCGGGAAACTCCAACCTCTGGACATTCCTCAGCAGATGAAGTGGGAATGTATCAGTATGGATTTTGTCACAAGTCTTCCCACAACACAAGGAGGGTATGATTCTATATTAGTAGTTGTGGATATGCTTACCAAAGTCACCCATATTATCCCAGTAAAGAAGACATTTAAATCTTCTGATATTGCCCGCCTTTTCATCAAGGAAATCTTTAGGCTTCATGGATTGCCAAAAAGAATAGTCAGTGACCGGGACTCTGACTTCACTTCAAAGTTCTGGACATCATTATTCCAGGCTATTGGAACACAACTTTGTTTCAGTACAGCTTACCACCCAGAAACAGATGGTCAAACTGAGAGAGTTAATCAGGTTATAGAAGACATCCTGAGAGCCTATTGTGGGCGTGAACCAAAGAAGTGGATTCAGTATCTCCCTCTAGTGGAATTCTCTTACAATACATCCTATCACCAAAGCATAGGGATGTCACCATTCAAAGCTCTTTATGGTCAGGAATGTTTGTCTCCCTTAAATTTCTCTGACCCCACACTAAGGGTTGAAGCCTCTAGGATGATGCTTGAAGAAATGGAAGAACAAACCAAAGCTATTCGTAAGGATATTAAAGCCGCCCAGGATCGACAGAAGCATTATGCTGATACCAAAAGATCTGAAAGAATTTTTCAGCAAGGAGACAAAGTTTTTCTTCGAGTGCGGCCAAAGAGAAGTTCTTTATCTCTTGGAAAATTTAGGAAACTGAGTCCAAGGTATTGTGGGCCTTATGAAGTCATCAAATGTTTGGGAAAACATGCCTACAAACTTCGCCTCCCAACCCACCTCAAAATCCATGATGTATTCCATGTAAGCTTACTAAAGCCATATGTGCCTCATCCTGATCATGTTCTTGATGATGAACAACTTGTAATGCCAACGCAGGGAGTCCTTGAAATGAGACCTAATAGAATCATCGACTCTAGAGAAAGAGTGCTTCGCAATAGAATCCTTAGGGAACATTTAGTGGAATGGAAAGATTACCCTGAGGAGGATGCCACTTGGGAGGAAGAGTCAACCCTCCAAAAGAATTACCCAGAGTTCGTGCCGAGATGAGGACATCTCGAGTTCTTTTAGTAGGGAAGGATGTAACATACCCATTGTAAATAACAATGTACTTGCTTCAGAGTTGAAAAATATAACTTAGTTTGTCATTTTTACGATCAAAAAACTTCTATTTTTGGAAAATGAGCCATTTTTGCTTAGAAATTTGTAATTTTGAATCCAAATTTGAAATCTACGCGTAATTTTACGCTTAAAATAGTTTTTTCTGAACTAAAAACGGGCACCCGAAATGGGTTTAATTAAGCTTTTAAGCCTTTAATCTGCGAACTTCCGACCAAAAATAGTAACTATCCAGGCGTCTAATCAACGAACGGAATACGCCCCCATGGTCACGGGGCAAGGCCGGACATTTCCGTCAAAAAATATTTTTTGACCCCCCGGACGACGGCGGGCGGCCGGCGTGGGCCCCACCACGGGCGCCGCCCGTGAAAAAAACCGACAATCTGCCCGGGACACCCAAGCGTGTACACGACCTAGACGCACCCTCCAGCACACCCCTACATGTACCCCCTCCTCCCAGAACCCTCTATCCACAGGTGTCGCGCTCTCTCTCTCTTGGGGACACCTCCACCCCCATGTGTCACACTTTCTCTCTCCTCGAGACACCTCCACCCCCAGGTGTCTCACGCCCACACTCTCTCCCGGACACCTACACCACCCAGGTGTCACCTTCCCGCACCCGGACGTCCACCCTCCAGCACCTATAAAAGGACCCTCCCAGCCCCCTTCTCCAGACAAGCCCCCAGCAAGCCCCTACGCGCAAGCCCTCTCTCAAGCTCTAGGACATGTCCTACACTCTTCTCCCCCCCCCGTGTGAATAGACTTAAAGTGTGCCTCTCCTCCAACCCTTGCCTTACTCTTCCCTAGGCCTCCCTAGACGTACACTCTTCTCAAGAGCTCTCCAAGTTAAGGACACCCTCTCAATTCCCCCCCCCCATATGCGGCAACTTAAACTTAGGCTAAGAGGTCGTTCCTGCCCATAAGCCCAACAAGCTTTTCCTACCCCAAACGGACTCCGTTTTCAAATCCGTTTGAACCAGTAGAATTCTCTCTTTTCTCTCCACGCTCCCAACCTCTTATATTCACCTCGTTTTCTCTCTATCCTCTTAAAACTCTAGTGCTCCTATGGCACCGAAACGCCATCGAATTGAAGAACCATGCGCTGCCCAAGGAGGGAATGAAGCAAATCGCGTCCCTGCAATCGACTTCGCCCCTCTTGAAGTGAATAGGCATGAAAACGATAACCAGCCGGGCGGAGGATATAGCGAGGCCGGGAGTCGGCCCAGGGCAATCCCCTCCTATGCCACTGGGAATTGGTTTCCACCACCAGGGTGATGTATATATGCTGCCTAGTTCTGTGGGTCCAGGCTAGTGTGGTGACTTAACCCCCACCTCATGAGGAGACGTCCCCTCCGAAGAGCGAGAGGGTTTGGTACAAGCGTCAGTACCTGAGGGGGTGACAGGACGGCTTGGCCCTCGTCGGCTGGCTGACGACGAGGGGAGATGGTCCGTGAGGTTTACCCAGCTGGTTGAGGCTGGAAGATCGAATTCTAGATCATCGATGTGGTTGTGGTTGTGGTTGTGGTTGTGACTGTGATTGGATTGTGGTTATGGTTATGGTTTGGACATGAAGTTTGGATTGGGATATCGGCCCGGTTTCAGGGTCTTTGTAAATATTTTTCACTGTAAGTATGCTCATTGATTTCAATGTTGTGCTAAGGAAGATTTTCTTTAGGAATCAAGTGTAATTAATTAATAAACGAATTTGTTTTTAAGTGTTTCACAGTGTCGTAGGACTTAATTAGAAAACAATTGAACGGGTGAGTGTGTGGAAAGTGGGAGAATGGATGCCCTGACGGTACCATTCTAAGGATGGGTGGACCCGATCAGTCGGGTAGCTTTCTACTAGTCGTAACTTACGATACTTAGGGAATAGTAGAGTCACAAACAAGACTTGTTTTAGGGGACCGAGCCAGCGGCCGTGCCTCATGAAATACGGGGGAAAAAGGCGTTGGCTTCCTTGAACCAAGTGTGGGTCTTGTTCCATCTCCACGTACATTTCGTGCTGGGGATTAGAATTTCCTTTAGGATGACTACGCTTCCCTTGCGAGATAGAGTTAGGTCCGTCCGTTTGCTCGTAACCTCGTATTTCTACGAGATCGAGGTGTCGTCAATCGGAAAATAACATGAGACTTGACCGCCTATCTAAAGGATTCCCCCGCCCTACGGGACGGGGGCCTTACAAACTCGAACAAGCCGAGCTAGACTCGCACGCCATTTCGAGGATTTATATTTTCCTAACCTAGTGGAGAAACTACAGCATAAGTGGTTTGCAGGGCAGTATGTCCACGCCTCTTGTGACCGCCGTGCAATGCTGTGTGTGGCAGAACCTCTCATTGGCTATGATTCTGTTAAAACTGAAAATGGTGTGTGGCGTCATTCTATATCATTCGACGCCTCGGAATTTCAGACTTTCATGCCAAGTCTACAGACTCCTTAGTTGTTTTATTCCTAAGGAGAAAATAATAGCTCCCTTGTCAGTAAGTGAACGTTTGTATCAGGGTATGGCTATGGCCTAGTACCGTCATCTTATGCGACTCCCGAGGAGATTTTGAATTTTGGAGCCGAGCTGCTCTATGTACATATTGCAACTCTTATATAAATAAAGAAATATTTTTCGGAGAAAAATTCCCTGTTGTATAAGTGATTGTTTATGGACGATCTGATAAAGAAAAATCTGTTATCAGACATATGTCATAGATCTCCAATAAGATCATTGTCTTGTTTAAGAAATTGTTTTCCAAACTTCTTAAGTCTTAGGATCTCGTAAATGATATCAAAATAAAAATTCAATAATATATAAATTTTTGGCAAAATCATGAGACGAGGAAACCATGGCTGTCAGCCAAACCCTCTCTCTGAAGATGACGAGCTTGACCCTGATGTTTGCAAGGCTCTTCATAGGACTCAGCCAGGACCCTTCAAAGAAGAAGGAGAGAACCTAGGCGAGGCTGTGGAGAAATGGGTGGAAGCCATGGAAGAATATTTTGACGTCACAGGCTACAATGAGCGGAGCAAAATGGCTCTTGCCCGGCTGAAAATAGTGGAAACAGCCAAGGTAGCATGGAGGAACCACTGTGACACCAACTGTCTAGACAGAAATACTCAGTCCTGGAATGACCTAAAAACCTATCTAAGAAAGAGATTTTGTCCCCCTGGATTTTTGGAAATCAAAATGAATGAATTCTTAGAGCTAAAGCAGGAGAGCAAAACCATCGAGGAATATCACCAGGCCTTTGCTCTTCTACTCAAATATTCACCACCTCTAGATGAAGAACAACTCATGGCCAGGTTTATTCGGGGAATGAACGAACCCTTGGACACACTGGTCAAAAATGCCAAGCCAGTGTCCATGGCTAAAGTAGTAAGAATGGCAAAAGATTTTGCCAAAGCCTTTGTAGTAAAGGTCCCGCCAAAGCCTGCACCCTCTAACTTTAAAAGATTCCAAGCCCAGGGAAGTACTTCAAACTTTCCACCCCCGAAGAGGCAGCAAGGCCTGAATCAAAATCAGGATGCAGGAAGATTCCGAAGTGAAGGAAGACCCTTCCCCTAGAATACTTTCTTAGGAGCCCCACCTCTTTCAAGAAATCAGAAGGATGAGCTCAGAAGTGAAAACCGATGTTTTGGATGCCAAGGTTTTGGTCACCAACTGAAAGACTGCCCGCCGACTCTCCTGCCATGTCAAGGGGACAGGGAAGTCAAGGACCCCAAATTGAGAGACCAACCCCTTCATACCAGTCTAATCAAGGTCTACCTCGCCCAAGCTAGGGAAACCCCAGAAGAACTCCAGCTCAGCCATCTGCCTTTGTCCAGAGTAACCTTAGAACTCCCTCCCAAAACTGGGGCAACCAAAGAGAAAGAGTTTCGCCTCTCAGACTGCAACAGCCAGAGCAGTCACAATTTCAGATGTAGTAGAAGAGGAAAGAGGGTAGATCTTTGCTGCAATTGAAAACCAAGGACCTAACCGTCAGTTCTTAGTCATCCATACTCCAGCAAAATATCAGGGTAAGCCTTTTAAGCTTTTGATTGATTCAGGCAGTTCTCATTCATTCATTTCCCCTGGATGCTTGCGTAAGTTAGTCTTAGAATAGAAATCAGGGAAACCTATGCAAGTTGAATTGGCCAGTGGGAAGACTCTTTTCACTCACCATGAGACACATCTTATCCAGTTCAATCTAGATGGTAATGTAACCGACTGTCAGTTCAAAGTCTTACCTTTGGGAGTTTTTGACGGGATCCTTGGAATGGATTAGCTCCACAAAAATCAAGCTGACATACACTGTCACAATGGAACCATTTCCTTCCATGACCTTCACGGGAACAAAGTTCAAGGAACTGGAGTTTCCGAATCCCCAGACCTTCAGTTAGTAAAAGCTTCCAGGTTGCTGAAAGGACTTAGGAAGAAGTAGCAAATTTATGTTGTCAAAATGAACCCAGTAGACTCAAAGCTTAAGGCTAAGGAACGAGAATGGTTAAGTGAATTTGATGATCTATTCCCAGCAGAACTAACTGAAATGCCTCCAATTCGAGAAGTAGATCATGTGATTGAATTGACCCCTAGAGCTCAGCCAATAGCCCTGCGCACGTACAAAATGCCACTTTTTGAAGCCATTGAACTCAAGAAATAGCTTAGATAGCTGTTAGAATAAGGGTTTGTAAGACCCAGTGTTTCACCTTGGGGTGCGCTAGTTCTCTTTGAGAAAAAGAAAGATGAAACGCTTAGACTCTGTGTGGACTACAGAGGTCTGAATCAACTCTGATAGTTAAGAATAAGTATCCTATCCCAAGAATTGATGAGCTCTTGGACAGGCTAAATGGAGCCCAGATCTTCACAAAGATAGATCTCAAATCAGGGTATTACTAGATCAGGATTAATGAGCAAGATATCCCGAAGACAGCCATCAATACTCGGTATGGGCATTATGAATTCACTGTCATGCCTTTTGGATTGACAAATTCCCCAGCTACATTCAATCGCCTAATGCAGGACATCCTCAGAGAATACTTGGATGACTTTGTTCTAGTTTTCTTTGATAACATTCTGATTTACTTAAAGAATGTAGCTGACCATGAGATTCATGTCCAAAAAGTTCTTGAGATTCTAAGGAAGCACCAACTCTTTGCCAAAAAGAGCAAATGTACTTTCTTTGCCGACCATGTTGAATACTTGGGCTTTTTGGTATCAAAAGATGGAATTTCTCCAGATTCTACGAAAGTCCAAGCAGTCATAGATTGGCCTGAAAGAAGTCAGAGGATTCTTGGGATTGACTAGTTGGTATATAATTTTTATACCAAAGTATGCTCTCATAGCTTCCCCCCTGACTAACCTTCTCAAAAAGAATACCCCATTTCAGTGGTCTGCCAGGTGCCAGAGTGCTTTTGATAAGCTGAAGACTGCCTTGGTAACCAGTCCCGTTCTGAAGCTACCAGATTTCTCTCTACCCTTTGAGGGAGTAACTGATGCAAGTGGTTTTGCCCTGGGAGGTGCACTCATGCAGGAAGGTCATGCGGTGGCCTATGAATCCCGAAAGCTCAAAGCGCATGAGAGGAATTATGTTGTCCATGACCTGGAATTACTTTTAGTAGTCTATGCCTTAAAGGTGTGGAGACATTACCTACTGGGAAAAAGATTCACTTTGATGTGACAGATCATCAGAGCTTAAAGTGGATCTTTACTCAGGAGGACCTCAACATGCGCCAAAGAAGGTGGATGCAAACCTTATAGGAGTTTGATTTTGAAATCGTATTGCCCAGGCAAAGAAAATGTGGTAGCAGATGCCCTCAGTAGAAAAGCCTCCTTGCTTGTAATTACTGTAGTATCAAACCCTTTGATTATTGAAGCAAGAGAGAAGATCATGCAGGATAGATTCTTTGGCCCTATTGCTACCCTACTTATGCAGGAAAGCAAAACTCCTCAAGAGTTGAACAGAGTTCAAGGTTATAGCCTAGATGATGGCATTATGTATTATAATCGCAGGCTATGCATCCCCAATGATGTGGGAACCAAGGACCACATTTTCTCAAAAAGTGAGAAAAGTGACCCAAAAATGGTAAAAAATTGACCAAACTGATCTGGAAAATTCTAGAATCAGTTGGCTTGGTTAGAAGCTCACTTTTTTCCTATAAATAGAAGCCTTCCCCTTTGTTGAAACTCAATACTGTTTTGCACTGTTACCCTGCCTCTCCCAAGTGCCAAAAACTGTGAATTTTACTCATAATTCATTAGTTTTTGACCTTCCCTCTTCTAAAAGATTGGTGGCCACTCTTGTTTCAAACAAGAGTAGAACCCTCAAACCATCAAGCCAAAGGAAAGCTCTCAAATTATCCATGTAAGTTGGAGATTCTTCTCTTTTCTATTTCTTTTATGGTTTTTTATGATTTTTGTCTTCTCTAAATTAAATGGATGTTATGCCTCATTGAAAAAAGGCATTCCCCTCTCTTCTTTAGTAAATCCAACCATTCTTTATCCTAGATGATTGATTATTGGATAAAATCAAGTTTTTCATAATGTTTCTCATAAATAAGTAGAAAATGTTTACATTAGAATGATTTAAATACTCTTGGTGAACTTCTAATTAATTTAAGAGAGTTAAAAATTTAAAAATGGTCAGCCATACAAAGGAGGTTATGGCGATTTTTTTTAAAAATTTGTGAAATAAATTTCATCTTTTATTAATCAAAAAGAGTAATCCCCATCATTAGAGTATTCTAAAAGTGTCATTTTCATTCACGCATAGAAAGATGCATATTGATTAATTTTTATAAAAGAATGATTTTCAATAGAATTAAATTCTATGTATAGAAAGATATATATTGATAAATTTTTTTATTATGAAAGTGTTACTTTCTTCATTATGGATTTTTATGCATAAAATAATGCATAAAAGTATATTTTTTATTATAAAAGAGTTACTTTTATCATATTGATTTTTATGCTTAAAAGTATGCATAAAAGAATATTTTTTTCAATCATAAAAGTGTTACTTTTATCATTATTAAATTCTATGCATAAAAGTATGCATAAAAGAATATTTTTTATTATAAAAGTGTTACTTTTATCATTATTGAATTCTATGCATAAAAGAATATTTTTTATCATAAAAGTGTTAATTTTATCATTATTGAATTCTATGCATAAAAGTATGCATAAAAGAATATTTTTTATCATAAAAGTGTTAATTTTATCATTATTGAATTCTATGCATAAAAGTATGCATAAAAGAATTTTTTTAATTATAAAAGTGTTACTTTTATCATTATTTAATTCTATGCATAAAAGAATTTTTTTAATTATAAAAGTGTTACTTTTATTATTAATGATTTTTATGCATAAACATATCCATAAAAGATATTTTTATATTAAAAGTGTGATTTTTATGCATAAAAGATATTTTTTTTAGATTAAAAGTGTAATTTTCATCATAAATGATTTTTATGCATAAAAGATATTTTTTTATATTAAAAATGGGATTTTCATCATAGATGATTTTTATGCATAAACATATGCATAAAAGATATATTTTTTATATTAAAAGTGTGATTTTCATCATAAATGATTTTTATGCATAAACATATGCATAAAAGATATTTTTTTATAATAAAAGTGTGACTTTCATCAGAATTGGATTTTATGCATAATTAGATGCATATAGAATCTTTATAATTAAATAAGGGTTCTCCTTAATCCTCTATTTAATTTCTGCAAAAATTGGAAACATGAATAAGTAGATAATCTGTGAGAAGAAATGCTACCGTTTCATATTCACTAAGATGGTAATGAGAAAATTCAATTAAACTATCGAAGTCGGAGATCGAGATAAATGATTATTTTATTCCTCATAAGAAATTCGTGTTTTAGAAATCTGTAAGTAAATATTCGTCGAACGAAATTTAGAAAAAGAGAAATTGAAATAGTACCTTTCAAGAAAGATAGTTTAGGAAGAACCTTTCTGGACCCAAACTCTGATTCAGACTATTGACCAAGACCTAATTCCTTCGTCAATTTCAATCAATGACGATGTGCCCCACCGAATCTGAAACTAAGTTAAGACTTTTGATTTTGATATGAGGATCAAGTTAACAGAATTCGAGGAATTCTGTTTGGAATTCAGACCTAGATCTCGAAGTATTGAGATATGGATTTAAGATTATTCATGGTTTTCAAACAAAATCAAAACTGAAAACTTGCATAGAAACCCTGCTTTCTTAAAGGACTATCTTACGCTAGAATGCTGGAGGGAGCATTTGGCATATATGTTTATCTAAGGGAAGTTCGGTTGCAACAGCTGGCGGGGAGTGTTCGAGGGACAGCTCACGCAACAAAAACCTACCCAGGTCTTGACCAACCTGGGTATGGTAAAAAATGGTGTGCTTCTGGTACAATGGGTGAGGGTAGACGAAGCGGTCCCTAAGTGAAGTGCCAGGACACCTAAGGAGGGTTCTGACCAGGTGATGCACGGGCTCGCGGTGCTTAGGACACCCATTCGTATGTCATGGAAGATATATATATGTATGTTGACGAAATGATTATTGTAATCTGTTACTGGATCTCGTTGCTAACCAACTGGTCCCAACGGAGAGTCCAGATTGGTACTACTTTTTTGGTGAAACAAGGGATGGAATGGAAATTTTGAATTATGAAATTTGTTATCATATATGTTTTGTCAATGGATTATTTTTATATTAAAGTTTTAAAGAGGAGTGTGTGCGTATCTGTTTTCTAAAGCTAAAGTTAAGAAAGGCATTTCAATTATGGGTGGGTGAGTACTTGTTTGGATCTACCGATTCCAGTGGTAGGGTGGTGGCTAACCCATGGGCCGGATGGGGTTAGGCTAGAATCAGTGGAGTTTTAATAATCAAACTGAAAAATCTTAGGATTACGCTAGGATTCGAGTAGCTAGTTAATTCCCTGATAAATTTCTCAATTGAGTGGATCAATGGCTGTGCCTGATCTTGATTAGGAAAAAAGCATTGAAATTACTCAGATGATTAAATTATATCAGTGATAGTTTCCTTCTATCTGGGTTATTCAGGTGAAGGATAGTATAGAATTGATCTCGTTTTAGAAAAAAAAATCGTTAAGAAAAATAAAAAAGGTGGAATCATCCCCGCTTTCCGGGCATGGAAAATTTTCCCGATTTCGGTTTTTGGAGTGACCACCAACCTAGTCTCGTGCCCAAACATTCGTGGGCGAGGCCCCGAGTGAGAAACCCTGCCCCGCGCATGAGGGGGCTGCTTCCACTTGTCAGCTACTACCGGGAGTCCCCCGGTGCCCGGAGGGGGGCAGAGGGATCTCACACATGCCATTGCTTCCACATGCTTTCCATGACCATTCTCACACAATGATCAACACAAGGCTGCTGCCACTCTTGCTTAAGTGGTTTGCACATAGATGTTCCTTCAACATGCTTGATGCTTCTCTGCATACCATACCTCCTCCATGGGCAATGAGGGAATTCCTTAGAGTAATGGTTATGAGGTAGATTTATATGGGAAAGGGAGAGGGAGGGTTTTACCACTTGCCTTATAGATTGGTCAAGGGCAGTGTCTACTCCATAATTACAACAAGAGTTTTTGTGCATGTTGGTTACATGATACCCAATAGGGTTTGAAAGTACAAGCTTAATGAAAGTGAGTAAGTGGCTGAGGTAAATGCTCAAACCAACAAGGTACATCATTCTTGGCTCAATAAGGTGAGGGCATGGCTCATAATGTTGCCTATGCCTCTTACAAAGACAATGCCAAGAGATGCTTATCAAAAACATGACAAACAACAAGGTAGAGCACTTAGATATGCTATGCTCAACCTTAAAACTCATCTTAGGAGATGAAAATGCTGAGTATGCAGCGGAATAACATGCCTTGGGCTTGGGAAATGAGAGCATATGGCTTATGACATGCCTATGCTTCTTATTGTAAGATTCCTCCCCAGCCTCTCAAGATGTCCAGCATCTTCCCCTGTAATCAAATCCCTCTTCAGAAATATAAAAGATCTTGTTTCTACCAGTTTTGGCTTAGAGAGCGAAAATATTCTAGAGAGAGAATATTCAGATTTTAAATATTTTTGGATAGAAAAATACCTCATCTTATTAAAATAAGTTCCCCTAAAACAGAAGCTCAAAAAGATTTTCAAAAGGTGCATTAGAAATTAAGTATAATCTGTTCAAGAGGCATTATCCTGGGGGTCAAGATTTTTTCGAAATTTTAAATTAAGGTTCCTATGGACCAATAAGATTCATCCAAATGTAAGGAAGAGATAAATAGAAGAATAAAAGGAAAATACCCCAAAAATGAGTAAATACTCACATAAGATAAAGAGTTGACTAAGGACAAGGTTAGAAGTTAAAAAAGAGAGATATTTAGATAAAATGATGCATTTTTGACACCTCAGTATGAGGGAATTCCCCTCATGAAGGAAGCGCCTATTTCACATGCTTGAATTAGTTTTAAACTCCCAAATAGGGAGATATTTTTATCTCTCCTCTCTCCTGTTTCAACTAGATCCAAAAAGTGAGCAAAACTGACCCAAAAATGGTCAAAAATTAACCAAACCGATCTGGAAAATTCTAGAATCAGTTGGCTTGGTTAGAAGCTCACTTTTTCCTATAAATAGAAGCCTTTCCCTTTGTTGAAACTCAATAGTGTTTTGCACTGTTACCCTGCCTCTCCCAAGTGCCAAAAACTATGAATTTTACTCATAATTCATTAGTTTTTGACCTTCCCTCTTCTAAAAGATTGGTGGCCACTCTTGTTTCAAACAAGAGTAGAACCCTCAAACCATCAAGCCAAAGGAAAGCTCTCAAATTATCCATGTAAGTTGGAGATTCTTCTCTTTTCTATTTCTTTTATGGTTTTTTATGATTTTTGTCTTCTCTAAATTAAATGGATGTTATGCCTCATTGAAAAAAGGCATTCCCCTCTCTTCTTTAGTTAATCCAACCATTCTTTATCCTAGATGATTGATTATTGCATAAAATCAAGTTTTTCATAATGTTTCTCGTAAATAAGAAAAAAATATTTACACTAGAATGATTTAAATACTCTTGGTGAATTTCTAATTAATTTTTAGTGAGTCAAAAATTAAAAAATGGTCAGCCATACAAAGGAGGTTATGGTAAAATTTTCTAAAAATTTATGAAATAAATTTAATCTTTTATTAATCAAAAAGAGTAATCCCCATCGTTAGAGTATTCCAAAAGTGTCATTTTCATTCATGCATAGAAAGATGCATATTGATTAATTTTTATAAAAGAATAATTTTCAATAGAATTAAACTCTATGAAAGATACTTATTGATAATTTTTTTAATTATGAAAGTGTTACTTTCTTCATTATGGATTTTTATGCATAAAATAATGCATAAAAGTATATTTTTTATTACAAAAGAGTGACTTTCATCATATTGATTTTTATGCATAAAAGTATGCATAAAAGAATATTTTTTATTATTATAAAAGTGTTACTTTTATCATTATTGATTTCTATGCATAAAAGAATATTTTTTTATTATAAAAGTGTTACTTTTATCATTATTGATTTCTATGCATAAAAGTATGCATAAAGGAATTTTTTTTAATTATAAAAGTGTTATTTTTATCATTATTGATTTCTATGCATAAGTATGCATAAAAGAATTTTTTTTATTATAAAAGTGTTACTTTTATCATAAATGATTTTTATGCATAGACATATGCATAAAAGATATTTTTTACATTAAAAGTGTGATTTTCATCATAAATGATTTTTATGCATAAACATATGCATAAAAGATTTTTTTTATATTAAAAGTGTGATTTTCATCATAAATGATTTTTATGCATAAACATATGCATAAAAGATATTTTTTATATTAAAAGTGTGATTTATGATTTTTATGCATAAACATATGCATAAAAGATATTTTCTTATATTAAAAGTGTGATTTTCATCATAAATGATTTTTATGCATAAATAGGTGCATAAAAGATATTTTTTAATATTAAAAGTGTGATTTTCATCATAAATGATTTTTATGCATAAACATATGCATAAAAGATATATTTTTTATATTAAAAGAGTGATTTTCATCATAAATGATTTTTATGATGATAAAAGTGTGACTTTCATCAGAATTAGATTTTATGCATAAATAGATGCATATAGAATGATTATATTTAAATAAGGGTTCTCATAATCCTCTGTTTAATTTTTGTAAAAATTGAAAAAAATGAATAAGTAGATAATCTGTGAGAAGAAATGCTACCGTTTCATATTCACTAAGATGGTAATGAGAAAATTCAATTAAACTATCGAAGTCAGAGATCGAGATAAATGATTATTTTATTCCTCATAGGAAATTCATGTTTTAGAAATCTGTAGCAAATATTCAACAGACAAAATTTTAGAAAAAGAGAAATTGAAATAGTACCTTTCGAGAAAGATAGTTTAGGAAGAACCTTTCCAGACCCAAACTTTGATTCAGACTATTGACCAAGACCTAATTCCTTCGTCAGTTTTTGAAAAAATGTACTCAAATCCCCCACCGAATCTGAAACTAAATTAAGACTTTTGATTTTGATTTGAGGATCAAGTTAACAGAATTTGAGGAATTTTGTTTGGAATTCAGACCTGGATCTAGAAGTATTGAGATACGGATTTAAGATTATTCATGGTTTTCAAACAAAATCAAAACTGAAAACTTGCATAGAAACCCTGTTTTCTTAAAGAATTGTCTTACGCTAGAATGCTGGAGGGAGCATTTGGCATATATGTTTATCTAAGGGAAGTTCGGTTGTAACAGCTGGCGAGAAGTGTTCGAGGGACAGCTCACGTGGCAAAAACTTGCCCATACCCAGGTCTTGACCAGCCTGGGTATGGTGAAAAATGGTGTGCTTCCGGTACGATGGGCGAGGGCCGACCAAGCGGTCCCTGAGTGAAGTACCGGGACACCTAAGGAGGATCTTGGAGGGTTCTGACCAGGCGATGCACGGGCTCGCGGTGCGTTAGGACACCCATACGTATGTCGAGGAAGATATATATTTATGTTGGCGAAGTGGTTATTGTAATCTATTACTGGATCTCGTTTGCTGATATGACCAGCTGGTCCCAACGGAGAGTCCAGAGTGGTACTGTTTTTGTGAAACAATCAAGAAATCAGAAGGATGAACTCAGAAGTGAAAACCGATGTTTTGGATGCCAAGGTTTTGGTCATCAACTGAAAAACTGCCTGACCCCTGCCATGTCAAGGGGACAAGGAAGTCAAGGACCCCGAATTCAGAGACCAACCCCTTCATACCAGTCTAATCAAGGTCCATCTCGCCCAAGCCAGGGTAACCCCAAAAGAACTCCAGCTCAGCCATCTGCCTCTGTCCAGAGTAACCTCAGAACTCCCTCCCAGAACTGGGGCAACCAAAGAGAAAGAGTTTCGCCTCTCAAACTGCAAAGCAGCCAGAGTAGTCACAATTTTAGATGTAGTAGAAGAGGAAAGAGGGCAGATCTTTGCTGCAATTGAAAACCAAGGACCTAACCGTCAATTCTTAGTCATCCATACTCCAGCAAAATATCAGGGTAAGCCTGTTAAGCTTTTGATTGATTCAGGCAGTTCTCATTCATTCATTTCCCCTGGATGCTTGCGTAAGTTAGTCTTAGAACAGAAATCAGGGAAACCTATGCAAGTTGAATTGGCCAGTGGGAAGACTCTTTTCACTCACCATGAGACACATCTTATCCAGTTCAATCTAGATGGTAATGTAACCGACTGTCAGTTCAAAGTCTTACCTCTGGGAGTTTTTGACGGGATCCTTGGAATGGATTGGCTCCACAAAAATCAAGCTGACATACACTGTCACAATGAAACCATTTCCTTCCACTCCAATTCGGGAAGTAGATCATGTGATAGAATTAACCCCCGGAGCTCAGCCCAGTAGCCCTACGCACGTACAAAATGCCAGATCCTGAAGCCATTGAGCTTAGGGAACAACTTAGACAGCTGTTAGAACATGGGTTTGTAAGACCCAGTGTTTCACCTTGGGGTGCGCTAGTTCTCTTTCAAAAAAAGAAAGATGGAACGCTTAGACTTTATGTAGACTACAGAGGTCTAAATCAGCTTCTGACAGTTAAGAATAAGTATCCTATCCCAAGAATTGATGAGCTTCTGGATTGGCTAAATGGATCCCAAATCTTCACAAAGATAGATCTCAAATCCGGGTATTACCAGATCAGGATCAATGATCAAGATATACCAAAAACAGCCATCAATACTCGCTATGGGCATTATGAATTTACTGTCATGCCGTTCGGATTAACTAATGCCCCAGCTACATTCAGTCGCCTAATGCAGGACATCCTCAAAGAATACTTGGATGATTTTGTTCTAGTTTTCTTTGATGATATTCTGATTTACTCAAAGAATGCAGCTGACCATGAGACTCATGTCCGAAAATTTCTTGAGATTCTAAGGAAGCACCAACTCTTTGCCGAAAAGAGCAAATGCACTTTCTCTGCCAACCATGTTGAATACTTGGGCTTTCTGGTATCCAAAGATGGAATTTCTCTAGATTTCGCAAAAGTCCAAGCAGTCTCATAGATTGGCCTGAACCAAAGACACTAAAAGAAGTCAGAGGATTCTTGGGATTGACTGGTTGGTATAGAATTTTTATACCAAAGTATGCTCTCATAGCTTCCCCCTTGACTAAACTTCTCAAAAAGAATACCCCATTTCAATGGTCTGCCAGGTGCCACAGTGCTTTTGATAAGCTGAAGACCACCTTGGTAACCAGTCCCGTTCTGAAGCTACCAGATTTCTCTCTACCCTTTGAGGTAGTAACTGATGCAAGTGGTTTTGCCCTGGGAGGTGCATTCATGCAGGAAGGTCATGTGGTGGCCTGTGAATCCCGAAAGCTCAGAACGCATGAGAGGAATTATGCTATCCCCCACAACCACGACCTGGAATTACTTTCAGTAGTCTATGCCTTAAAGTTGTGGAGACATTACCCTACTGGGAAAAAGATTCACTTTGATGATGACAGATCATCAGAGATTAAAGTGGATCTTTACTCAGAAGGACCTCAACATGCGCCAACAAAGAAGGTGGATGCAGACCTTACAGGAATTTGATTTTGAAATCAAGTACCGCCCAGGCAAAGAAAATGTGGTAGCAGATGCCCTCAGCAGAAAAGCCTCCTTGCTTGCAATTAGTGTAGTATCAAGCCCTTTGATTATTGAAGCAAGAGAGAAGATCATGTAGGATAGATTCTTTGGCCCTATTGCTACCCTACTTATGCAGGAAAGCAAAACTCCTCAGGAGTTGAACAGAGTTCAAGGGTACAGCCTGGATGATGGCATTATGTATTATAATCACAGGCTATGCATTCCCAATGATGAGGGAACCAAGGACCAAATTCTGAATGAAGCCCATGACAGCCTTATAGCAGGACATCCAGGTTTCATCAAAACCTACATGTCTGTAAAGAAAAGCTTCTTTTGGCTTGGTCTGAAAAAGGATGTACTAAATCATGTACGTCAATGTTTGACATGCCAAAAAGTCAAAGCTAAAAGAGTAAAAATGCATGGGAAGTTACATCCATTGGACATCCCCCAAATGAAGTGGGAATGTATCAGTATGGACTTTATTACTGGATTACCTTCAGTGCAATCAGGTTACAACTCCATTTTCGTGGTAGTTGACAAACTAACCAAAGTTGCCCATCTCTGATCCCAGTAAAAGAAACCTACACTGGAGTGGATGTGGTCAGAGTGTTCCTCAAAGAAATCTTTAGATTGCATGGCCTACCCAGGAGAATAGTAAGTGATCGAGATCCCAAGTTTACTTAAGGTTCTGGACTGCATTTTTTGAAGCAGTGGGAACTTTCTTGGATCTCACCACAGCTTATCACCCTGAGACCGATGGTCAAACTGAAAGGGTAAACCAAGTAATCAAAGATATACTTCAGTCATGTTATGGTAGGGAACCCAGGAAGTGGCTAAGCTATCTGCACCTAGTCAAGTTCGCCTACAATGCTTCTTATCACCGCAGTATCGGGATGAGCCCTTTTAAAGCCCTGTATGGACAAGATTGCTTAACTCCATTAACTTGGTCCGATCCATTGATTAGGGTCAAGATGACCACACAGATGCTTGACGACATGGAGCAGTAATAGATGCAGTCAATTCGTAAAGATATTAAAGCTGCCTAGGATCGACAGAAGCAGTATGCAAATAAGAAAAGGACAGACAGAAAGTTTGAAGAAGCGGATATGGTCTTCATTAGAGTACGACCCAAAAGAAGTTCTCTATCTCTTGGGAAGTACAAGAAGTTATCCCCTAGATATTGTGGGCCATATCTGATTACAAAGAAAGTAAGTGACTTAGCCTACGAGCTTCTTCTGCCTCCTCATCTCAAAGTTCATAATGTATTTCATGTAAGCCTTCTAAAGAAATATGTGCCAAGCCCAAATCATGCACTTGTTGATGATGAAATCCTAACCCAAGGGCAGATGGAACTCCAACCTGAAGAAATTCTTGATGTTCGAGAAAAGATTCTCAGGAACAGAATTCTTAGAGAATTATTAGTAAAATGGAAGTTCTATCCTTTTGAAGATGCCACCTGGGAGAATGAAGCCGATCTGTTGTTGCGGGATTACCCCCAGTTTGCAAGATAAGGGCATCTCGCATTTTTCAAGTGCGAGAGAATGTAAGATTCCTCCCCAGCCTCTCAAGATGTCCAGCATCTTCCCCTATGATCAAATCCCTCTTCAGAAATATAAAAGATCTTGTTTCTACCAGTTTTGGCTTACAGAGAAAATATTCTAGAGAGAGAATATTTAGATTTTAAATATTTTTGGATAGAAAAATACCTCATCTTATTAAAATAAGTTCCCCTGAAACAGAAGTTCAAAAAGATTTTCGGAAGGTGCATTAGAAATTAAGTATAATCTGTTCAACAGGCATTATCCTGGACGTCAAGATTTTTTTGAAATTTTAAATTAAGGTTCCTATGGACCAATAAGATTCATCCAAATGTGGGGAGGAGATAAATAGAAGAATAAAAGAAAAATACCCCAAAAATGAGTAAATACTCACATAACATGAAGAGTTGACTAAGGACAAGGTTAGAAGTTAAAAAAGAGAGACATTTAGATAAAATGATGCATTTTTGACACCTCAGTATGAGGGAATTCCCCTCATGAAGGAAGTGCCTATTTCACATGCTTGAATTAGTTTTAAACTCCCAAATAGGGAGATATTTTTATCTCTCCTCTCTCCTGTTTCAACTAGATCCAAAAACAAAACTGACCCAAAAATGGTCAAAAATTGACCAAACCGATCTGGAAAATTCTAGAATCAGTTGGCTTGGTTAGAAGCTCACTTTTTCCTATAAATAGAAGCCTTTCCCTTTGTTGAAACTCAATAGTGTTTTGCACTGTTACCCTGCCTCTCCCAAGTGCCAAAAACTATGAATTTTACTCATAATTCATTAGTTTTTGACCTTCCCTCTTCTAAAAGATTGGTGGCCACTCTTGTTTCAAACAAGAGTAGAACCCTCAAACCATCAAGCCAAAGGAAAGCTCTCAAATTATCTATGTAAGTTGGAGATTCTTCTCTTTTCTATTTCTTTTATGGTTTTTTATGATTTTTGTCTTCTCTAAATTGAATGGATGTTATGCCTCATTGAAAAAAGGCATTCCCCGCTCTTCTTTAGTAAATCCAACCATTCTTTATCCTAGATGATTGATTATTGGATAAAATCAAGTTTTTCATAATGTTCTCTTAAATAAGTAGAAAATGTTTACACTAGAATGATTTAAATACTCTTGGTGAATTTCTAATTAATTTTTAGTGAGTCAAAAATTAAAAAATGGTCAGCCATATAAAGGAGGTTATGGCGAAATTTTTTGAAAATTTGTGAAATAAATTTTATCTTTTATTAATCAAAAAGAGTTATCCCCATCGTTAGAGTATTCCAAAAGTGTCATTTTCATTCATGCATAGAAAGATGCATATTGATTAATTTTTATAAAAGAATGATTTTCAATAGAATTAAATTCTATGAAAGATACTTATTGATAAAAAATTTTTATTATGAAAGTGTTACTTTCTTCATTATGGATTTTTATGCATAAAATAATGCATAAAAGTATATTTTTTTAATGACAAAAGAGTTACTTTCATCATATTGTTTTTTACGCATAAAAGTATGCATAAAAGAATATTTTTTTATTATAAAAGTGTTACTTTTATTATTATTGATTTCTATGCATAAAAGTATGCATAAAAGAATATTTTTTTATTATAAAAGTGTTACTTTTATCATTATTGATTTCTATGCATAAAAGAATATTTTTTTATTATAAAAGTGTTACTTTTATCATTATTGATTTCTATGCATAAAAGAATATTTTTTTATTATAAAAGTGTTACTTTTATCATTATTGATTTCTATGCATAAAAGAATATTTTTTTATTATAAAAGTGTTACTTTTATCATAAATGATTTTTATGCATAAACATATGCATAAAAGATATTTTTATATTAAAAGTGTGATTTTCATCATAAATGATTTTTATGCATAAACATATGCATAAAAGATATTTTTATATTAAAAGTGTGATTTTCATCATAAATGATTTTTATGCATAATTATATGCATAATTATATGCATAAAAGATTTTTTTTATATTAAAAGTGTGATTTTCATCATAAATGATTTTTATTCATAAAAGATATTTTTTATATATTAAAAGTGTGATTTTCATCATAAATGTTTTTTATGCATAAACATATGCATAAAAGATATTTTCTTATATTAAAAGTGTGATTTTCATCATAAATGATTTTTATGCATACTATGCATAAAAGATATTTTTTATATATTAAAAGAGTGATTTTCATCATAAATGATTTTTATGATGATAAAAGTGTGACTTTCATCAGAATTAGATTTTATGCATAAATAGATGCATATAGAATAATTATATTTAAATAAGGGTTCTCATAATCCTCTGCTTAATTTTCACAAAAAATTGAAAAAATGAATAAGTAGATAATCTGTGAGAAGAAATGCTACCGTTTCATATTCACTAAGATGGTAATGAGAAAATTCAATTAAACTATCGAAGTCGGAGATCGAGATAAATGATTATTTTATTCCTCATAGGAAATTCATGTTTTAGAAATCTGTAGCAAATATTCAACGGACAAAATTTTAGAAAAAGAGAAATTGAAATAGTACCTTTCGAGAAAGATAGTTTAGGAAGAACCTTTCTTGACCCAAACTCTGATTCAGACTATTGACCAAGACCTAATTCCTTTCGTCAATTTCAATCAAATGACGATGTGCCCAGTTCAGGAAAAATGTACTCAAATCTCCCACCGAATCTGAAACTAAATTAAGACTTTTGATTTTGATCTGAGGATCAAGTTAACAGAATTCGAGGAATTTTGTTTGGAATTCAGACCTGGATCTAGAAGTATTGAGATACGGATTTAAGATTATTCATGGTTTTCAAACAAAATCAAAACTGAAAACTTGCATAGAAACCCTGTTTTCTTAAAGGACTGTCTTACGCCAGAATGCTGGAAGGAGCATTTGGCATCTCTGTTTATCTAAGGGAAGTTTGGTTGCAATAGCTGGCGGGGAGTGTTCGAGGGATAGCTCACACGGCAAAAACCTGCCCAGGACTTGACCAGCCTGGGTATGGTGAAAAATGGTGTGCTTCCGGTATGATGGGCAAGGGCCGACGAAGCGGTCCCTGAGTGAAGTACCAGGACACCTAAGGAGGATCCTGGAGGGTTCTGACCAGGCGATGCACGGGCTCGCAGTGCTTAGGACACCTATACGTATGTCGAGGAAGATATATATATGTATGTTGACGAAGTGGTTATTGTAATCTATTACTGGATTTCGTTGCTGACCGACCAGCTGGTCCCAACGGAGAGTCCAGAGTGGTACTGTTTTTGTGAAACAAGGGATTGAATAGAAATTTTGAATTATGAAATCTGTGATCATATCTGTTTTGTCAATAGATTATTTTTATATTAAAGTTTTAATAAAGAGGAGTGTGTGCATACCTGTTTTCTAAAGCTAAAGTTAAGAAAAGGCATTTCAATTATGGGTGGGTGAGTACTTGTTTGGTTCTACCAATTCCAGTGATAGGGTGGTGGCTAATCCATGGGCCGGATGGGGTTAGGCTGGAATCACTGGAGTTTTAATAATCAAACTGAAAATCTTAGGATTACGCTAGGATTCGAGTAGCTAAATAACTCCCTGATAAATTTCTCAATTGAGTGGATCAATGGCTGTGCCTGATCTTGATAAGGAAAAAAGCGTTGAAATTACTCAGATGATCAAATTATATCAGTAAAATAGTTTCCTTCTATCTGATTTATTCAGGTGAAGGTTAGTTTAGAACTGATCTCGTTAGAAATCCTTATTAGCTTTCCACTTTGCTCTGATATACCAACTGTGAGATCCCTCTGCCCCCCTCCGCGCACCGGACTCCAGGTAGCTGACGGAAGCAGCCTCCTCATGCGCGGGGCACGGTTTCTCACTCGGGGCCTTGCCCACATGTCCGGGCACGAGACTAGGCTGGTGGTCACTCCAAAAACCGAAACCGAGAAAATTTCCCATGCCCGGAAAGCGGGGACGATTCCACCTTTTTGAATTTTCTTAACGAATTTTTTTTTCTAACGAGATCAATTCTATACTATCCTTCACCTGAATAAACCAGATAAAAGGAAACTATCACTGATATAATTTGATCATCTAAGTAATTTCAACACTTTTTTCCTAATCAAGATCAGGCATAGCCGTTGATCCACTCAATTGAGAAATTTATCAGGGAATTAACTAGCTACTCGAATCCTAGCGTATCACATCCACATCCATTTACATCTCATCACATCCACATCCACATGCACATCCATTTACATCACATCACATAACATCCACATCCACATCCACATCCATTTACATCACATTACATCTCATCACATCCACTCACATCTTATCACATCGCATTCACATTTAGTACCGTTTTCTACTTTTGATACCGATAGGACTTTTCTAAGTTTCTGCCAATTGCTTGGCCTAGTTAAAGGTACTTTTTCTTGATGGATATTTTCATATTCTTTCTCAAATTTCTCAAGTGAAATATATTCAATATTCTTCTTTTTGAGTAAAAGATTCATGGGATTTACAAAAATCAATTCTATCCATATTTCCCAATAAAATTAATAATGCTCAAAATTTCACTTTTGATAAATACTCATAATTTGAATTATGGCAAAAATTCCTCATTTACCATTTAATTACTTGGATCTCAAATATCATGGAAATTCCTCTTTTTGCATAAAAATAAATTTACCAAAAATTTCTCTTTTACCATTTAATTACTTGGATCTCAAATATCATGGGAATTTCTCTTTTTGTATAAAACTAAAATCACCAAAAATTTCTCTTTTACCATTTAATTACTTGGATCTCAAATACCATGGGAATTCCTCTTTTTGTATAAAAATAAATTTAACAAAATTTACTCTTTTCTCATAATCAATTAATTATGCATAATTACAAAAAAAATTCTCATGAATATGATAAAAATCATTCTTTTTGCATAGGATGTCCAATCCTAGAATATGGTAGGAAGTCCTCTTTTAGCATTATGCATAAAAATAAAATATGTATTATTTTCTAAAAAATTTACCATAGCTTCGCTGCTATTACTGACAATTCTCAATTTTTTTCTAAAGAATAAAAGCTTGTAATGAAAATATAATAGTAGTTCCTCTTTTATGCTTAAATTCAAACTATGAATTTAAATCATAATTTTAACCATAATCACAAACTTATGTATGATTATCCCACTAGATTAAGCTCATTCCATTATTTCTCTTTTTTCAAATTGATAGAAAATCTATTTCTCATTTAAAATCAATCAAAGTATTTTTTAACTACTTATAAATAATCTAAAAGAAATAACCATTATTTTGTTAACACAAAATCATAAAAATACCATTTTCTTAATCTCTAGCTTATCAAGCCTAAAGTTTAGCTTTGAATTAAGAGACTATCATTGAGAAGCATCCTTTTTCAAGGGATTTAGCCATAAAGATGGCTTATCTTTTAGAGAGAGAGAGAGAGAGAGAGAGAGAGAGATTTACTTAAAGAAAGCATTACAATTTAAGCATAAAGGTTAACTTAATGCTAATTAAACATTAAGAAACTCAGGGAAAGCTTGATTTGAATTAAAACAATCATTTTAAAAACTTCAAAAGCTTGAGAGGGATTGAGAAGAAGAAAGTTATTGAGAAAAATTGGAAAAAACCATAAAATTTAATTTTACCTCCAAGTTTGGCTTGATTCTCTAATTGCCAGTGAAGCCCTCCACCAATCAATTGGTCCACCAAGAGGAGAAGAGCAACTCCAAGAGTTGTTGTAGAGAGAGAGAGCTCCAAGCTCCCAAGAGAGAGAAAAATTTAAGGGATAATAGAAAATATGATTATTTTAATATAATATTGGCATAGTATAGCTCCAATATATCATTACAAATGAATAAGGGTCTATTTATAGGTGAGGGAGGCCACTAACCAAGTTGAACTGGGTTCTAGAATTTTCCAAGTTCAGTTTGACTCAATTTGGACAAGATTTAGACCAGTTTGGCTCCTTTTTTTATTTGGTTTGATCTAGGAGAGAGGATAGATAAAAATATCACAATTTTTTTGAATTAAAAACCCTTCTACACATGTGAAAGAGGCGCCTACCTCAAGATTCCCCCTTTCCTTATTACCAAGGTGTCAAAATGCATCATTATTTCCAAGACAGTCTCAAAATGCTTCCCCAGCATTCTTGACATAAATTCTTGACATAAAACAATCATTTAAAAACAGGTCATAAATACAGTTTCTATAACGAATTCTTATTTTTCCACACATTGCTCCACATCAACCCACATTATTTAATTCCACAATCATTTCATAAGTATTCCCATTCTCATCCAATCACATCATTTTCATCTCATCCACTCACATCTACCTATATTCACATCACATTCATTCACATCTACCCATATTCACATCACATTCATTCACATCTCATCCATTCAGACCACATCACATTCACTCACATCTCATCCATTCAGACCACATCACATTCACTCACATCACATCACATTCATTCACATCTATCCCGATTCACATCTCATCACATCACATTAATTTATAACCATTACATTCACATTCATTCATAACCATTACATTCATTCTTATCACCATTATATCACATCACTTCTATCCACATCATATCTCATTCATACACATCTCATTTCATTCATCCACATCCATCCAATCGTTCACATGTACGACTACTCGCATCTATCTATACATTCATATCTATCACTTCACATCCACATATATTCATGTCACATCTCATCTCTTTACATCACATCACTTCACATCCACATATATTCATGTCACATCTCATCTCTTTACATCACATCACATACATTCATTCATAACCATTACATTCATTCTTATCACCATTATATCACATCACTTCTATCCACATCATATCTCATTCATACACATCTCATCTCATTCATCCACATCCATCCAATCGTTCACGTGTACGACTACTCGCATCTATCCATACATTCATATCTATCACTTCACATCCACATATATTCATGTCACATCTCATCTCTTTACATCACATCACATTCCTTCACATACACATCTATATCCATTCTTTCACATACATCCACATCCATTCTTTCACATACTCATTCACATCCATTCTTTCACATACATCCACATCCATTCTTTCACATACTCATTCACATCCATTCTTCACATACACATTCATATCCATTATCATCACATACATTCACTCACATCCCATATCATTCATTTACATTCTGATTCACATCACATCTCATCACATCTATTTACCTCACATCTCATCACCTCTATTCACAACACATTCATCCATCCATTCATATCTATCTGATTCACATCACTTCTCATCACATCTATTCACCTCACATCTCATCACCTCTATTCACATCACATCCATCCATCCATTCACATCTATCTGGTTCACATCACTTCTCATCACATCTATTCACCTCACATCTCATCACCTCTATTCACATCACCTTCATCCATCCATTCATAATCTATCTGATTCACATCACTTATCACATCTATTCACCTCACATCTCATCACCTCTATTCACATCACATCCATCCATCCATTCACATCTATTTGATTCACATCACTTCTCATCACATCTATTCACCTCACATCTCATCACCTCTATTCACATCACCTTCATCCATCCATTCACATCTATCTGATTCACATCACATCTCATCACATCTATTCACCTCACATCTCATCACCTCTATTCACATGACATCCATCCATCCATTCACATCTATCTGATTCACATCACTTCTCATCACATTTATTCACCTCATATCTCATCACCTCTATTCACATCACCTTCATCCATCCATTCACATCTATCTGATTCACATCACATCACATCACATCTATTTACATCACCTTCATCCATCCATTAACATCTATCTGATTCACATCACATCTCATCACATCTATTCACCTCACATCTCATCACCTCTTTTCACATCACATCCATCCATCCATCCATTCACATCTATCTGATTCTCATCACATCTATTTGCCTCATATCTCATCACCTCTATTCACATCCATCCATCCATCCATCCACTCATCATCTATCTGATTCACATCACATCATTTAAGAGAATTCTAATTTTTGATATAAAGATTCTTTACATATCTATTTATGCATAAAAATCAACTTCAATGGGAATAACACTTTTATAAAAATCCTTTTATGCATCTATTTATGCATAATTCAAATTTTAAGGAAAACAACACTTTTGAAATAAAAATAAATCTTTTATGCATCTTTCTATGCATAAATTCAATTTTAATGAGAATAACACTTTTGAAATAAAAATAAATCTTCTATGCATAAATTCAATTTTAATGAGAATAACACTTTTGAAATTAAAAAAAATCTTCTATGCATCTTTCTATGCATAAATTCAATTTTAATGAGAATAACACTTTTGAAATAAAAATAAATCTTCTATGCCTCTTTCTATGCATAAATTCAATTTTAATGAGAATAACACTTTTGAAATAAAAATAAATCTTCTATGTCTCTTTCTATGCGTAAATTCAATTTTAATGAGAATAAAACTTTTGAAATAAAAATAAATCTTCTATGCCTCTTTATATGCATAATTTCAATTTTAATGAGAATAACACTTTTGAAATAAAAATAAATCTTCTATGCATCTATCTATGCATAAATTCAATTTTAATGAGAATAACTCTTTTGAAATAAAAATAAATCTTCTATGCATCTTTCTATGCATAGATTCAATTTTAATGAGAATAACACTTTTGAAATAAAAACAAATCTTCTTCTATGCATCTTTCTATGCATAATTTTAATTTTAATGAGAATAACTCTTTTGAAATAAAAATAAATCTTCTATGCATCTTTCTATGCATAAATTCAATTTTAATGAGAATAACACTTTTGAAATAAAAATAAGTCTTGTATGCATCTTTCTATGCATAATTTCAATTTTAATGAGAATAACTCTTTTGAAATAAAAATAAGTCTTTTATGCATCTTTCTATGCATAAATTCAATTTTAATGAGAATAACACTTTTGAAATAAAAATAAATCTTTTATGCATCTTTCTATGCATAAATTCAATTTTAATGAGAATAACTCTTTTGAAATAAAAATAAATCTTTTATGCATCTTTCTATGCATAAATTCAATTTTAATGAGAATAACACTTTTTAAATAAAAATAATTTCTTTTAGAATGCACAAACAATGGGGATTACTCTTTTAGAATAACTTAATGATAAACTTCCACAAAATTTAAGAAAATTTTGCCATAACCTCCTTTGTATGGCTGACCAGTTCTCAATTTTTACATTCTAATATCAATTTAAAATTAATCCCAATTTGAAGTAAAGTACTCTAATCTACTTAATTTTCACTTTCTAAAGAGTAAACAATAAAAAAAAGTTTAAATCAATTTATTTGTTACTCATTTTAGGATAGTGAAAGGTTGAATTCTTAAGGAAGAGAAGGGGGTGGCCTTTTCATTAAGGCATAACATCCATATTCACATTAAAAAAGCAAGAATCAGAAAACCATAGATTAGAATTAAAAAAAAGTAGAATTTTTAACTTACATGGAGTTTTTGTGAGCTTTCCTTTGGCTTGAGGGATTGAGGGTTCTACTCTTGTTTGGATCAAGGGTGGCCACCAATTCTTTGTAGAGGATTTAGTAAAAAACAATTGAATTATCAAGTGAATTCAATGTTTTTGGCTCTGGGGAGAAGTAGAGTAACAGTGCATAAACACTATTAACCTTTTACAAAGGGGGAGGCTTCTATTTATAGGAAAAAGTGAGCCTCTAACAAAGCAAACTAATTCTAGAATTTTTCAGATCAGTTTGGTCACTTTTTGACCATTTTTAGGCTAGTTTAGCTTACTTTTTGGATCTAGTTGAAATAGGAGAGAGGAGAGATGAAAATATCTCATTAGTTATGAGTTTAAAACTCCTCCACACAAGTGAAATAGGCACCTCCTTCATGAGGGAAATTCCCCACACTGAGGTGTCAAAAATGCATCATTTCATCTAAATATCTCTTCTTTTTTAACTAATAACCTTGTCCTTAGTCAACTCTTCATCTTAAGTGAGTATTTACTCATTTTTGGGAGATTTTCTTTTATTCTTCAATTTATCTCCTCCCTACATTTGGATTAATCTTATTGGTCCATAGGAACCTTAATTGGAGCATAATTCAAAAATTTCTGAAAATCTGGATCCTTAGGTTAAGGTCCTTTTTACCTATTTTCAATTAATTCCAATTGCACATTGGAAAGTTCTTTTTGAATTTCTATTTCAGGGGAAACCATTTTAGACACTAGGAGGATTTTGATATAAAAAAATATCTTAATTTTGAATTACCTCCCTCTAGACATTTTCTCTCTCTAGGCCAAAACAGGGTAAAACAGGATCTTTCTTTTATTTCAGAGAGGGGAATAGTTATAAGACCAGAAGGGGAGGTTCTTACACCTACACACCTCAAAAGCTGGAGGGAGGAATCTTACATTGTGAATGCAAAAGAGGAGAGTTTGTGGAATGCAAAAGATACAAAATGACACCTAAAGTGGAAGATAAATACATTTTAGGCCTACACTCCATAAGTAGAAGATAAATACACTTGTTCCTAATTAGAAGATTAATTCATCAAGTTAAATATATCTTGATATACAATATCTAAGCATACAAAGCTTAAGCATATGAGGATTATATAAGCTATGTTTACGACAATACATGTAAGATATAAAGTGATTTTATATCTAAAACATGGAAACATAAGCAAAAGATGGACACATAATATAACAAAACATGAGGTCTCCATAGAATGTCAAGATTTAGCATAAAATTGGATACACTATATATAATTTAGGAGTAAATAAATAATACTTAAGTGTTATTAAAGATCAAAACCAAACAATAAGTACAAAGTAAAATCTCTCTCTCTCTCTCTCTCTCTCTCTCTCTCTCTCACACACACACACACACACACACACACACACACACACACACACAAATTACACATTTTGCTTTTTCTTTGATAAACTTCTCTCCCACACACACACACATAAAGTACACATTCTACTTTTTCTTTGATAAATTTCTCTCCCACACACATACACACACACACACACAAACATCTCACTTGAAAGAAAAATATTTTTCTTATTAGTAGTCTGGATCTTTGAATGGTTGACACACACATTTTACTTGGTAATGTGGAAAATTTACAGTTTAATGTCTTCTAACCACACCTAGACCTTTTTGAAAATCATTTTGATTTTGAAAAAATAGAAAGGGTTAGATTTACACCTACATGAATGGGTCACCTACCTCCATCATTTTACTTACACTTTGCATGTGGTGTCGATTTGCTTGCCTGACATCCCATTTACACTGGTTATTAGCCGGCCATGGCTAAATTAGGATTAACATACTGTTCATGGCAATTACGAGTGAGATAAGCTCTAATCTACGCTCTAACTAGCTATGACAGGTTGTGAAGAACAGACGACCTGGGATAGAGCTTTCATTATAGCTATTCGCGGCACCGGCTCGCTTCCACCTATAAATACAACAACTCGTGAGTGCTTTGTCACTCACTTATTAGCCTGTGTAATCTTGTATGTGCACCATGTCTATTGTGCTTACTATAGTCGGGGGAGCTTCTTCCTCTCAAGTAAATCATAGTAATATGCTATTTCTTATGATAAACATTAAAAACATTATGTGATTTTAATCTGCATACAAGTATGGGTTAATGATGTAATGGAAGCCCATAGTATGTTTTCAATCTAATTTTTGTACTACCAATATTTGATAGTGTAGATACTGAACATCTCTTAGTTTATCTGGGATTAATGATAGATGGTTCCATATGTTCTCTATTCAGTATTGCATGTTGTATTCTACACATGAGTTTTTGCTTTGGAAAACGCATGCAATGTCTGATAATTTCGGCTTCGCATGGCTCATACCTCTCAGGGTAATGTATTGGTGATTCGCCTCTAGGAAATGAATATATGTTGTATGGTCACTTTTACTTCAAACTCGTATGTGATAATTCTACTGTTAATGCCATGAAATCTCTCATAAATGTGATGGATTAGTTAGGCAATGTGATTGAGCCTAACTAAGAATGGCACGAGATACTTTGGCTGTGTTGACGTGCTATGATAGGATAGCTTGATGTTTCTACCGAGATAATATGGTTCTCATTTGGGATTAATGGTAGATGTTTCAATATGTTCTTTATTCATTATTGCATGTTGCATTCTAACATGAGTTTATGCTTTATACTTGAGGAAAATGCATGCATGCTATGTATGTTATTTTCAAGCTTCGCATATTAACTTGACTCATACCTCTCAGGGTATTGTATATGTGATTTGCCTTTAAGTAATGGCTATATGCTGTATGGTCTCTTCTTAGTTGCATGTGGCAATCCTATGGTTAAATTTTTTGACTTTGATGGCTGCCCTAAAATCTCTCATATATATGGTTGATTAGTTAGGATACGTGACTGTGCCTAACCATCATGGAATGAGATGATCTGGCTGGGTTGACTTGGTATGATAAGCTATCTTGCTATATCTGCCGAAATAATCCCTATGGCCTAATTATTGATGGTTATTATAAGACCCACGCTAGGCAAAAATAGGAATAAAACTGTAATATATATGTGTTGTTTGATTACTTAGATAAAGGGTTACATACACATCACCTCGGAAACTGATACATGAGGTTTAGAATTATTGCTTGAGGGTAGCTGATGTTCCATTCTCATTCGGTATTTTGTGAGTAATTGCATAAATGCTCTTATGAGATGTTCTGAACCTGTATACCACCTTTGAAAGATGTACATGACTCATTATGTTTCCTTTCTTATAGTAAGATACTAATAAGATAATAGAAATTCATTGGTTTATGATTAGGGTAGCTTTTTATACAAAAGTATGATACAAATACGATTATTTTCTATCTATGTGATAGAAGACAAATTGAATATATTAGGGTATTTTAATTGTCCTGAGAGTATTTTATAGACAACTCTCTTCTATACATATAAACCAAGATAATGTCTGATTCCTTGACCCCTGAAGGATACTAGGATAATAAACCTAAGTTATATCAAGGGTCCACTATCCCTCTACCGCATAAATCATAAGATAATTTGGGTGACATCTATAACACGTGGTAGATCCTATGACACCTGCAAGACACACATAGGCTAACTTTTTGGATGTTTGTTTGGATGGATGCAGGTAACAAGATCTACTCTCTCAAAGTATTTTCGTGGTTTATGCTCATAGGCTCAAAATGCTCTTTCACCTAATGGAGTCACTGGCTCCAAGTATTTGTAACATGGTTATTGTAAACAATTTGTTATATAATCATGTTTAATGTTTTCACTAGTCAAGTTGGATAAGGTTCTTGGAGTCTCTCTGACTATAGATATAAAAGACTAAAAACACACACACACACACACACACACATCTCTTATGGAATATCTTTCTCACTTAATTTTACCAAATTAAAAAATTTCTTTTTGGATGGATGAGCTCTCCTAATGCTTTTTTTAAAAAAATAAGGGGAGTACTATAGCATTAACTGCCTTGCTGGGGAGGACAAAAATAATGTGGACTCTTTTGGCAATATGAAACCTCTTTTGTGGGTTGCAGTAAATGGCAATAGGTTCTGTTTCTTTCTTGATTAAAGTCGGGGTTATGTACCATGATTTCTGCGGGGGCCCTGGCCATGGCAGGGGCTCTGCTTGGAGTCTTGCACTTCACCGCTATGGTGCTAAGGCTCTTTATTTGGAGATTTGGCTCTTTGTGGAGGTCATGGTGGTTGTGGACCGGCGTAATCAGTGGGGGAAACCTCCCAAGAGCTCCTCTTCTCATATATATAGAAAGGTGAGTGACCTGTTCACTCACTTAGTCTGGTCCTTACTTTGTGTCATGACTCTCCTTCTTGCATCCGGTGGGAGACCTTCCAACCAGGTGCCTGTTCTTTTTCTCATATAATTTTGCTTCCATGTTAAATGGTTCTCTGCTCCTTTTCCTCTGGAACCAACATCTGATGCATATACAGTCATGTTATTTCTAGTTCTTTGTGAAATAATGAAAATATGGGTTTTAAAGAAACTAAATATATCCCATCTAGATATATGGATATATATCTCTTGATTGGACAGGGCTTTTCTTTGCTTGATAGTGATCTTCTAAATTGGGGGACTCAACACTTTTTTGCAAATGTTGTTAGTTAGAGTCTTCTGTCCTAATGAAGGGATAAACTTCTCAGGCTGCACATATGTTGCTTACACTTTTCACTGTATGATTTTAATGATGTAAGATCTTGATCTTTTGCAAGCCAACCTGGCTTCATTTGTTAATTCACCATGTTTTTATAAATGTGCATCTTGTAATGATACACTAAGTAGACTACTCTCCAAGTTGCTTGTTGTTGCAATATTATGCAGATAAATATGATTGCTGACTCATCCTCTGGGTCTGATAAAAGCATGTTAGAGGCTGGTTTAGTGCACGGGCTTGATGTACTTTGTCTACTAGTTGTGTTGGTTCTAAAATTTGCAGGGTTTACTGTTAACTGCTCATACAGGCTGGGTTTTGATAACTTCTGTTCATACCTCTTGGCCTAATATGGTGGCTTTTACTTGGGGTATTGCATCTCTCTTGGTGAAATGCCATTTTTGGTCTTTTCCCTAAGTAACATAAAACTGCTATGCTCTAGTTGCTTAGTTACACTGTGAACTCTTAGTTTTGAGGTTTGTTAGCAACATCAGTCTTATGTTGGCTGATACTATTGATTTGGTATACTTGTTTGCAGCATTTACTCTTAGATCCCTTATAACTTTGCTTAGCCTAGCTAGTTTTTCTGCTGCTACTACAATGCATCTAAAGTGATCTTTTTAGTTGCTAAACAAAAATATACACCTATAAGCTTTGGGTGTTTGGATTGCCTACCCTTCTACTCAAACTTGATGTGGATTGGTCCTGGCAGAATACATCTTGTAGCATTTTTGCTTCTTGACATGTTGGCATTATACTTTTAATGTTTTCAACTCTACTTGGCAGTTTCTGGGAGGAAGATTGAGTTCTCCTCTGCTTTGTCTAACTGTGAGATTCTGAGTCTCCTCTCCTGTACAACTTGGGTATTGTTTTGGGACATATGACTTTTGTCCTACTTTCAGCTTTGGTTTATTGCTTTCTTGATAGATTTCTAGCTCCACCTTTGTCTAGATTGCTTTTTGCCATTGGGTTATATGATACTTTGCCTTTAATCTGTTTGCATGGGAGGCTCTCTGAAGACTATGCCTCTTGATATATTGTTTAAGATTATGCTCTGCATAGCAGGATTGGAATGATCTTTCTGCTAGGCCATGTTTCCTTCTGAGCTAACAATTAATGTCTGTTTGGATGGATGGGTAACAAGATCTACTCTCTCAAAGTATTTTTGTGGTTTATGCTCATAGGCTCAAAATTCTCTTTCACCTAATGGAGTCACTGGCTCCAAGTATTTGTAACATGATTATTGTAAACAATTTGTTATATAATCATGTTTAATGTTTTCACTAGTCAAGTTGGATAAGCTTCTTGGAGTCTCTCTGACTATAGATATAAAAGATTGAAAACACACACACACACACACACACACACACACACACACTCTAGCTTTCATCTTGCATATGTGTGTTTTTGCATGCCTTGCGTGAACGCACAAACACACACTTACACATGTATGTATGCGAGTACATGCACGTGCACACACACATTAATGGCTAGCTTGCATTCTATTATGGTTAAAAATTGCTAAAGTCATTGGATACTTAAGTGAATTTAAAGATCAAAACCAAACAATATATGCAACGAAAAGGCATCCGGTTCTTTGCCTTTCTCTCTCTCTCTTAACTAAGTAAAATTGGCACGGTAGGCCACATATTCCTTCGATAGTGCATATATCTCATATTAGCACGGCAGGGTGCAACCGCTAGCTAATATTGCCAATCCTAATGCTGGCAAGGTGCAGCGATCCAAATGCTACCAGGGTACAGCGGCGCGGCGGGGCAGGGTGCAACTGCCAGCTAATATTGCCAATCCAAATGTTGGCAACACACCCCCCACCTCGCCCCACAGCATTTGAGAGCACATGCCTAGTGAAAGTTTGATGCTCGGCAGCTATGGCTGGGCCTGAGATGGTGACCATGAGAGCCATGCCAATGATTACCAATGCAAGTGGTCGGCGTTAGGTTCGATGCAAGAGAGAGAGAGAGAGAGAGAGAGAGAGAGAGAGAGAGAGAGCCTCCAGAGAGCACGATGAAGGATCTACAGAGAGATGTACCACAACAGTAGCGAAGCGAAGACTCAACCCACACGTTCGATTTTTTTGAATCAATATGAGTGGTGGCATGAATACCCTGTAGCATCTGACGTTCTGGCATTGAAGGAAAGGAATGAGGGCGGAGGGTGTGAAGGCGACTGTGGAGCCCAGCTCCCTCAATACTCAGGCGCCTGCTACAGCATCAGTGTTTTGCATCCACGCCTGCAACATCACCTTCTACATGGAATTAAGGGCAGCGGCTAGCAAAGGGAGCAAATGTGAATGTGGAGCCCCAGCCTCCTCCTAGCCCCCTCAAAAAAATCGGATAGTGACGATGAAATCTACGCCCGGTTAGATATATAGAGATACTTAACCCCTCGAGAATGCTTCAAGGCTAGACATAAATGAACAACTTAACGAAGGACTTCGAGAGTAACACGTTAGAACAACTTAAGTGGAGAGAGAGGGGCGTGGCCGTGGGTGTGGGCGTGGGTGTGTGTTTGAGAGAGAGAAGAGAGAGAGGGGGGGAGAAGTGGTAGTGTGTTTGAGCCCAAAGGCTTGTTGATAAACAAGAGAGGGGTGAGCCTAACGGCAAGTCCCACAGTACTTGGCCTCTTTCGGGAGTTCTTGGTCGCTGTCATGCCCAGTTAATGGGTCTTCCGAGGTCATGCCTTAAGGAAGTAGCGAAATCGTTCTCACGACCGAGACGACGAAGCTAATGACAAAAGTGTTTCTCTGCTCAAGTCTCAGAGACGTGCTCGTCTCTAACGTCTCTAACCTCGGCTCGAAAAACAAAAATATAAGCAAGAGAGATTCCTAGGATGGACAGTGGCGACCGGCAGAAGGCGGTCGACATGGAATGTGAAACACTCCGGCTGGGTGGGGGCGGACCCGCGGCAGGCGGTGATATTCACATGGAAGGGAAACAATGGCAATAGAGGAAAATGCAAGCCAAGATCAAGGAGCAAATTTTAAGTTCGAGGAGAAGGCATGCAAAGCCAAGCAGCAGTAGAGCAAAGGGATTAGCTTAGCCATAGGGTTCTCTGTGGCAAAGCTTCAACAGTCTAGCTCAGGTAAGCTCCGATCCTGTGATCTCTTGTCAGCGTAGCTATGGAATTTGTTTGTGTGTGTATGTATTCGTTTCTGCATCTTTCTGGTAGATCTGCTTGCAAACATATGCGAGCAGTATGTGCACAGATTTTGCACATGTGATCATCCAGCGTATTTGTCAAAATGGCCCCTCCTTGATCTGATTGCCAGGGTTAATCATCATCACCATATCCAACCATGCGTAGTGGCTTCCTCAATGCCTGTCCATCGTCTGAATCCTCTTCCTCCAGCTCCTCCAGTGCTCAGGATAAAAGCATCCGCAACAAGAGAAAGTTCAGAACAGATCATATTCAGCAGACTTTGCTGTCTTTGCCACTGTTGGCTGATGGTGGCTGTGACGGGGGAGATGGCATTGGCGGGGGTGGCAGTGTATGTGGCAGTAGCTGGGCCATGGATCCACCCTCTTTGAACAGTGGAGATTTCACCTCTGGCACCCCTGATAGCACTTCTTGCTTCAGCATGGGTGCCTACAATATGCCCCAAAATCACATGACACATCAGGTCAATGTTTCGTGTCCTGGAAACATGCCATCTCCTACTACTCATGGCATCAAGGAAACAGGTTTTTGCTCTGGTTTCCAGCCCTGCAGCAAAGAAGATGCAGAGTATGAGGACTTGCAGGAGCCTGATTGGGACCATTATTCAAAATCGCAGCTGAAGGAAATCCTTCTCAACATGCTTGATGAGCTTTACAAAGATGCAGTTGAGAGGATTGTGTCCTTCGGCTTTGATGAAAAGGATGCCCTCAATGCCGTGCTAAAAAACGGTACATGGAACGGCGAAGATGCACTCACCAGTGTTGTGGAAAGCTCTCTGGCATGGTTGCGAAGCTGCGAGGCCAGAGGAGGAGAGCTGGACTTCTCGGATTTGAAGGAGATGGAGAGGCATGTGCTGACAAAGAAGGTTTGCTTGCTTAGAAAGGTCTGCCCCTTTCTTAGTAAGGGAGATGCCATGTGGTGCTTGCTTGTATGCGACATGAATCTACGTCTTGCCTGTGCTATGGAGGATGATGCCGTGTCTCCTGCTATCAAGGATTCATCACCTCCGACTGCTCCATCATCAGAGTTGAAAAACTCAAACCTTCCTTCCTTACAAAATGTCCCAAGTAATGCTGTCCCTTTGCCACAACAAGCTCCTTGTCTCTCCCAGGCTGGTGTGCAACCTTCAAGTGGTTTAGTAAATCCTTCCAGGGATAATCGGTCAGCCTTTTCCACACCGACCTTCTCTTCTTCACCAGTTGGCAAGGTTGCAGTTGCGAACCGACAAGGGAATTCTGACAAGTCCTATACTTCAGGGAATGTGCAGCCCGCTGCTGCTACTGTCTTGCACAGTAACACCGGGAATTCAAATCAAGAGCCACAAGTGCAGGCTTCAATTAATCCAAGCCTGTGCCAAGTTGTACCAGCTAGGATACCAATATCAGAGCAGCCGACAACAAAGCTCGGATTGTATCCTTCTGAGTGTGCAAATGGTGGTGGTCAGTGTAGTGACCCACTTGGTTTGGTGTCCAGTCATCTTGCATCAAATGTAAATACTGCAGAGATATGTTCATTTTTGAGCAAGGAAAAGCAAATTCTGGAGGCTCTGAGTAGTCAATGTCTTCCCCACTCCTTCCAGACTACAAAACAGAGTGCCTTTTCAGGGCAAGCAGCATCATTGGAAGCTTCTTCACAGCCTGATTTTACCCTTGGCAGGTTGAACTGTGGGGACAGTTGTGGTTCAAATGTGGATGGTAAGAATCCAGTACAGACAGACCTACAAATAGGCACTGGAAGAGCATTTACTGGGTTTCAAAGAGAAACCTGGTTGGGCTTGGACACTGTAAACGGATTCCGGTCAAGTGAAATGGAGCTTTCTCTGGCTGCAAGTCCGGCAACTTCAACTGAAGTATCAAGCAGCTTACAGCTTGAAAAATGTAAAGATGCCTCCATAAGCAGTAGTGCATGTCTTGGTGGTTCAGTTGATCGGATTCTGGGATGGACTGGGGTGAATGGAGAGCAAAGAAAGACTGAAATGCTCTTGCAGCTCATTGATCGTTTAAAATATCTCGAATCTCAGCTCCAAGAGTGGTCTGAATGGGCTCAGCAAAAGGTCATGCAAGCTGCCCGAAGGTTAAGAAAGGATAGCGTGGAGCTGAAATCTCTAAGGCTAGAGAGAGATGAGTATGCACGTTTAAAAAAGGAGAAGCAAACTTTGGAAGAAAGCACCATGAAGAAGTCGTCGGAGATGGAGAATGCATTGCGGAAAGCCAAGAGTCAAGTGGAACGGGCAAACACGACAGCACGGAGGTTGAAAGCCGAGAATGACGAGGCCAGAGCAGAGATGGAAGCAGCCAAACTTACAGCTGCTGAGTATGTTTCTGTTTGCCAAGAGGTGGCCAAAAGGGAGAACAAGTCTGTGAAGAAAGCTCAAGCTTTGGAGAAGCAGAAGACAAAGCTGCAAGATGAGCTGGCTGAGGAGAAGCGGAAGCTGGCTTGTCTTCGTCAGCAATTGTCACAGGCCCAAGAATGGCATCAACAAGCAGAGGTTAGTATCAAAAATTCATAACAACCTTCCCTTCCCGTGGGATGGCAGGATGGGGGAGATTGCTCATCCGTTCCTTATGATGGCCTGGATGGGCCCCCACTTATGGGCAGGGGTTGGTCATGTATCCAGTCTTATGTTCTCTCCCCCTTTGTTTTGATTGGATGTATGTCTCTTTTGTCTTCAGGTAAGGTGGAGACAAGAGAAGAAGGCAAAGGAGGAAGCGTTAGCACTTGCAGAACTTGAGAAGCGAGCCAAAGAGCAACTAGCGCTTTCTTCTAAGAGGCAGGAAGAAGCACTGCAAAGGAAATATGAGATAGAGTCACAGCACCATCGTGATGAAGTGCGAAAGCTTCAATGTGAAATCACTCGGTTGAAATCCTCGGCTGGATTGGCACCGGCCATGACATGGTCCCACACGTGCCCAGACAGTAGCGAGACCTGCAGTTCTGAAAAGTTGAAACAGATCAATGCACGGTTGTCTGAGATAGCAAACCTGCAGGACTCTCATAGGGATGTTCCCCGTCACCGTGAGTGTGTAATGTGCATGAATGAGGAGATGTCGGTTGTGTTCCTGCCTTGTGCACACCAGGTGGTATGCATCAAGTGCAATGATTTACACCAGAAACAAGGGCTTACAGACTGCCCATCTTGTAGGACCCGTATTCAGCAGCGTATCCGAGTCTATGGTGTTAATTCCTAGCAAGGAGGCTGGTCACTTGTGAATAAATAACGCGTCAGGAAAGCAGCAGCTGAGTATAGAAGCAACTGCATGATAGGTGGTGCTTAATTATGCTATTATCACTGGATTCAGAAAACCTCAGCATAAAACTGGTGTGGTGGTACTTTTTTTTCTGCTGGTGTCTCAATGGTTGGGTTTTTAAATAAGAATTTCTTGGTGTTCTCATTGCCACTGTTGGTAAGCTTGTTTGCCTATGAGTTTTCATGAAGTTCGTTCAAGTATTTATGCCTAAAATTTGGCAGCTCTTGCAATCAGATTTTGTTTGTTTTGAACACGATTAGAGGATTACAAGAAAGACACATTGCTCAATATAAATTAGGGCCCTTAATACAAATATTCTGAATATGGGTGGGTGAGCGGTGACAGCAAAGATAGGAAGCGTATATATCTAAAGCCTCATTAGTTTTCCTTAGGGATTTATGGGTTTGGATCTGGAAAGCCGAATGGGAACATGAAAGCTCAATTCTTTGTACTCTCACCATTTTTGTGGTGTTTAATAAAAAAATTGTATTATTCAACGTCCCGGTGCATGCGGGCTCATTACATGCATACATGCAATTGACACTGGAGTTTTGTTTCTTCACAAGGTCAGTAATCTTACTTTTCTTTGATTCTGGCAAAGAGCTGACATGTTCACTCTTTTTTACCCTTCTTCTAAATTGATTGAGTCCATCCACAAGAGTGTGGGCTTTTCTTTCAAAACCCAGGGAACAGTGCATGTGTAGGTGTACATGAAAACAGAAGTGTACTTTGGCTGACAAGAGCCCTCTCTCTCTCTCTCTCTCTCTCTCTCCTTCACACACAAACACACATTCACATAGTCAAACTCCAACATGCACCCTAAGCAAGGCTGGCAAAGATTGCGTGGGAAGCTAGCTGCAAGATCCAGACGATACAAAACAATGTTACATCAACATATTTTTGTTGAAATAACTTAACATTGCAAGCCTGTCTAGAATATCACCCATGAAGTGAATATTATATATGAATTCAAAGTTTAAAATCATATCAAAAAGAAAACTTTAACAAAGCCTCAAAAGACTCACAAATCTTATGAACCACACCGTGTCTATGCATCATCTGACCTTAGGAATTCTACTCGTATGCAATATTGCACAACCGACGTTCCTTCCTTTCAAGAGTTTTTGTATATCAGTCTTGACATTCCTTCCTTTCAAGAGTTTTTGTATATCAGTCCAAGTTCCTTCGGTGGAGGGATCTATCCCAAGGAATTTTGCAAACTTAAACGCACCTCGAATAGTGATAGTTGTGCTTTTTTAGACCTTAAGATCACTCAATCATCTTCAGGCTTCATAGTAGATATTTATGATAAACGCTTACAACCTGAATATGCTAACTTAAAGATCATTCGGATGCCACACTTTTCAAGGAATTTTGCGAACATAACCGCACATTGAATAGCGATAGTTGTGCTTTTTTAGACCTTGAGATCACTCAATCATCTTCAAGCTTCATAGTAGATATTTATGACAAACGCTTACAACCTGAATATGCTAACTTAAAGATCATTCGGATGCCACACTTTTCTTCCAATATTTCTGATACAACTAAGTATGGTGTTATCTGCTCCCAACTTTTTAGATTATCTTGTCTTTGCTCTACTAAATTTGCCTTTATCTCTCAATCATGCCATCTTATTTTGCTGCTTATCGAAAAAGGTTATAGTTTCAATAAGATTTTGAAAGAGGTTCGTTCTTTCATGAATCGTAGTAAGTTTATCTTTAGTATTTCAGCTTTTGGAATGTTTAAAATGATAAGGAGTAAGTTTTATAGAAGTGGGAGGGAGCTGAAAAGCCCTCTTAATTCATAATTCAATGCTGTTTTTTGTAAAAGTGGCTTGTTCTAGCTTAGAGTAGGGTTTGTTGTTTTAACTTAGAGTAGGCCTTTTTTAGTCTTTTCTTTCTTGCTCTAGCTTAATATAGACTTAGTTTGGTTCTTTCCTATGTTTTGTGATTCTTTGTTGTTATACCTTAGAGCAAACTTTGAATGCTAGTCTCTATCATGGCTGAGTATGCCCATCACCTCCGGAGAGTGATAGAAACTCAGTTCGTTGGTTTTATAAAGCATGTTCTTTTGGACTTACCTTATACAAACTTGCACCTACTCTTGGACACTGATGATGTGAGTAGGGATGTCATAGCTTATTGTCCACGCTATGCATGATAGAGTTGATGAACCTACACTTCATGTTTGGATAGACATTGGAGTTAATGGTTGCACTTTTGAGTCGAAGTCTTTTTTAAAGTTTAGCTTAATGTTTGGTTCTGGCTCTTAAGTGCTTTAGGTCTAGAGTTTACAGTTCTCTGTTTTGCTATTTTATGTTGTTGTTTAGTCTCTCAGCTCAAAAGGTTTAAGTTCTTATTAAGAAGAAGTGTGTGTATGCTTTTGTGTGTGTGTGTGTGTGTGTAAATTTTTTTTTCTTTCATTCATGTAATTGTTTTGTTTTGTTTTCTTGTTTCTTGTTTCTTGTTTTTTGTTTTTGTTTTTTGTTTTTTGTTTTTTGTTTTTGTTTTGTTTTATTTTTTTAAATTTTTTGTTTGTTTTTTGTTTGTTTTTGTTAATGTCTTAATTAAAAGTCTTCGTTTGATATTATCTTTTGATTTCCTCTCCTTAGTAGCTAGGTTTGTTAGTTTATTTATTTTTGATCTTTCAAATGCTTTGTTTTTGTCTTTGTCCTTCTTCACTATTATTTCTTTCTCAAATCTCTCAACTCGTAAGTTCAGATTTTTTTGACCTTATGAAGGTATATAATTCAGTCACTTAGCGGACATGCAAATCTTTTGATTTTCATCCGAGTGGTGACCAGATGTTGTTCTTCAAAGTTATATATCTTGGGAGGGTGTGCATACCCCAACAACTGCTTCATTCTTGAGCTCGTTTTTTATCTTTTGATTGTTTGTGATGAGTTAGTTAAGCTTGTTTATCGTGAAGGTTGTGTTTGTTTGTTTATTTGAGTTTATGTTGGATATATGCGTGATGTGTTGTTGTAAGCTCTTTGTTTTTGTTTTGTTTTGTCTTGTCTTGTCTTGCTTTTGTTTTATTTTATCTCCCTTTCTTTCTTTATTGTTGTTGTTGTTTGTTTTATTCTTTATTATTATTATTATTTATTTATTTATTTAAGTTACAATCTTGATTAATATTAATGGGTCCTCTAGGATCAAGGGTTTCATATGGGGTTTCATAAAACATTTCTCGTGAGAGGGGAAGTAAAGTAGTGATTCTAGCAAGGAGCCACGAGCACTTGATTGCACGCTATTGCTGATGATATTTCGAGTGTAACAAGAAGTCTTTTTTAAGGACCTCACTACTTGTTGGCAACAGCCCCACTAACCAAATGAGGGGTGTGGCTAACACTTTTCTAGCCTTGGATCTTTAGCCTTCAAGTAGGCATTGATCTTAAACTTACGACTTGGCTACACAAAATGAAAATGCATCTACTTCTTCCACTAATGTCAACATTCCTGAGGTACGCATCTCTAACACTTCTTCTAATTTTATTGCTAGACATGCTCATACTTCTTACAGAGAAAGGTTTAACTTTTTGGCTAGATCTAATTTAAACTCTTTGCATGATTTTGAGAGGGTTCTATTCGTTGGGCGAAATTCAAGTCTATATTAGTAAGTACTCACTTTACTAATAACACCTTGAAGGCTCTTAAACATTTAAGATGTTTAAGAAAGAAACATCTTTTAACAGACCATCCTTTAAGCCCCGTTCACACCTCTCAGGTTATTTATGTTATTTATAACATCCATGATAGTTCCTTAATGTATGTCAGCCAAACCTTTAGAACAACTTTTACAAGATTTCAAGAACATGGTAGGGAAGCTAGAAGAGTTCATAATAGAAGCACTTCACTTTGTTGAGATTCAAGCTTGATGTCAGCTTGTGCCAGTTGCACTATGTGCTGGCATGTTAGGTAGTAACATGTGTGAGACATAAATGACCGCCTCCAGCTAGTCATAGTTATGTACAGTAGAGCTAGGGTTAGCTGTGTGTGGACACAACACATGTAGTGTGTTGTAGCTTATGGATTATGGCTTTTGTGCATTGTGTGAGAAGGGACATAGCTTCCTTCTATGGTTGGGGTTTGCTTAATACATCAGGGTTTGCTCCTGTGTGTGTGTCTCCTCTCCCTCTACGTGTTTTTCATCATGGTATCAGAGCCTGGTGCTCTCTATTAGGGTTTATGATTTGAGTGAGTGAGAGAAGAGGGAGAAGAAGCTGTGAAGCTTGCCATTGGAGCTATGAAGCTTGGAGCACACTGATTTTCACCAAATCTGAGAGCTTGGCCTACCGGGTAAGGAATACTAAACATCCTTGAGCAGATTGTAGGTGCAAAAATACAAACAACATCAGATTTGAGTTGCCCAAAGCAAAGGAAAAACTTCTGTTTTGCAAGCTCTCCATTGAAGCTTGAATGTGGTGATGAATGAGGCAAATGGTTACAAATCTGACAAAGAATCATGTATCTGGCAAATGGGAATGTGTTAGCAACTCATGTGCAAGCCCTAGAATGAATTTGGAGCAAGTTTGATGCATTGAAGTGATTAAAAAATTACTGTTTTGAAGCCCTCACAAAACAAAGAATAGAGGTCCATTTTTGATGCAATTGAAGCCGGTGTTTTGCAAAAATCAACACATTGGTGGATTATGTGCATTCCTAGGAGTGTTGGGAACCTTCATGTGTCTTCAATAGCCATAACAAACTAGCCAAATCCCTCCTATAGCAGGCGGCGTAGCCTGAAGGCCAGAAACAGAGCAGAAATCTCATCACATAGCAAAGTGGAGGCCAAATTCAAGCTTGGTGATTGATTAAATTCAAAATTTTCTTAGCAATTTTGTGATACACATAGATGAGAAGGTTGCTATGTGGTTGGTTGGAGCAATTATGCATTTTGGAGCTAATTATGAGCTGATTAAACAGGCTGTATATAGTGATTAGTGAAACAAAGGGTCATTAATTGGCTAATTACTCTCTCAACTTTTACAATTGGTCTAATTCATTTTACATGGAGTTAGTAGACATCATTGCTAAGTTAATGAATGCCTGGTCTCTCAATTTGGACAAGAATTGAAGAAATTAGAGCACTTTTACTACTGGTTTTCCTCAAAATAGAGAAGGGGATTTGATATTTTTGGTATGTATGCACCTTGGTTGGTGTTAATATGCAACATTGAGCTTGTTTGGGTGTCAATGCAAGTTATCCACACTTGATTGAACCACTACATTGCAATTTGAAGCCTTGGAAAGCGGGCCAAAACATGGTATTTTGGACTGAGTATGCCAGTTCAATTTGAATGCAATCACAGTGATTTCCTACATCAACAGTGAAGTTCGTTGAGTACTTTGGAGTATCCGAAACACTTATTAGAGTGTGGTTGAGCTGAGGAAGGCTCATTTATAGAATTGGACGTGTGCGGAAGGTGCATTTGCATTGAGCAAATATGTCAGACAACCCAATACAGATTGTGGGTGAGAAGTTGGATAGAAAGAACTTCCAGGCATGGAAGTACAAGATTCAAAGCTTTCTGAAAGGAAAAGGATTTTGGAATCTTGTTACAAGTGCGGAGCCACAGCCGGGGATCTACCCCGACAACCTACACAACAGGTTGTAGCTCATAAACAGTGGTCATCAAAGAGAGCATACAAAGTTTTGCATTACTTGTCTATATGTATCTCGGATGCTATACTCATACATATACATGATGCTGAGAATCCCAAGGATGCATGGGATACTTTGGTAAAGCTGTTTGATATAGATACTAGTGCTCGTAAGTCTCAGTTGAGACAACAGATTCATAATGTGAAGCGGTAAGGAAGGAGTATTCATGATTATGTACAAGAGATAAAGAAGTATGTAGATGCATTGGCAACTATCAATGTCCCCATGCTTGATGATGATTTGGTAGACATTACCTTGCGTGGTCTTGGCAAGGAGTACAAGATACATCTATCTCTCTTCGGAGTACAGGTTTACCACATTTTGATGAGTTGGTTTCACTCTCTTGTTGAGGAAATCAAACTTAGTGACTCTTTTAATGATGCATCTACTAGCCATGATGATAATGGCAGGAATCAGGCTTTCTATTCACAAAGGGGATTTAGAGGCAGAGGGAGATTTGTTACCATATTATAGTAGTGATGTGTGTGAACACACTTAGGACCGCCGGGGCACTTTTTCCCTCACTAGGAGGTTTTTTCCCCCGTGCATTGTATATACGCCCATTATCTTTTAGGGTTGGTTATCTTTCATTTTTGGCACTCATAATACACTATAGTGTTGTGCTCAAGCTTCCTCATCTTCTTGAAGTTGTGTGTGCATTCCTGCAACCCTAATTCCAACAATTGGTATCAGAGCAGGCTTCCTCCTCCCGGGCAGCATCACCGGCACCTGCCGCTTCATCTCCTCCAATTGCAACGAGGTTTCACGAGCGTCTGCAGGTTAGTATATGCCGTGGGTGAGCCCCTGGGGCTCGTTCGTTTCAGAATTTTGATCTAAAGTCATTTCGCCCTCCGTTTTTGCATTCCAAGTACTGCGCAGGCAAAATCGTCCTACTGTGCAGATTTTCTGTCAAGATTAAAATCTGCAGGACAGGTGCCCATTCGTCTGTTTTGGGCTGTGCTACATAGCACAGGTCGATTTTATACAGGTTTACCTCTTACAGACAGCATTTACATCTAGTAGTACAGTCATTGGCCATGGCTGACAACAATGATGTATTCCGCATGTTGGCTGCTGAGGATAAGTTGGATGGCACCAACTATCCATTGTGGGCATATATGATGCGACATGTATTGGTAGCAAAGGGGTTATGGAACATTGTGCAGGGTATTGATGCACGTCCTATTGTGGCTGGGAATGCTGCAAACACATCAGAAACAGGTACTGTTGATGATGGTGCAGGCACAAGTGCTGTAGCAGCTGTTCGAGAACCACCACTTTCAGCAGAGCAGATTCGTTGGGATGGTAGAGATGCGCAGGCTCATGCCTTGATTGCGCTGTCTGTCAAACGTACCATTATCCCACATATTCGCTCCTGCAGGACTTCTAAGGATGCTTGGGATGTACTTGCCACATTGTATCAGGCAAGAAATGAGGCTCGTGTTGCTTATCTCCGAAAACAGTTGGAGAGTGAGCATATGAACGAAGGTGATTCTATGGATAGCTTTTTGACAAAGATCAAGGATTTCAAAGAGCAGCTCATTTCTGCAGATGAAATCCTGTCAGACAGTTCACTTGTGCAGACTGTTTTGAATGGTCTACCAGATTCTTATCAGGGTTTTGCTTCCACTCTTCGCTTGATGATGAAAGGCAATCCCAATGCCTTATCATTTGAGGAGTTAGTTTCTGTTTTGCTGCAAGAAGACCAGTCAAGGCAAAACAGGAATATTATGCGTGTCGCAGATCAAGCTTTCGTTGCTAGTCAGAGAAGCGGGAAAGGTAAAGCTGGCTTTTCTTCTAGTAAGCAGAAATCTGCAAATGCTGCGCAACCAAAGAAGGAAGACAAAGATGAGAAGAAGGGTGACAAACAGAAGACATTTTGCAAGTACTGTAAGGGAAATGATCATGTCATCAAAGCGTGTCCTAAGCTGGCTGCGAAAGAGGCTAAGAAGAAAGAGGCTGGTATGGCTGTTGCAGATGCCTCTCCTTCTAACAATGAATCTGCTAATGTTGTGCTAGATACAGAATGGGCATTCAATGCGCAGTGCAGTTATGACCCATCTTTGCATGACACATGTATGTCTGCAGTAGATTCAGATGTATGGTACTTTGACAGTGGTGCCACTAAGCATATCACCTCGCAGCGCAGTTTATTCACTTTCCTTGAGTCTGCTCCCACAGGGAATACTGTCACTTGTGCCAATAACTCCTCTTATCCCGTTGAAGGAGTTGGACAGATTGTGCTGAATGTTGCAAATGGCAACACCTTTACACTTTTTGATGCATTGTATGTGCCAGGGATCAAAAAGAATCTGCTGTCAGTCTCCGCATTTGCCAAAACAGGTTTGGTTGTAAAATTTGTGGATGACAGATGTACTGTTCATGATCTCTCTTGTGGTGACATCATTGTAGCATCTGGTTCACTATGTCGAGGGCTGTATAAGCTCAATATGGATGGCAAATGTGTAGAGGATTCAGCATGTGCTATTATGGATACGCAGGCTATTTCAGATGCAAAACTGTGGCATGCACGTTTTGGTCATCTGAATTTTGCAAGTTTGCTGCGCCTGCAGAAATCTGAAATGGTGTCTTCTTTGCCTAAGCTTGAGGCACCTGTCAAGCATATTTGTGAGGGCTGCATATTGGGTAAAATGCAGCGTGCTTCCTTTCCCAAAGATGGATCAGTGAGAGCTGAACGCAGATTGCAGCTTGTTCACAGTGATGTTTGTGGTCCCATGCAAACTCCATCATTTGGAAACTACCTTTACTTCGTGACTTTCATTGATGATTTTACCAGGCATGCATGGGTATATCCTTTGAAGGCAAAGTCCGAAGTGTTTTTGTGCTTCAAACAGTTTTTGGTTATGGCTGAAAATGTGTCAGAAAGTAAGATGGGCACCCTCCGTTCAGATCGAGGGGGGGAGTATATGTCTTCAGAATTTAATGCATTTCTGGCTGAGCGTGGGATAAAACACCAATGTACAGTGCCGTATACACCACAGCAAAATGGTGTGGCTGAGAGAAAAAACAGGTCTCTCATGGAAATGGCAAGATGTATGGTTAAGAGTCAAAGTCTACCACATGGTTTTTGGCTTGAGGCTGTCATGTGTGCCACTTATGTACTAAACAGGTGTCCCACCAAAGCATTACAGGTTGTCACTCCATATGAGGCTTGGCATAGCCGCAAGCCATCTGTTGGCCATTTACGTGTTTTTGGTTGCCTGGCATATGCATTAGTGCCTGTGCAACATCGCAGAAAATTGGATGACAAAGCTGTCAAATGTATTTTTGTTGGATATAGTGCTGAGAGCAAAGGCTATCGTTTGTATCATCCACAGACAAAGCGCATTTTGGTTAGCCGTGATGTTGTATTTGTGGAAGATGCAGTTCAGCCCTTGGTTTCATGTACTAAGGAGACAGATATCAGCTCACGTGATGTCTATGATACATTGTTGCCTCTTTTCAGTGGTGCACAGTCAAGTGCAATACCTCATGAGGCAGTTTTTCAGCCTATGCAGGTTTTAAATGATGGCACAGATCAGCCTATATCTGATGCAGATGTGCATGATGCACTTGAGGATGAGAGACAAGAGATTGAGGGCTCTAGGAATATGCCTAGATGGCTGGTGCAGACTTTGCGTGACAGCAAGTTGGATGCCCCTTTGTCTAGTCGCACTCGTTCTGGCTCTCATGGTGCCTCTTATGCGTCAGATTGTTATGCATTGGCTGTTTCTAGTATGTGCGATGAAAGTGAGCCTGTTTCATTTGATGAGGCACAAAGTTCAGAAAATTGGATGGTTGCTATGCAAGCAGAATACGATGCTATTATGAAGAATGGTACATGGTCTTTATGTGACTTGCCCCCTGGCAAGAAGGCCATTGGCACTAAGTGGGTATACAAATTGAAGCGTAAGCCTGATGGCACAGTGGATCGCCATAAGGCTAGGCTTGTTGCAAAAGGTTATGCTCAAGAGAAGGGCATTGATTTTGATGAGACTTTTGCTCCCACATGTCGTATGACCACTGTTCGTAGCATCTGTGCATTAGCAGCTCATAATGGTTGGAATGTACATCAACTGGACATAAAGACTGCGTTCTTAAATGGAGATTTGCATGAGGAGGTGTATGTATCGCAGCCTCGTGGTTTTGTTCAAAGAGGGCAGGAAAACAAAGTGTGCAGGTTAAAAAAGGCTTTATATGGTTTAAAGCAAGCTCCACGAGCTTGGTATGAAAAAATACATGCATATTTGACTGCACATGGGTTTCAGAATAGTCCAACAGAAAGCACTTTGTATGTTAAACGTGTGGATGGTGTACATCTAATCATTGCTCTCTATGTCGATGACATGCTGCTCACAGGACCAAATGAGAGTCATATTGCTGATTTTAAGGCTGATTTGAATGCCTCTTTTGAGATGTCAGATTTGGGGCATTTGCATCATTATTTGGGGATACAATTTAAGCAGTGTGATGGAGGTATTGCTTTGTGTCAGACAAAGTATATTGAAACATTGTTGCGGAGATTTGGCCTTGAAGACTGCAAGCCTATTGCTACTCCAATGGAGACAGGTTTGAAGTTGAGTCTTCATGATGCTGGAGATCACTTTGATGTCACACTCTATCAGACAGCTGTTGGTTGCCTCATTTATGTATGCATTACGAGGCCAGACATTCAGTTTGCAGTCTCACAGGTGAGCAGATTTATGCATAGCCCAGGCATTAAGCATTGGCAGGCAGTGAAGCGTATCTTTCGCTATTTGAGTGGTACTCGGCATCTTGGGTTGTTTTATCCCAAGGGGGATCATTGCCGCCAGATTTACATGTTTTTTCAGATTCTGACTGGGCTGGTTGTTATGACACACGCGTGTCCACGAGTGGTTTTTGCTTCATGCTTGGAAGCTCATGCATATCATGGTTGAGCAAGAAGCAGCCTACTGTGGCCACTTCTAGTTGTGAAGCTGAGTACAGGGCAGCTTTCACAGCTACGGTTGAGTGTGTGTGGCTCAGACGCCTTATGGCTGATTTGGGTGTTGGGCAGCCATCTGCCACCACCATCTTCACTGACAGTCAGAGCGCATTGGCAGTTGCGCGGAACCCAGTGTTCCATGCTCGTACGAAGCACATTGAGGTGCACTACCATTATGTCAGGGAGAGACTCTCTGCAGGAGAGATCAGTTTGGCTTATGTGCCAACACAGGATAACCTTGCAGACCTTTTCACAAAGGCTCTGCCTCGTGAAAAGTTCGAAGCTTTTCGCAAAGCTTTGGGCTTACTCCCTTTTGTGGATTCGTCCACATAGCTAGACACTTCCCTATACATGAGTGCTAGCTCTTGTTCACCGCATCACTCCAGGGGGGATTTGTTACCATATTATAGTAGTGATGTGTGTGAACACACTTAGGACCGCCGGGGCACTTTTTCCCTCACTAGGAGGTTTTTTCCCCCGTGCATTGTATATACGCCCATTATCTTTTAGGGTTGGTTATCTTTCATTTTTGGCACTCATAATACACTACAGTGTTGTGCTCAAGCTTCCTCATCTTCTTGAAGTTGTGTGTGCATTCCTGCAACCCTAATTCCAACAAGATTTGCATTACGAGGTCATGGTAATGGTCTCGTGAATGGCAGGATAGGTCACCACCCACAATAGAATTTTCAGCCTTCATATGGTGCTAGAGGTGGTCGTGGATATACACCTCAGAGAGGCAGAGGTAATCCTCGTGGAAGAGGACATTGGCAAGGCCAACAAACATCTATGCAAAATGTGGAATGCCATTATTGTGGAAAGCTTGGTCATATGGCACGTGATTGTTACCGCAAACAAAATGATTTGAGAGGGGGTAGAGCACAACATGGTGGAAATTATGCACAACATGGTGGAAATTATGAAAATGGTGGAAATTTGCATCAAGCAGTCATGATGGCAGCACAAATCACTTGTTGCCATGAAACATGTCGTGGGATCTATGATGACAAATGGTGACAGTGAGATGACACTTGGTATATGGACTTTGGAGCATCAAACCATATGACTTGTCATGGATGGTTTGAACATATGAAGCCAATGGATGTGAAAGGCTATGTGGAGACAGGTGATGATTCCCAGCATGCTATCACTCATGTTGGAAGTGTACCATTGGTGATGCACACAATGGTGAAACAAAGTCTATGGCAGATGTCTTGTATGTGCCTTCTATTACAAAAAGTTTGGCCTTAGTTGGTCAAATGGTTGAACAAGGTTTACAGGTTCGTTTCAACGAGCATGGTTGCTTCGTTGAGGATTTCAAAAATGGATGTAGAGTCATTGCCAAAGGCAAGAAAGAAGACAGGTTATTTAAGTTGCTGGGATTCCTGAGTTGAAATCGGCCATATTCTCTAAAAGCCAAAATGTGGTACACAGGACATTGACATGTGGCATAAAAGGATTGGACATGTGAACATACAAAGGTTAAAGACCATGCAGGCAAGAGGTATTGTTGGTGGGCTGCCTAGATTCAAGTATGATGGGAATATGCATGTCTGTGATGCTTGCCAGTTTGGAAAGCAAGCAAGGTTGCCATTTCCTAAAGAAGGTAACATTAGTAGCAGGCCACTTGAGATTGTTCACAGTGAGGTATGGGGTCCTGCACAAAACCCATCCATTAAAGGTAGCTTGTATTATGTGACATTCATTGATGATTTCAGCAAAATGACTTGGATTTACTTTCTCAGCGAGAAAAGTGAAGTGTTGGGAAAGTTTATGGACTTCAAAGCTTTTACAGAGAAGCAATATGGCTCTTGGATAAAATGTTTGAGGACAGATGGAGGTGGTGAATACACCTCACATGCTTTTGAGAATTTCTTGAGAAAGCATGGCATAAGAAGGCAGCTAACTTGCAGGTACACACCTCAGCAAAATGGTGTTGTTGCTGCTCTGTTGAGAGAAAAAATAGAGTCATTGGTAATGTGGCTAGGGCAATGCTCAATGAAAAGAGCATGTCAGACTATTATTTGGCTGAAGCGTGTGCCACAGCGGTGTATGTACTTAATAAGACACCCACAGTAGCCAAACATGGAAGTACGCCAGAGATACGTCTTACAGGTTTTAGGCCAGACATTGGACACCTCAAAGTGTTTGGTAGCATAGCTTATGTGCATGTGCCAGATGAGAGAAGGAAGAAGTTGGATCCTAAGGCAGAAAAGTGCATTTTTGTTGGGTATGCACAGGATCGCAAGGCATATAAATGTTACAATCCACATACTAGGCAAGTGGTTATCTCACGAGATGTGGTGTTTGATGAACTTGCTAGTTGGTACAAGGCAAAGGATGAGGGTGTCATTGAATCCATTGATGCTGATGTGCATGTGAACTTCCCACAAACAAGTTCTATTTCTATGTCTGGGCCAGCAGAGTCTGAGAGTAGCACTATACGTCCATGGTCAGGATGCTTGAGACATGAGAGTGTAAGCACTGGGAGTAGTGCTGTGCATAAAGGAAAAAAGAAGGTTGAAGGAATTGGCATTATAGGTTATGAGTCGTCAAGTTCAGAAATTTTGGATGAGGAACTTGGCATAACAGTTTTACGCACACCAGGTGCAAGGCAGCATAAATATGTGCCTCCACATGCTAGAGTGACAGGTGTTCAGAGTGATCCGCATGCATTGCGGAGATCCCAAAGGGTAAGGTATCCAGTTGACAGGTTGACATATCTTAACTTTGCTATGCATTACACATATATGACCTCTTTGGTGAAGCATGTGGAACCTACATGCTGTACAGAAGCTATTGGGAAGTATGTATGGGAGAAGGCAATGGATGTTGAGATGGATGCATTGGTCCATAATGAAACTTGGGATTTGGTTACCTTACCACAAGGCAAAAATGTCATTGGTTGCAAATAGGTTTATAAGGTGAAATGCAAATCAAATGGTTCCATTGAGCGCTATAAAGCGCGGTTGGTAGCTAAGGGTTATGCACAAACCCAAGGCTTGGACTATGATGAAACATTTAGTCCAGTTGCAAAGATGGGAACAGTGAGAGCAGTCATTGCTATGGCTGCAGCAAATGGTTGGGAAATGCATCAAATGGTTGGGAAATGCATCAAATGGATGTGAAAAATGCATTTCTAAATGGTGATTTACAAGAGGAAGTTTATATGGCACAGCCAGAAGGATATCTACACCCGAGGTACCCCACTCATGTATGCAGGTTAAAGAAAGCATTATATGGTTTGAAGCAAGCACCTCGTGCTTGGAGTGATAAGATAAGCCGATATCTTATCTCCCTTGGATTTTAGGTTTCTTCAGCAGATTTTTCACTCTATGTGAAGAAAACAGATCATGGGATTGTCTTGCTTGTCATCTATGTAGATGACTTGATTGTCACAGGAGATCATGCTACATATGTTATGCATGTCAAGAAGGCAAAGAGTGGGCAGTTTGACATGAAAGATGATATTTTCTTGGGATTGAAGTGATCAAAGACCATGCAGGGACATGGTTAGTGCAACGCCAATATGCATTGGTGGATATGTTGGCAAAATATGGGATGACAGGGTGTAAGCCAATGAGTACACCTTTGGAGCAGAATGTGAAGCTGCGGGCTGATTTTGGTGAAGAGTTGGATGATCCATCTATGTATAGAAAGATGGTTGGGCAGTCTTATTTACATGACTCACACAACCGGATCTCAGTTATGCTGTGGGGCTAGTAAGCCAATTTATGCAAAGCCCCAGAAAACCTCATTTGGATGCAGTGAGACGCATTATGCGATATGTAAAGACCAGTGCACATTATGGTCTTCTTTTTATAAGCATGGTAAAGGCTTGGATGTACACGGCTACACAGACGTAGATTGAGCAGGTAGCTCATATGACAGAAGGTCTACTAGTGGTTATGCCTTTACATTTGGAAGTGCAGTGGTGAGTTGGAGTGGTAAGAAACAACCTACTATTGCTTTATCTAGTACAGAGGCTGAATACAGGGGTGCAGCCATAGCTACATGTGAAGGAGTATGGTTAAAGAGTCTCTTGGCAAGGTTGTCCGTCAGCTATTGCAACATTATCAGATTAGGTCTCCACGACCTCATTCACAAGACGGTCAAAATGCTTCCCCAGCATTCTTGACATAAAACAGTCATTAAAAAGAAAGGTCATAATACAGTTTCTATAGCGAACTCTCGTCTTTCCACATTGTTCCACATCATTCCTCATTTATTTCATCTGTATTCCCTTTCTCATCATATCATAATCATTCACATCACAATTCACATGACACCACATCAATTCTCGTCCATCACATTCAATTACATCACATCCATTTACACCCATCACATCTCATTCATTCATATCCATCACATTCGTTCATTCATACCACCACATACATTTTCATAACCATCCCATTACATACATTCTATCCACATTATATCACATCACTTCTGTCCACACCATATCTCATTCATACACATCCATCCCATCATTCACCTGTACAACTACCGACATCTATTCATACATTCATATCTATCACTTCAAATCCACATATATTCATGTCACATCACTTCATTTTTCATCACTTCACATTCCTTCTCATATACATCCACATCACATTATTTTACATACATTCACATCCATTCTTTCACATACATTCACATCCATTATTTCACATACATCCACTCACATCCCATATTAATGAAGAGAAGGGGGAAGCATTTCCATCAAGGCATAACATCCAATTTCACATTTAAAAAAACAAGAAATCAGAAAACCATAGAATAGAATTAAAAAAAAGTAGAATTTCTAAGTTACATGGAGTTTTGTAAGCTTTCCTTTAGCTTGAGGGATTGAGGGTTCTACTCTTGCTTGGATCAAGAGTGGCCACCAATTCTTTGTAGAGGAATTAGTAAAAAACAAGTGAATTATCAAAGAATTCAATGTTTTTGGCTCTTGGGGAGGAGTAGAGTAACAGTGCATAAAACACTATTAAGCTTTTACAAAGGGGGAGGCTTCTATTTATAGGAAAAAGTGAGCCTGAAACCAAGTAAACTGCTTCTAGAATTTTCCAGATCAATTTGGTCAATTTTTGACCATTTTTGGGTCAGTTTAGCTTACTTTTTGGAACCAGACTTGAACTAGGAGAGAGAGGAGAGATGAAATATCTCATTTTATTGATTTAAAATGGAAAGAAGCGATGAGAAAAAGGTGCCTCCTTCATGAGGGGGAATCCCCATTTTGAGGTGTCAAAAATCAGTATTTTTTAACTATTTTCCTTGGTCCTTAGTCCACTCTTCATCTTATGTGAGTATTTACTCATTTTTGGGGGGGTTTTTCTTTATTTCTTCAATTTATCTCCTCCCTACATTTGGATTAATCTAATTGGTCCCTCAAAACCTTAATCTAAAATTTTCAAAAAATCTGGACCCTTAGACTAAGGCCTTTTGAGCAGATTATAATTTATTTCTAAATGCACCTTAGGAAATTCTTTTTAAACTTCTGTTTCGGGGAAATTTAGTTTAATAAGAGAGGATATTTTTCCATCCAAAGATATCTAAAACCTGAGTTATCTCTCTCTAGAATATTTTCTCTCTCTCTCTCTCTAGGCCAAAACAGGTAGAAACAAGATCTTTTATTATTCTGAAAAGGGGATTGATTACAAGGGAAGAAATTGGGCATCTTGGAGGAATCTTACATATACAGCCATTCCTAAATTTGGGTTTGAATCTTTTTGTTGCTTTCCTATTGAGCATATTAAAGAGTTCTACAAAGTAGCTTGGCCTCGAGAGCTTTTTTGGATGAGAACTTTGCATACCTTCTTTCCGAAAGGGTATAATTTGGACGACAAGTCTTCTTTATGAAAAAGTAAGAAAGCCTCTCATAAAACCCCTATGTTGTGGAAAAGGCATCCTAAAAAACCTTCTCATCCCTTTCCTTCCTTGACCTTTCCTAGAATTTCAACCTTAGAACAAGTCAATACTCCTAGCATAGAAATAGCACACTTCTAACTCTAGGATAGACAAGGTTAGTTCATCTAACAATAGAATTTTTGCCTATAGAGACTATAAATGGAGATTGGTGTTTTTAGACAAGCTCATGAGTTTGGGCAAGTTCTCTTTTCAAGTTTTTGACATGTATAATGTTAAAATTCTTTTAAAACTCTTTTATACCCTTGAAAAATTTTCTTTTAATGATCCAGATATTAGTAGTTCTCATAGTACCCAATTAAGATTACTGTTAGGCAAGTTTTTGAAGTCTAAATGCTCTACCCCCCAGCCATTCCTTAGTTTTGAGAAAAGATTTGTATAATGTTAAAATTCTTTTTAAACTCCTTTATACCCTTGAAAACTTTTCTTTTAATGATCCAGATATTAGTAGTTCTCATAATACCCAATTAAGATTACTGTTAGGCAAGTTTTTGAAGTCTAAATGCTCTACCCCCCAGCCATTCCTTAGTTTTGAGAAAAGATTTGTTGATTACTATCTTTACCTCTTCTGATCTAGATAAAATAGGATTGAGCTCTATTTTACAATCCCCTGAGGTTATGGAAGCTCTTCCCCTTGTGTTAGAAAAGTTTGGAGAATCATCCTTTAGTAGCTTTTAAATATGTAAAAACCTTAAGTCAAAAAGCTTTCAATTATAGTGATATTGGGAGAAACATGAAAGAGCATAATAAATCAACCATTCTTAGAATTGAATGCCCTTGTAGGAAGGCTGTCTTCTCTTTGTTTGTGGAGGAATCTTTAGGACATGTGGTCATTGAAGATTTCTCCATTCTTCCTTCTCATTCACTCAAAGAGATCTTTTCTAAAGGCACTAAATTTAGACTTTCTTCTTCAGTTGACTCTTGTATTCTTAAGGCCATAGAAAAGGGCATATCTAGTTTTGTAGTCAAGCTAGAAGAATCTTTAGGAGTTCAAGGCATTTTTTCTCATTGGAAAGCTACTATTTTGAGAAAGGCCTCTGAGAAACTCTCGAAATTCTGTTCAAAGAGTACTCCATCTGTTACCAATTATTTATCTTCTAACGATTTAGTTGCTCTCAAGAAATTTCATCGAGATTTTGTTATTCCTAACGTAGACAAGTGTTCTAACAATTTTGTTTTTACTTGTAAAAAGTTTTACTTAGAATGTTTGTTAAGTGAAGTGAATTCTTCCTCTTAGACTTATTCTAGCTGTTCACTTTCTTCTCAAGGCGTTATCTTGAAGCACCAAGATTTTTGTAAATCGTTTGCCTTTTTTGTATATAGTTTGGAAGTTTCATAAGAATCCTATAAAGGCCAGGTTCATAGCTGTTTCTTGCAATACATCTCTGACGGATGTTTCTAAATGGCTTAGTCATTGCTTTAAAGCAATTTTACCTATTGTCCATGACCTTTGAAAAAATCTTCTTAAAGATGCTGACATGCCTACAGACACGAGTTGGCTCTTAAAAGACTCTGTAGGAGTAGTTCCCGTCTTGAAATTCTTAACTCCTCTTGCAGCTTGGTTGAAAACTCGTCTCCTTTATGCCTACAAACCTTCGACTTCACGATCTTATACACCAAACTAGACTTAGAAGACTTACGTGTAAGAATTAGATCCCTTATGACGAAAGTTTTTGCCTATAGATTAGAAAAGGATAGATGCAAGGCTTTATTAGTAGAAAAGTCAGCATTGCATTTTGATTTTTCTTGGTTAAAAAGTAAAAATCAAGATGTAGATAAGGGAAAGAAAAGATTCATCAAAATTGTAGACAAAGATGACATTTGTACTTGGTTAGATTTTCTCCTAGTAGATAACCTTTATATATCCTTAGGCAAGCAATTGGTATTCCCATGGGTGCCAATTGTGCCGTCTTTCTTACTAATTTTTATCTTTTTACTTATGAGTTTGATTTTATGGAACTCCTTATTTATGATAATACTTGTCCAGTCTTTCTTCATCACAAACTTTGTAATGTGAGCCGTTTTGTAGATGACCTCTTCGTTCTCGACATTCCTTCCTTTCAAGAGTTTTTGTATATTAGTCCAAATTCCTTAGGTGGAGGGATCTATCCCAAGGAATTTTGTGAACTTAACCGCATCTCGAATAGTGATAGTTGTGCTTTTTTAGACCTTAAGATCACTCAATCATCTTCAGGCTTCATAGTAGATATTTATGAAAAACGCTTACAACCTGAATATGCTAACTTAAAGATCATTTGGAAGCCACACTTTTCTTCCAATATTTTTGATACAGCTAAGTATGGTGTTATCTGCCTTTAACTTTTTAGATTCTCTCGTCTTTGCTCTACTAAATTTGCCTTTATCTCTCAATCATGCCATCTTATTCTGCTACTTATCGAAAAAGGTTATAGTTTCAATAAGATTTTGAAAGAGGTTCGTTCTTTCATGAATCGTAGTAAGTTTATCTTTGGTATTTCAGCTTTTGGAATGTTTAAAATGATAAGGAGTAAGTTTTATAGAAGTGGGGAGCTGAAAAGCCCACTTAATTCATAATTCAATGCACTTTTTGTAAAAATGGCTTGTTCTAGCTTAGAGTAGGGTTTGTTGTTTTAACTTGGAGTAGGCCTTATTTAGTCTTTTCTTTCTGGCTCTACCTTAATATAGACTTAGTTTGGTTCTTTCCTATGTTTTGTGATTCTTTGTTGTTATACCTTAGAGCAGACTTTGAGTGCTAGTCTCTGTCATGGCTGAGTATGCCCATCACCTCCGGAGAGTGATAGAAACTCAGTTCACTAGTTTTATAAAGCATGTTCTTTTGGACTAACTTTATACAAACCTGCACCTACTCTTGGGCACTGATGACGTGAGTAGGGATGCCATAGCTTACTGTCCACGCTATGCATGATAGAGTTGATGAACCTACACTTCATGTTTGGACAGACATTGGAGTTAATGGTTGCACTTTTAAGTCGAAGTCTTTTTTAAAGTTTAGCTTAATGTTTGGTTCTGGCTCTTAAGTGCTTTAGGTCTAGTTCTCTATTTTTCTATTTCATGTTGTTGTTTAGTATCTCAGCTCGAAAGGTTTAAGTTCTTATTAAGAGGAAGTGTGTGTATGCTTTTGTGTGTGTGTGTGTGTGTGAAAAAAAAAAGTTTCTTTCATTCATGTAATTGTTTTGATTTGTTTTCTTGTTTCTTGTTTTTGTTTTTTGTTTTTTTTTGTTTTTTTGTTTTTGTTTCTTATTTTTTATTTTTTATTTTTGTTTTATTTTTTTAAATTTTTTTATTTGTTTGTTTTTATTTCTATTTTATTTTTTGTTAATGTCTTAATTAAAAGTCTTCGTTTGATATTATCTTTTGATTTCCTCTCCTTAGTAGCTAGGTTTGTTGATTAATTTATTTTTGATCTTTCGAATGCTTTGTTTTTTTCTTTGTCCTTCTTCACTACTATTATTTCTTTCTCAAATCTCTCAATTTGTAAGTTTAGATTTTTCTAACCTTATGAAGGTATATAATATTGCACACCCAAACTCTTTCTTCATATGGAGGTTTTAAGAGAGCTTTTAGAGAACATAGGTGCAATAGAATTCATGCACACATCCAAATTCTATGCAGTTTTAGAATCGTTATAACTACATCAGACAAACACAAGCTTGCTCAATGTGTAACACAATGAATGTTTGTCTCATGAAAGGATTGTCTCTTTTAAAGCATGTGAACAAGCCATTATGTTTTCTGATCATTTTGCTGATGCACCATCCGACCAAAACAAACCATTTTTTGAATGTCAAGACCAAAAGTTGACTTGAAATACATTGTATAAAGTAGATGATGTTCTGCTATCAATCTCTCAACAAAAATTATAATAGGTTCATAATTTTTTAAGAATGTTGCGTAAATGATTAAATGTTGCTTAAGTTGAATATCTGTAGATTCATCCACCATGATGCTAAAAAGTGGTGAGTCTTTTAGTCTTTTAATATAACCCTTTCATAAATGACTCACTAATATATTGAACAAAAGTGATATAAGACTGATCATTATGACACATATCTATTGGAAGTGAAGAGCAGCCACATAAAGAGAGCAATTGTAGAAACGATGCATACTTACTAAAAGCAAGATCCCCCTTAGCCACACGGTACGTCGACAAACATATATGATGTGGCAAGATTGGCTTTATCCTTGCATAGACTCAATGCATCTGCGATATTTACCTTGCTTGTACTAGATGAATAGGCAAACTAATGAGTATCAGATCTTGCATGATTTGCATGATTTGAAAGGCCATTGATTTGAATCTTTTAGGAACCCATTTTACCAAAATCGCTCTTAGACCTACTTCCTTATCAAAATAAGCCCAATCATAAATCCTCACCCACCCTTCATTCCAATTATGCTGAGCTTTTTTCCTATGCACAACCTCTTCTTCTCAACAACCCTACTTCTCAAAACTGGTCATTCAGAAATTCAGCTATTTCATCATCGGTTTACAGTTTAACATGTTTTGAACTTCCTTGTTTTCTTTTACTTGAACCTGTTGGAGTTTTCTTTCTTGTGAATCCATGCATCCCAAGCAACGTGGATTGCAAAAATGACATTTTGCTACTTGCATTCATATATAATCCATTTCCACATAACTTTAGAATGTTACATACTAACATAAAAGCGTTGATTATAGCATTGATACTATCACTCTCTGCATACCTGGCATCATATCAATGGCATCAAGCACGGAAAGTATATGTACAAAATGTGTAATCTTACGTTGCAACAAACCAAGGGATAAAGTTTGAATCTTCTAGGTAGCATAAAAGAACAACAAATATAAGAAAGGGTGTGTAACCAGATGTTCACCTAAACACGCATACTCCTTGTATGAGAGAGGAAGAAGAGAAGAGAAGAGAGACAATGCAAGGGTCGGTTCAGGAACATCCACTTAGACAACCCTAATGAGGGTTAACTCCTCAATGTGAAGCTGCTAGGGGCTAACTCCACCACCACTTGTGTCACCCAAGTGGAGCTTTCCTTGAGCAAGGTAGGGAGCAATGAGAGGACATATGGAGAGCTTAACTCCTATCTCAATGCCTTGGTGTGTGTAGGAGTGAAAGAGAGAGGGAGAGAGATCAAGAAGAAGGAGAAGAGGCAAGAAAGGGAGCATCACCTATAAGCACACACATACAATCAAGCAAGCATGCATGCATGCACCTATAAGCACACACATACAATCAAGCAAGCAAGCATGCATGCACCTATAAGCACACACATACAATCAAGCAAGCAAGCATGCATCTACACACAAGCTCACCACCATAGTATCCACAAGACAACAAGAGGGAGAGAGAAGAAGACTCAATTGTGATAATGGGATTGTATATCCTTTTCATATTTCATGAGTCATTTATATACATGAGCTCTCTTTTTACAATGGCTAGTCTCCCATTCAACAATTGGGGGCCCAAAATTGGTTCTCTAGTTCTATGTACACCTAGTCATGTTGCCCATGTCTGGCGTTACACATGTTGTAAGCTTGGTCATCCCATATCTTTTTACATGAAGCGCTTAGCGTGGTCTTGCATAAAAATGAATTACATAAAGCATAACCACGCTTAAAATAACATTAACCATTATGGTTAACATACCCCTTCCCTAATTCAGGTCCGTCCTCGGAACTAGGAAGAAGACTCAACGGTAGTAGAGGAAGTATGTGTGTGCGGACAAAATTGTACCATGATTTGGGATACTGGGGGGATCGATGGAAAGCTTTGTAGCTGGTCCAGAAGGCAGTTTCCATCATATCTTTGAAGATTTGGAGACGCCAGGTGGGCATCCACTAGATGCATTCGAGTAGCCACAAAGAGCTGCTTGAGTATTGGGCCTTTATTGATGTTGAAGGTGAGGCCTTGGGATCCTTCATGGTAGTGGTGTGAGGAACTTTGCCAAGAGAGTGGTGATGAGGTTAAAAAAGCAGATGGTGGCAATGATGGCGGGATCCGATGCCTGGTCATACTTGGCTATGAAGGCATGCATTTGGGCCATCATGCTTTCTTTTGTGCAGCATGGCTAAACCATGGAAAGTTGAATTGTAGCTTTGGGTTTTTCTTCTGTTCGGTGTGGAAGAGGTCCCAAGTCCATTGAGACGGATGGCGAGGTAGGCCGGGTTGATGTAGAGATGGCGGGGTGCTTTGTAGTACTTGGCCTAAATCTGCGTGGCTTGAGGAGGAAGGGACGCCCCCAAACCAGTTGCTTGCCCATAAGAGCAAACATGAGGGGCCGAGCACATCGGACTAGGGTCACATATAGCCACCCTGTTGTTCATGCGGGTGTTGTTGCTTCTAGGCATCCTGCTTTGGCGTCGATGTAGAGCCGGAGGACATGAATGTCCATGCGATCTGTTACCTTTGGTAATGACGCATGTTGGAGCTGTCGGCCCAACAGGATGCAGATGGCCTACTCGAACTTGGTGCGGTCCAAAGGATTGAGGGGGGGACCACCTCTTCTTGCTCTTGTGGGGTTGTAGAGGGATTTCACCCTCTTCTAGGGGTGGGTGAAGGTAGGCCAGAGGGTTGGGGTCATGGAGGTGGAGGAGTTCTGAAGGTAGAGGGGGAGGGTGAAGGTAGGTCAAAGGGTTGGGGTTATGGAGATGGAGGACTTCTGAAGGTAGAGGGGGTGTTTCCAAGTGAGGCATTGAGGAAAGGATGTGGGTGAGACGATGTAGAAGGGAGGTCCTTGGGGAGTATTGGCGGGCCTAATCCAAGATGGAGGGAGGAAGGGGGTGACGGTGGTGTTGGTGAAGGAACATGAGGTGGTGTGGTACGGGGTGAGGGAAAGAGGGGAACAGTGGCGGGGGAAGAGGTTGGGGAGGGGAAGCTGGTGCCTGAGAGGTGTTTAGTGTGGAGGGTGGGGGGTTCAAGGGAACATTGAGGAGACACCAGTGGGGGGTGGTGGGGTGGTGGAGCCAGGGTGAGAGTGGGAGTGTGGGCCAGGATGTTGAGGAGGTTGTTGGGGGTGAGGTTGGGGGTCTCCTCTAATGGGGGGATTGTTTCCTTCCTCGTCATCGCCATCACTGTTATCGATGGGATCTTTGAGATGGGCAGCGCGACCAGGCATTTAGAGGAGATGAAGTCATTGAGGTGAGGGAAGGCGACGTGAAAATTGTCGAATTGAAGGATGGTGGTGGCGTGATGATGACCTTTAGTTGGTGGTAGGAAGGCTGCATCGATGGTGGAGAGCCTTATAAGTGGAGTAGATCGTGATCCAGTCGTGGCAGTCCAAGTAAGTGATGGAAGAAACGGATTTGTATAAGGCGTAGGGGTACGGACAGAGGCCAGTAGGGGTACAGATAGTTTGATGGAGGCATCGGTGTTTGTGGCGTTTCCGTACTGTATCAGGTTGGCCCAGTTGGAAAGGTTGGCAACAATGAGAGGATGGATGGGAAGGGTGAAGAGGGTGGTGGGATCGTTGACGGAAAGTTGGGTTTGGAAGAATAGGGTGACTAGGAGGCGAATGGAGGAAGGAAGGATTTTGGGGATGAGGTAGGAGGCGGTGATGAGGGGTCATCGAGGAAGAGGTTATGTTGGAGGAGGTTGAGCTGGAGGGCAGCACAGAAGTGGAGCTTCAGGAGTTGGGCGAGGTTTTGGGGTGGGAAGCTTGGTGGAAACGTCTAGTAAAGTATCTACTTTCTGACCTAGAGATATGTATTACGCCTGAGTTGCATGTTCCTCGAGCCCGCAGTTGCGCATCCTTTTGTTGCAGGGTTTTGTTGGTGACTGCCTTGTATGATTCAAAGGAGGCGTGGATTTTGTTGCGGCCATCCTGGGCAGTTTGGGCTAAGCGGTGCATCTCCTCCTCTAGGCTAGGGAGCGGGCATTTGTGGGATTCTTGGGCATCCCTCTAGGGTAGGGAGCAGGCATTTGTGGGATTCTCGGGCATCCTTCTGGGCCGTTGTGGAGCTGTTCCTAGAGTTGGGCGACTCCTTGGAGGGCATTGGCGAGGGTACGCTCTCGGTCATTCAGGGAGGCTTGCGATTGGGTGTTGGGAGACGAGGAGGGCAACTTGGAGATCTTGTTGGCTTTGCATTAAATCCATGCAGGTCAGGAGCATGGCCAATTGGGATGCGGTGACCTGCTCATGCTGCTGATGCATGTAGTCTCTCATGGACACAAGGAGGTCCCGGGCAAGGTTAGAGAAGCCTTTTGCAAAATTGGGGAGGGTGCCATGGAAGAACCAGATTCCTTCAGAGAAGGCCTATTGAGAACGGAAGTAGCCAGCCTACATCGACGAGTGGAAAGTATTGATAGTGTGCCGTTGGGAGGCAGAGAGTGAGGCAGACGGCCCTTTGTCAAGGCGAGATGGTGAGGGAGAGGGGAGAGATTAGCCACCAGTGGGGCTGGGTGTGGAGTGAAGGAGGGCCTGTTTGAGGAACTAGAACGTTCAGCGAAGCTCCTCTTCGTCTGCCACTTTGCAATGTACCTCCTCCTCTTCTTGGAGATTAGGATGGTGGCGCTTAGTTAGGGGCATGGTAGGGTGAAGGCTATGGCTCAGGGTTAGTGGGAGAGATGGTAGCACTACCTTGTAGAGGGACAGGTGGGGGAAGCTCCTCCAACCGACTGCATGGTAGAGGACCTTGGTGAGAAGGGACGAGGCTACCAACTGTCCCTGCAGGTTGGAGCACACGACGACGTGGATCTCTTTGTGGAGGTATTTGTCCTAGTTGACAACCACACCTTGATGGACGTGGGCGACAGTGGAGAGGTTGCACCTGTTGAAGCGATTGGCCCGCGTATCGTGAGGAGGAAGGAGAGGGAATAGGCAGGAATCACCAATTCCTCTGCTATGTGATATTGTGCCACTCCACACCATATTTGGTTGTGTAAGACCCTCAAAGGAGTCTTGCACATGTAAGGCTGCTTGAGTTGGGGGAGGTGGAGCGTGTCCCAAACCAGGTCAAGGCTGAGGTGTACTGTATGGGGAGCACCTTCTAAATCCACCAACACTTGCCCTGTAGCCTGGCTAGTGTTGTATGTCTTGATAAAATAAAGGTGTTGAGGAGGTCGGGTCCCCAGGGTTGCATGGTAGGAAAACCACCAAGCCCAATCTGCTCTAGGCAGGTGATGGCGATAGCTGGGTTGGTGATGGCGTGGTTGCCGGCTCTGTGTAGTAGAGAAACTTGTGCTCTACTTTGTGAGTGTTCTTCATTATGCTGTGGATGGTGTGGCCATCGACGTGCTTCATCAAGGCTTCACCCAGATGGGAGAACTGGGTTGGGTGCTTGCCATACTCCTCAAACCGCGGTGACCTATGTGTTGTCTCTTCTTCTGGGGAGTGTGGGTGACCACCTCGAGAGAGGAGTTGGAATGCTCTCTAGAGTGGCCATGTAGCAGCAGACTGGCAAGTGGGCAAGAAGCTATGAAAATTTGAGAGAAAAAATGGTAATAATTTGGCTAGGGGGCAAGAAGAAAAGTGAGAAAATGAATGGTGATGGGCCCTTGTATAGATTTACAGGGGTGGTACGGCTGTGGCTTCATAGAGGAACGAGCGTGGCTCTGTGGTGGGGAATGATTGTGGATTCGACAAGGGAACGAGCATGGCTTTATGAGAGGGAACGATCGTGGCTTGGGGTAAGTGAACAACCATGGCTACATTTAAAAAACATGTGTGGGTCTGATAGATGAATGGCCATGATTTATGGGTTTGGCCTGATAGACGAATGACCATGATTTATGGAAGTGGATGACTGTGGCTTTGCATGAGTCAATGATCGTTCACTTGTCCTTAGAGGTTTTATTATTATTATTATTTTAAAAGGTACCCTATTAATAGGTTTTGTACCTTGAATTATGTGGTTAATACCCCATTGCAGGTTTTGTACCGACCCCTTACCCAATTGGTGATGGCGAGTAGTCGGGTCCAATAAGGTTTAGGCAAGGTTGGCAGCCCTTCTTGAAGCCTTTTTGCCTCATGGGAGGGAGATGTTTGAGAGTAAGGGGTTGGTGAGGTAAGAGGTTGAGTAGTAGGGGCGTAACGGGGGAGTTGTATGATAAGGGCAGGTGGGGTGGCCGATGTTGAGGCGATATCATGGTGGAGACAGTGGTGGGTAGGGGGAGCATAGCCTTGGCTCCCTCCTGGAACGTTCCTTTGACCTTATTCAACAGAGTGCTAGTGGTGGCAACGGGGCTAGCGTTGGAAGTGTTGCGGTGCAATGAGCTTGGGGGCAAGGACGTTGCATGTTAAAGTTGTGGTAGCGAGATTTGCCGATTCCCTTCATAGAACTTTTGGGCATTGAGGAGATTTTTGGGGACCCACTTGTAAGTAGTGGTTGTGTGAGGATGGGGTGGGCTTTGTAGATCGCATTGCTGTGGTGGTGGCTTTCGTCGGTGTTACCTTGCGGGTTTGCGGTTGCCTTGGCGGATGTTAATGTGATGTTCTAGAAGTGGGTCTATGGGTCGGAGCCATTGAGGTTGTCGAGGTTTGAGGAGGAAGGTGGGATCTTCAAGGGATCCATAAGGTGGTAGCTCCCTCATAGTAACCTTGCATGAGGATGCTCTTGGGTACCCAACAGTGAGTATTGGTGGTTTGGGTGGAATAGGGGTGAGCTGGTACCTACTGGCATTCAGTAGTGTTAGCAGTGTTAGCGGGGTTAGCAAACATTTTTAACGTGATTTGACGTGTTGAAGAGTTTATGAGAATAGTTTTATTTATACAATTGGCCCTTATTTACACTTGGGTGCCCAAACTTAATGAAAGATAAACTAAAAGCTTACAAGTTATATAGTTTTGTGGCATAGCCATCTATTCTCATAATTACAATGTTTAGAGTGCTATGTCATGGCACTTATTGTGCTGTCTCTCTTACATAATGGAGAGATGCTAAGTTAACCCCCACAGAGGAGGCTTTGTTGGGTGGGGGATCCTGGTAAAGGAGAGGTCTCTTCTTGGGTGGCACGCTTCTATCTTTGTTGTTTGGTAATCAGGGGAGGTGTCATGGAGGGGGGTTCACACCTTGTGGATGAGAGATTGGCGGCTCGGGCTCTTTGTCTGTCTCATAAGGACACAGTAACTTGCCCTAAGGCCATTTGTAGTGTTGCTATCCTTGCATCCCAATCAATATAACATCGGTTGTGGCCCATCCATCCGCTTCCCCCATAAGGATTTCTTCTTGCATTGTCCTTGTAGGCTTGACAGAGATCTTTCCTTCCAAGGGGTTATTTCCAATGTGAAATAAAATTGTAACAACACCTAAGCACTTAACAGAACGCAAAGTGATGGTAGTGATGGTGGTTGGAGTGTGGAGTAAGGTTGGCCTCCCGAGAGAGCCCCACATATGATAGGACATTAAATTATGGTTAGCACCCGTATCAACTAGTGCTAAATTTTAGGTGAGACTTGTCAAAGTGGTCATTCCTAACCACAAACGAGTAGGTTTCACTTCTCAGTCTTCTTCCTAAAGGTCTACTATCTGAGCCATGTTTACTGTGGTTTGTTGGCCTCTAAGTTTCGCTTGCCGTCCCTTGGCTTCACGTTGTGCTATTTTTTTCATCTCATTCTGTTTTTGGTTCTCCTCCTTTTTGAGGCAAATTGCCTTCAAGGTGTTCTGCATGAGTGGTCCATAGTAGTGTCACAATTTGCTACCATTGAAATAACCGGCCATCTCAACGCAGTCGAGAGTTTCAATGCACATTGCACCCTAGGAACAATGTGGTTATTTTTGTCACTAGGACTAGGAGGGTCCTAGTCTTCTATATTTGAGCTTTTTCTTGTGATTTTTGTGTTATAGAGAAGGACCATGTCCCCCTCGTTCATCTCTTTTTCCTTAAGTTAGTCATCAAAACATTGCTTGCATCTTTCCACCACAATCATTCCATACACAACCCTTAGACTCATGTTGTCAAGCTTCTCAAGCTTAAAGAGTTGGTCACTTAGAACATTGCCAGTGAGTCTTTCCTGTACGGCTGCCCTAAAACTTGGCACCTAGAATTCCATAGGCCTAGTTGCTTTGGTTCCATATGTTAAGCTGAAGGGTGTCATGTTGATGGTCACTTTATATGGAGTGTGCAATAAGCCCAGAGTGCAACCAGCAACTTTTGTTCCCAGTTGTTGGTGACTTACCTCTACAGTCTTGGTCAAGATGGTGCATAGGGTTGTATTAGTGCTTTCTGCTTGCTCGTTGGCTTGGGGGTAATAGGGTGAAGATTTATGGTGCGTGACCAGGAATTCCTATAGTGAGAATTGTATTACCTCATTTATGAAGTGGGTGCTATTGTCAACACTGACAAGCTTAAGGGGACACCCAAAGTGAGTGATCATACACTCATAAAGGAATTTAGCCATGGACCTTGCATCTGCTTTTCCTTGTGGCTCGACCTTCAACCCAGTTGGCATAGTATTCCATTGTTGCCGCTATGATATACCGAGCGCGGGTATGTGGCTCGACCTTGGCATAGTAGTCCATTGTTGCCGCTATGATATACCGAGCGCGGGTATGTTAGGTAGACGGGCTGATGGGACCCATAAAATTAATGCCCCATTTCTCAAATGGTTGTAAGGACATGATGGTGTATAGAGGCAACCTATTATTATTTTGTGGAATTGCCATCCATTGGCATTTGTCATGTCTTTTGACATATTCAATCGTATCTCCAAACAAGGTTGGCCACCATAAGTTGCCGAGTAGTGGTGTGTCTATTGTGAAGTGTCCAGCCCGTCGGCGTCTCTAGAGTGGACTTGTTCCAAGGTAGAGACGAATTTGTCTTCATGGACACCGTGCCTCATTATTCCATCTTTCCCTTATTTGTAAAGTTTCCCTACAAAATCAATTGATAGGGGGTGACTTTTTTAATGAGGCATCTTGCTTGATGTTTGTTGATCGGTGCATCAGGGGTAGGCAATAGGCTAGGAAATGTGCAACTTACTCTCCCCTTTCAGGAATTAGACATAGCTGGAACAGGGGGCATCTAGCAAGTCATCATCAACACCCACTGGCGGCTCTCCATTAGGAATGCACAACGTATGGTTGGCCCAATAATGTTGGGAGCCTTTACATACCGTGAGTGACGATGAAATAAAAATCTAGTAGAATTAGGAGCCATCTAGTATGGTGCAAGGTTTATTTACTAGATAAAGAAGAGCTTGATGGTCTACAAAGAAAATAAATTTGGTTGCCAAAAAGTAATGACAAAACTTTTTAAATGTATAGACCATGGCCAACCCTTCTCTTTCTGTGGTGGTAAAATTTCATTCTACATTTAATTGGCGATTGGCAAAGCTAGCAGGGAAGTCCCTGTTATGTTCTCCAGGTTGAGCCACCACACAACCAATTGCCAAGGAAGAGGCATCTATGTGGACATGAAATATGATTTCCCAATTAGGGGATCTCAAAATGGGAGTGCTTGCCAATGTTTTTTTGAGGGTGTATCATATGGTTTGGCACTCCTCTATCTGTTCGAAAAGCACCAAGAGTACGTAAAGGGGATAAGATATGTTGGCATACATAATGATGAAAGATCGCTAAAACCTACATGCCCCGTAAATTGTTGGACTCCCTTGAAGTTGGTAGGGGGTGGGAGCTCAAGAATGAGTTGCACCTTGCTGTGGTTTGTGGAGATACCATGTTCTAAGAAAATGTGTCCTAGGTTTACTCCATGTTAGACCCAAAATTGGCATTTCAAAGGGTTAAGAGAGATTCTGTAGAGACAGCATCTCTCTAGCACTTTTCTCGAGTACCACAAATGTGCTTTCCAATGTAGAATTGACAAAAAGTTCATCCATAAAGACTTCAAGTAATTTTCGTAGATACTCCTTTGTGCTTATCACATGTTGGAAGGTGCCTGGGGCATTGATCACACCAAATGGCATGACACGGTATGCATATGTGCCCCATTCAATGTGACAAAAGACGTTTTATGTTGATCTTTTGGGTCAATCATCACTTGGTTGTAGCTGAAAAACCCATCAAGGAATCTATAGGCCTCCTTTCCTGCAACTCGCTCGAGCACATGTTCTGTGAAGGGTAGCGGCAGATAGCAATCTTGTATCATGGGAGCATTGACCTTATTGAGGTCTATACACACTCTCACTTTTCCATTCTTTTTGGGTACTATCTCGATGAGTGAGACCCATTCAGTGTGCTCTATCTCATAGATGAATTTGGTGTCTATGAGTTGATTGATTTCTTCTCAGACCATCTTGGAGTACTTGGGGTTCATAGGGTATGCTCTCTGCTTGGCTAGCCTTGTTCCTTCTACCATGGGGATGGTGTGTTTAACCACTTCAAGAGCTACACCCTTTATATCCATATATTTCCAAGCAAAGCAATCTTGAAATTCTCTAAGGAGGTCAGTAAGGTCTCTCTCTCTTCTGAAGAGAGGTCAGTAAGGTCTCTCTCTCTTCTGAAGAGAGGTCATCTTCAATGTAGATGGACCTCGGATCTTCCCTTGGGCCTTCCAGGTTGATCTCCTTGACCTTGGTTGGACCATCATAAGACGTTCTTGGCTTGCCATCATGGGTTCTTTGGGCCTTCTTGTATGGTACAAGATGGTCTCCTACCTTGTAGGCTCTGAAGCGTTCAGGGACTTGTTTGGTCTGCTCAACTTTAGCGCTTTCCTCATCTATTCATGTTTTGGCCTCCCGCTTGGCTTGCACCAACTTTTTGTTTCGTGTTCTATGCGTAGAGCAGTAGAGCTTTTGGGGTTTGTTTTGGGAATTGGTTGACTAATCTTTTTTTGTGGTCACAAGGGTAACTGGAATGGGGAACTCATTGAGCTCCTTTTGATAGACTTGTCAAAAGTCAAAATGTGCATTAACATCTTCCACATATCTCAACCAATGCTCTTCAGGTTCTATTGGGAAGATGTAAACTTTTTTTCTCATGAAGCCGTTTGTTTTAAGGGTCTTGCGGGTGGATTTTTCTAGTAATGGCCTTACCCCTTTGGTGCTCACAAGCTCATGGCTTGTAGTATCAGGCATACACATGGTGCTGAGCATGTAGAGAGATATGATCTCTTGCCTATCTGTTGAGGCAAATCTTTTACCTATGCGTTTCGGAAGTATGTCCATGGTAGCAAGCATGTGCATCCCGTTCTCAGAGTCTTCTAGCTTTGGGAGAGATGAAAATTCCATGCTATCCTATTCATCATCCAACAATTTATGGCACGTTTGGCATAAGTGTACTGCCATAGATCTTGCAGTAGTCATTGAATCTTCTACCAAGGGTCCCCCACTCATTGAATGTATCTTCCAAGGCTGTGAACTTTAGCGTTTGGTCTTTTTTTTAAATGTAAATGTGATCCGTGTCCTAGTCATGGATCATCTTAGTTTCTCTCATAAAGGGCCGTCCTAAGATGCAATCGTTTTTTTTAGGAAATAGGCTGCTGGCCAAAGTTCATCACCACAAAGGTGTGTCGAAAATCGGTTCGCTTCAAACACTGTAGAAGGCCTATGGGCTTTATGGTGGCTCCACCAGTTTCACACAATCAATGCGGTTTCATCCATAGGACCAGCATTGTTTGGTAATAGTGCTCACTCCCTAAGATGCCATTGACTTGAAGCTCATCAAAAGCTAGGGGTAGTTCTGCGTTAACTTCATCTCCTTTAAAATACTACCCTAACTTGTTCACTTGGACCATAGAAACACTGATAATTCCATCTAGTTTAATGGATCCTTCCTCATCAATCTCATTGGAACTTCTTAGTTTAGCTTGTTCTTCCATTCCTACTCCCAACCTTCCTTCCATCCAATCCTTCAAATCCTTCCATAGACTTGGGCTACCTTGAAGTAAGGTGCCAATGGGAATTCGGACTTATGAAGATAGAAAAGAAGAGAGACCTGCAATAGACTCAGGATTTGTAGGGGTGGTCTCCTTGGCTCAAGGGGTTCCAAGATGGCATTGTTAATAACTTCTCCCTCCTCACCTTCTTCAAAGATTTCCTTCAAGATCAACTGATATGCTGAATAGGGGTCACTCGAGGTGAAAGATCCTCCCTGCCCCCTGTACGCACAATTTCCGAGGGTGCTAGCAGTGGAAGTAGTACTTCTTGTGTGAGACCCCCGCCCCTTCTCCGTGGTGCCCCCTCCGAGTGCGCTGGCGGCGGAAGCAGCATTAGCCTCTCGCACGGGGCAGGGATCCACACTCGGGGCCTCGCCCGTGGATGTCCAGACAAGAGACTAGTCCGGCGGTTCCTTCGAAACTGAGCCTGGAAAAACTTCCCTTGCCCAGAAGGTAGGGGCGATTCCTCCAGGGAAAATCTTCGAACGGGAGAATTAATCTAACGGGTCAAAGTCTTAACTATTCAAATTGATCCGACCGAACCTGAAGTCACATGGTCAGATCAAAGAAGAGACTTGCACTTGGTCCATAGAATCACCGCTTTTTTCCTCCTTTAACAAAGCACAACCGCTGATTCCCTCCCATAGAACAAGGGTCTTCTCACGACTTAATCTAACTAACGCAACTAATCTTATCTTAATGGTATTGTAGGAATCCCCCAATCCAGCCTAACCCCAACCGGCCCATGGGTTAGCCAACCGCCCACCATAGCCAACCGCCCAACCATTGTATTGGGGAGATTCCTTTATAAGGATTTGGTTATGTTTTGCCCGAGTACCGGGGAAAAGAGTTCCTGGGCCCCCTAGCTAGCGTTTCATGCAAAAATTAAGGTAGACATACCATGTACACACCCGATATGAAATTACCATTTATAAATAGATTCGACTGTCTTTAAAACAATCCTTCAATGAAAATCATAATATTACTGATCATCATCCTCCAAAATTCTAAGTCCATTGGGGTTTTATGCAAGTAAAATTTCCAGTTTGAGATTGGTTCCACAAAACCCCTTTTTCCTTAATTCCAAATTTCATAAATGAGAATCCTTGATCTCTCATTAGGGTGATCTACCCATCATTCGACTGATTGTCCAACTAGATTCTTCGTGATTTCGGTCAAAGGAAAACTAGTTTAATTCAACGGTAGTCTATTCTTTGTATTTAGGAACTGGAATTGGTCACACGAGGTTTTTGCTTGATTCAAATCGAGAGATGGACAAGTAGGTTTACTGTCTGTCCCTCTCGTAGTCTAACCAAAATCATTCGGTTTAGTTCTAGCAAGGAACAGCTACTAATCTTCTAATTGTAAGAAAATTCCAACTTTGTGAATTTCATTCTTTCTTTTCCATGGTAGATTAAGAAATGGTTTTATTAGAGAATATTGGGTTTTAATGAAAATACTCTTCTTCCATTTAATCTATTTTTGGGTAAATACAAATTTGGTGATTTAACCATATAAAATATCTAAAGATATTCTTTCTACCATTTAATTTCTCAACCTTAATTTCCTAGGTGGAATTATGGTGAAAATTCCTCTTTTGTCATTAAAAATTAATTCAAATCTTTCTCTACTAAAATATCATTAAAAAATTCTTTTAATTAAATACAATTATCTATTTTTTAAATAAGCTTAAAATTCCTCTTTTTCTCATTTAATGAGTGTAATCCAAATGTCATGGGAATTCCTCTTTTATCATAAAATAAATCTATCTAAAATTTCTCTTTAAATTAAATAAAAATATTCAATATTCCAAATATACCAAGAATTCCTCTTTTTCCATTTAAATGATTGAATTCCAAATATGATGGGAATTCCTCTTTCATCATTTAAATTTATTCATGCATAAAATAATTTTAACTAAAATTTCTCTTAAAAATTAAGTAAAAATATCCGTTAATTTAAATATAACAAGAATTTCACTTTCTCCATTTAAATGATTAAATTCCAAATATGATGGGAGTTCCTTTTTTATCATTTAAATTTATTCATGCATAAAATAATTTATTTAAAAATTTCTCTTTAATTTTAAATAAAATATCCATTTTAATATTCCAACTTTTCTCTTTCTCCATTGAAATACATGGATCTCCATTATCATGGGAATTCCTCTTTTATCATAAAAATGAAATTACTAAAAATTTCTCTTTTTCTCTAATTAACTATTTATGCATAAACATTAAAATTTAATTTTCCATGGATGTGATGAGAATTATTCTTTTAGCATAGGATGACTAATCCTAGAATATGGTAGGAAGTCCACTTTTCACACTATGCATAAAAATGATTTATGTATTAATTTCTAAAAATTTTGCCATAGCTCCGTTGCTATTGCTGATAATTTTTAATAAATTTTGAAAGAATAAAACTTAATAATATAATTATGATAGATTAACTATCAATAGATCTAAATCTAATTTATGGATCTAAATCATAATTTTATAATAATTTATGTAACATAAAAGCATTAAAAAGCCATTTCTTTAGCCTCTAGCTTAACTAGCATAGAGTTTGATTTTAGAATTCAGAATTGCTCCATGAGAAGCATCATTTGAATAGAGAATTGGTCATAGGAATGACCATTCTTTGGGAGAGAGAGAGAGAGATACACTTAAAAAACATCCTAATTAAGCATAAATGTAAACTTTTTGTGATTATTCATCAAAATTCTTTAGAAATCTTAATTTGCATTGAAAAACCATTCATTTGAAACTTCTCAAGCTTGAGAGGGGTTGAGAAGAAAATATTGAGAATATTAGAGAAAAAACCATAGGCTCCCAACCAATCAATTGGTTAGTATGTTGAGATGAAATCTCCAGGGAAGGTTGAAGAGAGAGAGAAGCTCCAATCTCTCCAAATTGTAGAGGATTTTTAGGGGATAGTAGAAAATATACTTATTTTAATGTAATACTGGCATGGTCTAGTTCACAGATGAGAATACAAAAGAATGAGAGTCTATTTATAGGTGAGGGAGGCCACTAATTGAGTCCAACTAAGTTCTAGAATTTTCTAGCTTCAGTTTGGCTGAATTTGGACAAGATTTGGACCAGTTTGGCTCCCTTTTTGATTTGGTTTGATCAAGGAGAGAGGAGAGATAAAAATATCTTAATATTTTTGAATTTAAAACTCATTCACATGTGTGAAATAGGATCCTCCTTGAAGTCTCCCCCCTCCTTACCAAGGTGTCAAAAATGTATCATTATACTAAAATATCTCAAATTTTTAGTAATATCTTATAGTTTTTAACTAATAAACCTTGTACTCAGTCAACTCTTCATCTTATGTGAGCATTTACTTATTTTTGAGTATTTTCTTTTATTCATTGGATTTATCTCATCTCAACACTTGGATTAATCTTATTGGCCCATAGGAACCTTAATTAGACTATAATCCAAAATTTTTAGAAAATCTTGACTCTTATATGCTATGGTCTTTTAAATTGTTTTTAATTGATTCCTAATACACCTTGGAAAATTTATTTTGATTTTCTATTTTAGAAAAACATTTTTGATATTAGGAGAATTTGTTTATCCAAAAATATCTCAATATTGAATTACCACTCTCTAGAATTTTTCTTCTCTCTAGACAAAAACAAGAAAAAATAATATTTTCTTGTATTCAGAAATAGGGAATGATTACAAGGGATTGAAGTAAAGCTTATTCATTATTCAGGTGGCAAAGGAGGAATCTGACATCCTCTCCCACTTGAAAAACGCGAGATGTCCTTCATCTCGCAAAGTGGGGGTAATCTTTCGCCAACTCTTCTTCTTTCTCCCAGGTGGCATCTTCTAGAGGGAAGAACTTCCACTTGACTAAAAATTCTCTGAGGAATCTGCTCCTGAGAATCTTCTCCCGAATCGGGTGGCATGGAGGAACCATTGTGACACCAACCATCTGGACAGGAATACCCAGTCCTCGAACAATCTTAAAGCCTATTTAAGGAAGAGGTTTTTTCCCCCCGAGTTCTTAGAAACCAAAATGAATGAATTTTTAGAGCTAAACTAGGGGAGAAAAACCATCGAAGATTATCACCGGGCATTTGCTCTTCTACTCAAGTATTCACCACCTCTAGACAAAGAGCAACTTATGGTGGCCAGGTTCATTCGAGGAATGAACGAACTCTTAGACACACTGGTCAAGAGTGCCAAACCAGTGTCCATGGTAGAAGCTGTCAGAATGGCAAAGGACTTCGCCAAAGCCTTCATGTTTGTGAAAGTCCTACCAAAGCCAGCTCCCTCATCCTTCAAGAGATTCTAGACACTGGGAAGTTCTTCCAACCTTCCGCCTCCAAAGAGACACCAAGGTCCCAACCAAAATCTGGAGACGGGAAGCTTCAGGAATGAAGGAAGACCTTTCCCTCGAAGTACTTTCTCAGGAACTCCGGCTCTCTCAAGAATGCAAAGGGAAGAGCTTCGAAGTGAGAATAGGTGCTTCGGATGTCAAGGGTTTGGGCACCAGCTCCTCAAGGAATTCCCATCTCCTTCTGTGGGCCAAGGAATCTAGGGTCCCAGAATTCAGAGACTGACTCCTTTGTATCATTCCAATCAGGGTCCCCCCCGCACCAAAATTAGGGTAACCCCAGAAGAGTGCTAGCTCAGCCTGCAGCCTCCATGCAAAGTAGTCTGTGAACTCCCTCCAAGAATTGGGGTAACCAAGGAGAGAGAGTTCCACCTCAGTGTGCAGCAACCAGAGCTGTCACTATAGCTGATGAAGTGGAGGAAGAAAAAGGACAGATCTATGCAGCAATAGAGCATCAAGGGAATAACCGTCAATTTTCAGTCCTCCTGACTCGAGTAGAGTACCAAGGTAAGCAATTCAAGCTTTTGATTGATTCAAGAAGTACTCATTCTTTTATTTCCCCAAGATGTCTGTGTAAATTAGTCCTAAATCAAAAATCAAGGAAACCTATATAAGTGGAATTGGCCAGTGGAAAGATTCTTCACACACCTTGAGACAGACCTTCTTAGATGGGAACGTAACAGAGTGCCAGTTTAGAGTCCTACCCTTGGGAGTCTATGATGAAATCCTTGGAATGGATTGGCTCCATAAGAATCAAGCTGATATTCATTGTCACAAAGGAACCATCTCTTTCCTTGACCTTCACGGGAATAAAGTTCAAGGAACTGGAATTTTCAGATCCCCAGTGCTACAATTAGTCAAGGCTTCCAAATTATTAAAAGGGCTTAGAAAGAGGCAAGCTGTTTATGTCGTTAAGATGAATCCAGTAGACATAAAATGCAAGGCTAAAGAACCAGAGTGGTTAAGTGAGTATGCAGATGTGTTTCTTGAATAGATGACTCTACTTCCGTCTCGCAAAGTAGATCATGAGATCAAGTTAACCCCAGAGCTTAGCCAGTGGCCCAGCATACATACAAAATGCCACTCCTTGAAGCTATAGAACTTAAGGAGCAGTTAAGACAACTATTAGAGAGCAGGGATTTTGTCAGACCCAGTGTCTCACTTTGGGGTGCGCCCGTTCTCTTTCAAAAGAAGAAAGATGGAATGTTAAGACTCTGTATTGACTATAGAAGAGGACTAAATCAATTAACAATTAAAAATAAGTATCCTATTCCTACGATTGATGAACTTCTGGATCGGTTAAGTTGGACCCAAATGTTCACAAAGATAGATCTCAAATCTAGGTACTACCAGATCAAAATCAAGGAGCAGGACATCCCAAAGATAGCATTCAATACTGGCTATGGGCATTATGAGTTCACAGTCATGCCGTTTGGATTGACTAATGCCCCGGTGACATTTAATCGTCTTATGCAGGATATTCTCAGAGAATACTTGGATGATTTTGTTCTTGTCTTCTTTGATGATATCTTGGTATACTCAAAGAATGCTGCAGATCATGAAGATCATGTGCGCAAGGTCCTGGAAATCCTAAGGAAACAGCAACTCTTTGCAAAAAAAGAGCAAGTGTTCTTTCTCTGTTGACCAGGTGGAATACTTGGGATTCATAGTATTAAAGGATGGGATTTCTCCTGACCCTGCAAAGATCCAAGCACTCATAGAATGGCTAGAACCCAAGACAGTAAAGGAAGTCAGAGGATTCCTAGGATTAACCAGATGGTATAGGATCTTTATACCTAGGTATGCTCAGAAAGCATCCCCTTTAACTAACCTTCTCAAGAAGAGTACACTTTTTCAGTGGACTGCAACAATGTGTGTCTTTGATAAACTGAAGGTAGCCTTAGTAACCAACCTTGTCCTTAAGTTACCAAATTTTACCAAACCCTTTGAGGTCGTTACTGATGCCAATGGGTTTGCCTTAGGCAGTGCTCTTATGCAAGAAGGTCATGCAATGGCTTATGAATCCAAAAAACTCAGAACACATGAGAGAAATTATGTAGTCCATGACTTGGAGTTACTCTCGGTAGTTTATGCTCTGAAGTTGTGGAGATTTCCATGGAATTCCTTATCCACCAACCATTTGCGTGGAATGCCCTTTAATCTTTCCATAAATATAAATGGAAGAATTTGGGCTATGTCCCGATGGACATTATACTCCAATTGGAGTCTTTAAATCATTCTTAGTGAGGATTTTCTTGAGTGAGTTAGTATATTTCCAACCAAAGTGTAAATATTTAATCATATCACAACTATGTAAAACTGAATCAAAAGCAGCCATTATCACATCCATGGGATGAATAAAATCAAAAAGTCTATTGATAAAGAGGCAATGGACAAAAGACTTATGTGATGGTCCATTAGCAGTACATAAGGCTATTTTCCCCCATCAATCCAATTATCACCTAAAACCATGGTTATAGATTAGAATTCTTGAAGGTTTTCAACAGGTAGACCTCTACCTCTACCTCTCTATCTCTCCCTCTGCCAGTAAAGGATTAAAAATTTCCCTTGTTGTAACTATTATTAGAGGAGGTAGACAGGGTGAAAAAAGAGGTAAAAGAGTTAGGAGTTCCAGGAGGCAGAGAGGGCCTTTTCATAGGAGGTGGGGATGACTCATCCTTAATACAGGGGTTAAGGAGGCCATAGATGATTTTTACACCTCTAAAACTACCATAAGTGGTGAGAATAGTGCATGGTTCATCACTCCTTAGTGCTTTTAAGATGTCTAGCATAATATCCCTAAAATATACAGGATACCTATGCTAATACCAAGTTCCTAGCTTGTCCCCCTAGCCAAGAGCATAGTAAAGTAAAGTGAAAAACAATTGGTTTATCAAGAAAAAACTTTCTAGATGATTGAGAACAAACCAAATAGGATGGTCAAACTAGATAATGCTAGATTTGCAAGGCTCCTTTGGATCCAAAAAATTTGCAGGCACATTTGAGATAGGATATGTAGATGTTCTAGATGCTCTTGGAGTACTAATCATCACTTGCCTTGGTAAAGGCCATAGATCCCTTTGTACATCCATAGATGCCCACATGCGATGAGCATTTAGTAGGATCAAGAAAAGGCATAGAAAAGGGAGCCTTAAGTAGCTCTCCTCTGTCTAGATATTGGACCCCTTTTAGGGCATTCATCGTGCATTCTTCTAAAGTTGAGGCCGGGAGATTAGCCATAAAAATCCAAGTTTCAACCTGTATGGGGGGCTAGGAAGCTCTTGTTGTTGATAAGTGTCCATAGCCAATTGTTGATGCTTGCAAACTCAACCTCTACTTGTCTAAGAGGGAGAAAAGGTAAACCCTTGAGACTTTGGGGACCATCTCCAAGAGGAAAGATTCATTTAGGGTGCACATATCCATCTGAATGTCCCGAACCACTTCCAGGGCAGCTGGATCCTTATGGAAAATGTTATCGATTGTGGGGATGACCGTTGTAGAGGGAGTGGACATGAATTCCGAGTTGAGACCATAGAGCTTCTTTAGAAAATTGGATAAATCATAACCATTTGATGCAAAGGAGGTGATATCTGAGTGATGTGATTTGGTAATCACTGGAATCTGGGTAAGTAAATCGAAAATGGTAAATATTCCATCTTCTTTATTTTTATCCGTAGTAGCCAGTAGCTTAACCCAATCATTAAATGATAGGATTTGAAGGAGAGAACCGAACGGGAAGGTTTCTCGGTTGGTTGAGGAGAGAATCTTCCTACAGGCTTCTTCATCTTTAAAATAGGCTAGAACATGTTTACATGCCCTTGATAGGAGGTGCTCGCTTGAGATCTCAGCCCCATGAAATAGGGGAAAATTTTACAAATAACATAGTCAAGAGTCAGGTATGAGAAAGGTAACGAGGTAGTTATGACTTCCTTCAACTTGTCAACTAAAAGCATAAGGATTGTGAGTCATAACCCCGACGAGAGGGTAGTACTCCCAGCCTTATCACCTGTCAGCAAACCAAGTGCATAAAGATAGTGAGGGAGTAGTTATCGATGACGACTGGCACAAAAGGGATCAAGACTGGTAGGCCAGGTTTTCCCTAAGGCCAACCCTATGTATAGGTGTGTGTTGCTATTTTTAAAACATATACAAGATCCACATATGAATAAACAAAACTATTCATCATAAAGCCATACCATCTTGATTTAGAGAAGTGTTATACATGAAAAAAGTTCAACTATGAGTCATGTACATTTTAGGGTCAATGATGACAAGTTATATTTAGTGGAAATAAAATTAAAATAGCAAACAAAGCTTGTTTGAAATTAACCGCAAAGAGAAGATAAGGTAGGTCTTGTTACCTGCATCCATACAAACAAACAAAACATTTTGTTTGCCTGAATGCGAATTACAGGTGTCAATGGACCTATCCACATGTTATAGATGTCACCCAATCCTTACAGTTAAACAAACAACCTAACAAAGGATTGATTATGTAAGTTTAGGTAACTATGACCTCTAGTAGATCAAATTACCCACAAGAACAAACATTTATCAATATCTTTTTGAATATTTTATAAATATTGAGTCATCATGTTTAATAGCTGACATCATATGAGGTGGATTTGAATATATCTAGATCCATTAGTACAAGGGGAGAATAGCCCCTCTCAGTCAGAGTAGACCAAGATATACAACCATCCCAGCTATAATCAATTTCTGATGAGCTATTTATCAGGAGTAACACCCTGTAGAGTTCATAAAGATGTATGTGCTTTAAATATACAACAAGACATAGTACTGAACACGGCAAATGGGACCATCAACAAGCCAAACCCCTAATTATAGTGTCATGAACACATAGTATGTGATGTTTATGTAGAGGAAAACCACCAATGCAGCCCTATACAATAAATGCCCTATACAATAAATGCCCAATGTTCAGCTACATATTAGAATCCAAAACAACACAACCTGAATTGCTTCAGAGGTTATGTTCATGGTGTAGAGCAGCATCAGAATGCTTTCAACATTAGTTATTTTAAGACTAATTATCATATGGAAACTGTGCTCATTCAATCCAGCAATCAAGCATAATTTTTTAAGAACAATAGACAGAGTTAAAAACAAGTCCATAGAGATTTAATTTAACCTATTAGCAAATTTTAAACCAAGGTCAGCAGCCCCATCTGCTATAGTATTATAGTTTTGTTAAGAAAATTATGTAATCAACACCTAGCAGCATAACCAGTATTTCATCCAATAGCCCAAATAATCAACAACATGACTAGTACTTCAACCAGTAGCACAAGTAGCATCAAACCAAGTTCCTACAGCTAGTCGCCATGTTTAATTACTGTGTGTACAAAACTTGTATTATAGTAATTTAGGCAATGGCCCCATTTTAGGCCACCTAAAAATGTTGCTTTCTTTGGTATGTTATTCATAACTAGAGTTTGAAACAGCGAACAACCCAAGTATCATGAGCTAAGAGTCATCAATGTCCGCCGACAATGTCAAGTGAGTGTTAGAACCTGTTAGCTAAGGGTGTGGAAGAATAGAGTCAGTCTTTTTGCATTGAGAGGAACCTTTTTTGGGTCGTTTGACAGTAAGAATTCAGTCTAAGTACGTCAAACAGTTTGTGGGCTGAAGGATATCAAACATAATCAGCTAGAATATGTCCGTTTAGGGATTATAAGGTTGAATCTTTATGAGATCTAAGGTTTTTAAGCCTTAGAGGATACATAAGATTTGAGTAGGTAGATCAATCAGTTGAACCAAATAGGACTCAGGCAATCGTCATAGCTAAAGGTCAGCTAAAGTGAGGTAAGAGATTGTAGTGTTCAGTCTTTGTAGGATCTAAAGTGTTTGAAGGTCTGTGATTATCAAAGGACATAGAGGTAAGGAGATCTGAATTAGCTAGATCAGTTTAATTAGACCTAAGTTAAATAAGTGTCACTAGAGGACAACTAACATGTTCAGTAGGGTCCTAGAGCTAGAGGTTTGAGGATTGAAGATTGTTGGTTCTAGAGGAAAATCTGAGGGTCTAGAGGACAAGAATCTGACAAAGGTCAGCACAGCAGTTGGCTAAATCAAATCACATTCAAGTAGTGGTCAACTAGTTATCAGTTTAGCCCAGCAGGTTATCAGATTACATTCAGGTAGAGTCAGCTAGGGTCAGTTTAGCTCATCAGGTTATCATCAGAGAAGGTCACCTGAGGAGATAGGGTTGAAGATCAGAGTTTTTCAGAGTCATATCTGACCTGAGAAGAGATTTTAGAGTATCAACTGATTCAAGTTGAGGAGTGTAAGATGTTGGAGTGTATCAACAAAGATTTAGAGGATAGCTGATGGTCAACTAAAGTGAGGTAAGATATTGTAGTGTTCAATCTTTATAGGATCTAAAGTGTTTGAAGGTTTGTGAGTTTCAAAGGACATAGAGGTAAGGAGATTTGAATCATCTAAATCAGTTTAGTCAAACCTGAGTCAAATAAGAGTCAGTAGAGGACAACTGACATACTTAGTAGCGTCCTAGAGCTAGAGATTTGGGGATTGAAGATTTTTGGTTATGGAGAAAAATATAAGGGTCTAAAGGACAAGAATGTGATAGAGGTTGTCTAGCAACAATAGGCAGGCTACCGAATCAGATTATAATAAGGTAGTGGTCAACTGAGAGTCAACTGGGGTTAGTTTAGGTCAGCAGGTTATCAGGGAAGGTCAGCTGAGGAGATAGGGCTGAAGATCAGGGTTGTTTAGAGTCATATCTGGCCTAAGAAGACATTTTAGAGGATCAGTTGATTCAATTTAAGGAGGGTAATGTGTCGAACTATATCAGCAGAGATTTAGAGGATAGCTGAAGGTCAGCTAAAGAGAGATAAGAGACTGTAATGTTCAATCTTTGTAGGATCTAATGTGTTTGAAGGTTTATGAGTGTCAAAGAACACAGAGGTAAGGATATCTAAAATAGTTGAATCAATTGAAATAGTTTAGTCAGACTTGAGTCAAATAAGAGTCAGTAGAGACTAATATATTCAGTAGGGTCCTAGAGCTTAGAGATTTCAGGATTGCAGATTACTGGTTCTATAAGAAAATCTGAGGGTCTGGAGGACAAGAATCTAATAGAGATCATAGCAATTAGCTAAATTAGATTACAGTCAGAGGTAGTGGTCAATTGAGAGTCAACTAGGGTCAATTTAGGTCAACAGGTGGAAGGTTAGCTGAGGAGATAGGATTGAAGATCAGGGTTGTTTAGAGTCATATCTGACCTAAGAAGACATTTTAGAAAGCTGATTCAAGTTGAGGAGGGTAAGGTGCCGAGCTATATTAGCAAAGACTCAGAGGATAGTTGTAAATCTGTTGTGTGTCTTGGGCTGGGCAACTCATAAACATAGAGGAGATGTATAAACATAATGATAATCATGGCCAGAATGAACCCATGTTCATAACCATGAGTATTCATAGTACAAAGCAACGCTCTTTTATTTTTACCATGCAAAATAGTTAAAACAAAGCATTGATCTAGCAATATTCAGAGCTAAAATACATAATGATGCCCATGAATATAGTTTCATAGATTAGTTTAATTACTTGTAAAATCCCAATTTATTCAAGTATAAAAAAAAACAATGGTGGGTTCCTTGCAACTACTAATGTGCTCTAGCTGTCAGTGAAAATTGTAATGCTTAGACGGCTATCCAACACCCAAATCAGCCACCATAAGACGTCTGAGCCGCCACACACACTCAACTATAGCTGTAAACGTTGCCCCGTACTCAACTTCACAACTAGAAGTGGCCACTGTAGGCTGCTTCTTGCTGTGCTGAGCCATTATATACATGAATCACTAAGGTGAAAGCAAAACCTACTAGTGGACACTCGTGTGTCATAACATGCAGTCCAATCTGAATCACTGAAAGCATGCAGCTGTGACTCACCCCCCTTTGGATAAAATAATCCAAAATACCTATAAATAGCAAAAAACCCGCTTAACAGCCTGCCAATGCTACATACTTGGGCTATGCATAAATCTTGTCAACTGTGAGATCGCATACTGTATATCTGGCCTCGTGTTGCACACATAAAGAAGGGATCCAGCAGCCTGCTGATACAAACTAGCATCAAAAGAGTCTCCTACATCTTGAAGACTAAGTCGAGTACCTGTCTCCATAGGTTTACAGTATTCAAGATTAAACCTCTTTAATAGCTTCTGTAGACTATAGTATAACAATGCCATCATTGCACTGTATAAACTGAATCCCCAAATAGTAATGCAAGGGCCCCATATCTGACATCTCAAACGATGAGTGCAAATTAGCCTTAAAGGCTGAAATCTGATTTATAAGCAGCATGTCATCAACGTATAGAACGATGACCAAAAATGTGTCCTTACTCCTCTTCACATAGAGGGTACTCTCTGTTGGACTATTGCAAAAATCATTTGCAACCAAGTATGCATGAATCTTCTCATACCATGCTCTAGGAGCCTGATTAAGGCCATGAAGAGCCTTTTTCAACCTGCGTACTTTTGACTCTTCTCCTTTCACAACAAAACCAAGAGGCTATGATACATATACTTCTTCATGTAAATCACCATTCAAGAATGCAGTCTTAATGTCCAACTGATGTACATTCCACCCATGATATGTTGCCAAAGTAATGAGACACCTAATGGTAGTCATACAAGATGTGGGTGCAAAGGTCTCATCATAATCAATGCCATTTTGTTGGGCATACCCTTTTGCAACAAGTCTGGCCTTGTAGCGATCAATGCTACCATCTGCTTTACGTTTTAACTTGTAAACCCACTTAGCACCAATGGCCTTCTTGCCCATGAGGTAGATCTATCAAATACCGTGTCATTCTTGAGTATAGAGTTATACTCATCCTACATAGCATGCATCCAATGATCATCATCATGTGCTTCCTCAAAGGAAATAGGTTCCTCCTCATTACATAAAGTAGAAATAAGAACATGATCCACATGAGAATAATCTGCATGATGGGAACTTGCACGAGTTCTCCTAGGTAAAGGAGCTGCCAACTTGCTATCCCTCAATGTCTGCACAAGCCATTTTGGCATACGCCTAGATTCTTATGTGGCTACTCTCTCTTCATCCACTACATCCTCAATAATTTCCTTGTCAAAAGGCTAGTTTGCATGCTGAATTTACACCTGAAAAGGCTGGATTTCAGCACTTAGTTGAGCATTCAATTGCTCTACATATGGCTGCCCTCCATTAAACAAAGGTAGAAGTGAATCAAACATGTCCTGTGAGCATATATTATGCTATTTTTTGCATGAAAGCATGGGCTGAATTGAGTTTTTGACAAAAACAACATCTCTACTTACCAAAATCCGCTTTGAGGCGGCCGGATGGTAGAGTCTATATCCCTTGCTTTCTGAATGGTATCCCACAAATATGCATTATCTCATCAAGCTAACTACGTTGTTGCTCAGGCACAAGAGCATAAGCAAGATAACCAAAAACATGCAAAAGAGCCACATAAGGCGTCCTACCATGCCAAGCTTCATAAGGAGTTTTAGACTCTGCAAGGCCTTGGTAAGGCATTTGTTCAACACATAGTTGCCTTTAACCAAAAACCATGAGGTAAATCTTGGGCTTTCACTATACATCATGCCATCTCCATGCAAGACCTGTTCTTCCTCTCAACCACACCATTTTGCTGAGGTGCGTATGGCACTGTACATTAATGCCTTATGCCTTTTTTAGCCATATATGCATGAAATTCCTTGGACATATAGTCCCCCCCTCAATATGAATGAAGAGTGCCAACTTTACATTCACATGCATTTTTAGCCATGGATACAAAGTGCCTAAAGCACATAAAAACCTCTAACTTCTGCTTTAATGGGTACACCCAACTATATCTGGAGTAATCATCAATAAAAGTGACGAAGTAGAGATATCCCCCAATAGATGGTGTCCTCATAGGACCACATACATCACTATGTATAAGTTGTTATTTTTTAACAGCTCTCACAGATCCATCCTTTGGAAATGATGCCCGATGCATTTTAGCAAGAATACACCCCTCACATACATGTCTATCAGGGGTCTCAAGAGTTGGCAACTCAAACACCATATCATGCCTTTGAAGGCGTAAACAAACTATCATAATTCAAATGGCCAAATTGTGCATGCCATAATTCTGCATCACTTATAGCACAAGTCATAGAGACTGAGCAAGCATCATGCTGCAACTTCTCAAATACATCCATTTTGTATAGACCATGAAACAAGATACCTGAGACAATGATAGAATAACCATCATTTCTATCCTGAACTGTACATCTGTCATCCACAAATTTCACCATCAACCCTGATAAGGCTAAGGTTGAAACTGACAGTAACAAGTTCTTCTTAATGCCTGGCACATATAAAACTTTAGAAAGAGTAAATGCACCTCCATTTGCAGCAGTGTGCACAACTCTACTAACTCCTTTGATAGGATATGAGGAACCGTTTTCACATGTGATGGTTCGTGCACTTGGGAGATAGATTCTAGAGATGAGAATTTTTTTTTTGTGAAGCAATATGCTTACTAGCACCACTATCAAAGCACCAAGCATCCGACTCTGCCATTGACATGCATATACATCATGAACAGAAGGGTCATAACTGTAATGTACAGTCCATGCCCAATCGTCTTGAGAAAAACTTACAAATTCCTTCTTCTCTGCACGATGCAGATACACCCTTGCCCGATTCTTTCTTTTTCTCCTTCTCTAGTCCTTTTTTTACACTCATTTAAGTAGTGCCCTGGTTTCCTGCAATAGTGACACTTACCTTTCTTTTTAGGCTTATCACCTTCTTTCTCTGCATCCTTATCTAAGGATTCTGATTTTGGCTTATAGCCACCATGCGAAGAAGCTTTACCTTTGCCTTTCTGACTGGAAAACAAAAGCTTGGTCACCAACTCACATAACAGATCTCTTTTGCCTAGATTGCTCTTCTTGCAAGAGTATTGAAACTAGCTCATCAAATGTAAGGCATTTGGAATTCCCTGCATCATGAGTCTAAGGGTAGAGGTAAAATTCTGATAAGAATCTGGCAATACATTGAGAACTATGGGCACCAGGATATATTTCATCCACACTAGTGAGTGGCTCCTTAAAATCTTTGATCTTGGTCAAGAAGCTGTCCATTGAGTCCCCCTCATTCATGTGCTCAGACTCCAACTGTTTGCACAGATATGCAACACGTGCTTCATTGCGTACGTATAATGTAGCAAGTGCATCCCATGCCTGTTTTGAAGTCTTACTACATGACCGAATATGAGGAATAATGCTTCGCTTCATAAAAAGTACAAGCAATGCATGTGCATGTGCATGTGCTTGTGCATTTCTTCCATCCCATCTCGTTTGAGCAGTAGTGGGAGGTACTAGTGGTTCATGTGGAGAAGCCACATGTATATCAGATTCTATTTCAGATGTACCTGTAGCACCTGGTTGCACTGGTAGTTATGAAATAGGATGAGTTTCACTACCACTGGTAGTTATGAAACAGGATGAGTTTCACTACCACTGACCACATTCCAAAGGCCTTTAGCAACCAGTACATGCCTCATCATATAGGACCATAATGGGTAGTTAGTCCCATCAGGTTTGTCCTCATCAGCAGAAGCAGACAGCATGTTGAATATATCACTATACTGCTAGCCATGATTGTCTACCAAATGCAAAATCTTTCAACACACTGCAAGTACTCAGTATTCACTAAATGCAAACTTGGATGGCTGCCAACTGATTGAATCACGTGCAAAGTGTATGAAAAATAACAGAGAGTAGAGAATAGAGTGTTACTAGCAAAAGTATGATAATCGATATTGTTGAAGACATTATAGATGTTGCTGCACACCAAATCTTTGCCCGTGGTACAGCCCAAACACCCAAAATTGAGAGTAGAACCAATCCAAAATGACGCCTCTCCAGAACATCTGTAGAAACATTGCGGTGCCCAAAACGCGCTCGAATCGTGCGCCGAGGACCCCGAAAATGATGTATACTTAATATACACAACACTACATTATATATCTTTGGGTATCTCAATCGCAGATAGAAAAATAGAATCATAAGGAGGGAGGCAGAGTGTTACTAGCAAAAGTATGATAATCGATATTGTTGAAGACATCATAGATGTTGCTGCACACCAAATCTTTGCCCGCAGTACAGCCCAAACACCCAAAATCGAGAGTAGAACCAATCCAAAATGATGCCTCTCCAGAACATCTGTAGAAACCTTGCGGTGCCCAAAACGCCCTTGAATCATGCGCCGAGGACCCTGAAAATGATGTATACTTAATATACACAACACTACAATATATATCTTCGGGTATCTCAATCGCAGATAGAAAAATAGAATCATGAGGAGGGAGGCAGACTACTAGATCAAGTGTCAAAGAAGCTAGCTCTGATACCAATTGTTGGAATTAGGGTTAGGGTTGCAACAATGCACACACACAAGATATAGAAGCTTGAGAGCACACAAACTCACTAGATTAGAATGAACAAATGTGTGCCAGATACAAACGATAAGTACACTCCCCAAAATGAGTAGATAAAAGGGTATACATATGCACGAGGGAAAAAACCTCCTAGTGAGGGAAAGCATGCCCCGGTGGTCCTAAGTGTGTTTACACACATCACCACCTTATGATGCTACAAGATTGTGGGGGTGTGTGTGCATGAGAGTGAGATTATATGCTTGAGTATACACATAAAAGAGTTATTTAGGGCCTTAGCATATCTTTGGTGGAACTAATTGATAAAATATATGTTAGTTTCATATAACTTCAGATATTTGTGTGTGTGTGTGTGTGTGTGTGTGTGTGTGTGTGTGTAGACTATGAAAAGCCTAATAAGTTAGATTTTTGGTGCATAGACACCAGACATTACATAATTCTCCGATTTGCTGTCTATAAGCCTATTCAAACACCATTCGTCTCAGATATTGATCCACCGAATAAATTTTGTAAGGTTCTATCTTTTTGCTTGTTTCTCGACATAAATTATATCTTGCAATAGCTAATGTTATTATCTTAAATATATTTTTGGACAAATGGAGGCGAGGAGTATAGGCTTCTAAGGAGGAATCTAGTTGCTTGAATATTGTTTTAATGGTTGCTTAGGTGTGTAAGATTGTGACCACTATATTGGGTTGGAATGCTAGATGTATATTTATGTCAAGTTTTGTGTGTTCATATTTAGGTTGCCAAGTTGAGGACCATGAGGCCCAAAATGGGATGCAAGTATAAGGCTTATCTCTGCTCTCTCCTGAGGATGAGTTTTTTTTAACGCATACAAGAATACTCTTGCCCGTCAGATGGGTCATGCCACACTAGTGCCTAGTGTTCCGAACACATATAGTTGGAACTTCCTTTTTTTATGACATACACACACACACACACACACACACACACACACACACACACACACACACACAGATAAATAAAACTGAGTACATCACACATTCATCCCCTCTAATATACAAGATGTGACCAGTGGGAAAGTTAACCCAACTCTTTGATGACAAAAAACAAGACTCTCTTAGGGTAAATTTTGCAGTATGGAAGGATATCCCTCCAAGATCTTATCCCTTTCTTTTCTATTAGACATATCCCTTGAACTTTAGGATTGGATTCCCCTAGCATCTTATACCCATGCCAGAAGTAACTCTTGTGCTTGTCATCAATCAACTCCTCCTTGTCACAACTCTTTGATTTACATTTAACAGAATCAACCCTTGACTAGCTTTAACATCACACTCTGGTATTCCTAGATAACCATATTTCCAAAAGGCATATAAACTTAATAACACCTAGCACCCATGAAGTCTCTAAATTTGAGTCCCAATATTGATCAAATATTTATGATGACTGCTCTACTTTAGGGATCAAGCTAGTTAAAGGAATTTTGCTTTTGGTGTGTCCCACGTCTAGATCTGCCTTTGAAGATGGGTTTTATGCCTTTTGGAGCTATTATATGGATAGAACTTCTAATCGTGTGCTTTTGCGGAGAGTGCCATTGGAACATCTCTATAGATTTCAATAAACCTTTGATACAACACCATGTGGCAACCCATGAAAGAACGAAGAGCTTGGCATGGGTTGATAATGGCCACCACTTGAGTGCACGAGGAGTATTATGTTGTGCATAGTAAGAATGGACCACCATTGGAGTTTTTGAAATGCTCACTAGTGACAATTAGAGAATGTATATACTTCAGTGACTCCTTTGCAAAATTTGCTAATATGGTACACGAGCAAGCATCCCAACAAGAGTGTAAATAGGAACATTCAATGTATGAAGAAAGTCATCATTCTCTTGTACACTAAAAATATGTTTCTCAATACACACACTTTGAAGTAGCTCCACATTCACCTCTCTCTGAATCTCCTCCCCCACTATCACAGACATAATCCGAGTGTCTACTCTTTGAATTCAACTAACACAATATAAAAGCCAAAAACTAGTAACGTTCTTATAGTATCTCTATGCACAAATTAGTGCATAATGATGAGGATGCAAAAAAACTAAAGTCATGCTAATTAGAGCACTAAAAGGCCTTTTTCTAACAATATTTTATGCTGAAAGAAAAATTGTGGAGCTCCCCCTCCTTGCTCAAGGGCCATAGCTCTTTGTAATGCTTGATTTTTGGTGATTCCAAATGAGATGCAAATTTTCCACCACAACATTAAACTGAAATGACACAAAGCTATGAACAAGTCTTAAGCTTGGAAGAACTATGGGTTGCTAAGGTTTACTATCTAAGCCTTCATGATCTAGAATTGATATAATAAATGTAGAATCAAATATGAATTGTTTGTAAAAAGATTTGAGTACATACCTCCGGCATTTGAGTACATACCTCCGGCATTTGATAGCTTATTAGTGATGTTACCCTCTTGTTTAAGATATTTTCCATTGGTTGTGCATGCACAAAAGAAGTTGGTGTCATTTTTTGTCGAACAGCTTTAGCATAATGTCCCTTTTGAGATGACATCTATAACATGTAGGCACACGTTTCTTAGACTTTTTTGTTGTTAGTTGGGTCATGTGTGTCTATTTTCTTAGATTTTTTAACTTTTCTTATTTGATTCTTATTGCTTCTGCTCAATCGTTTTAAAACTTACTTCCAAAATGCCTCTTGAAGTTCTCATTCTTTATATAAGAACTCATGAAGATAGTCGATTTATTCTTAGATTGTGGGACATTGTGGTAAATCTTCCAAAGGTGAAACTTAAGGAATAACAAATATTCATAATGAGAAATGTCAAAAAGTACATAACTCATTTTTGTTGTTAACGTCATTGAAATATTCTGACAAAACAATTTGATACTCCAAAAACATATTTGTTCAGCATGCATAACTACTTTCTATAAGTACAATGTATAAACTTTTGTTAAAAATTAAATATTGATGAAAAAGAGAAAAACAACATCTAGATTTTATTTTAAAGTCGCTATTGCAATGGGTTTAAAAAATAACTATTTACATAAAACTTGACATCATAAAATAAAATGTAAACTAATTATTGATGTTAAAGTAGGAGAGTCTTACCTTAAATTGATGAGTTGCTTGCTATAAAAATAAAATTTTAAAATTGATAAAAATGGTAACAATAGCAAATTTTATAATCTTCTCACAATACGAGTATCATCAAATACAAATACTTTTTCAGGTGGTAACTTAGATTTAAGGTAGTAGAAATGAATAATAAATTCTTCATCAAGCCAGTATTGGGTCATCTTCTACGCTATACCCCCGAATGATATTTTGATGCTCCATGATTTGACAAAAACAGTTGTTAGGAGCAAAAACTTTGGTATTGCCAGTAGGTATCATGACAAAGCATTCTTTGTGATTTCATGTCTAAAATTTTGACCATTCATTGTCTTGTTTATTGTTGAAAATTCATAGCTAATGGAATAGGTCGGCATTTCATTCTTATAAACTAGTTAGTCGAGCATGCTTTGACATAAGTTGTACAAGTTTTGAGGGTGGATAAGGGTCATCAACAGATGTTTGAGTCATACTGATTCAGACAAAATATTTCTCAATTAAAAACTTTCAAATTTTTAGGGTCAAATGTCAATAGAGTTTGGTCTCAAAAAGCAAGGAAAAACCAACATAGCGCTACAAGAATGGAAGGTGCAGATGGAAGAGAGAAAGAAAAAGTTGTGTTGTGTCACCTCTTCAATTCTCACTTTTTGAACGGGACGGACATCCAAAATTTGCACCATTCATGCATCAGTAATTGTAACTGGCCTAAGTAAGTTATCATATCTAAAACAAAGGGCTACTAGGCTGAAAAAATCTTTGTTCATCACTGTGACCCTGCGTGCATGGGCCACAAGAACGTAACTATCCAAAAAAAATTCAATCATCCAATCCTCTACGGCCTCTTGCAAGCAAAACAGGGCCGATCCCTTCCACCTAAACAAAATTCCAATCCTCTGCGACCACCTGCAAGCAAAACAGGGCCGATGCCTTTCACCTAAACAAAATTCCATTTCGCTCGCAAATTCTTCTGACAAGCCTCTGGAAAGGTAATTTTGGAATAGTAGCAGTCGGTGCTTCATAAATCGTGTGATTTCTCGTAGCACTAACGAATGCTCTGTGAAACGCCTTTGTCTAGGCTGCAGTTTGGATAATCGAGAAGGACTGCTTGATTTCCTCGATCTTGAGGCATTCAGAGTGCCCATCTTCTTCCCACTAGAGATGAGGGACCTGCAATGTCCTTGGGTCTAGTTGTATGCCTTACACGAGCCATCTAAAAACGCAAGCAAGTGCAGAAAACTTAGCTATTTAGTAGTACACGATTAACAATTCACCATAATGTGAGAGAGGGTGGCCAAGAAAGCAATATGCACTTTCTCGCATTATGTTGAATCCATTCACCATAACGCGAGATGAAGGGCCACTGAAAGCACAATAATCCTCCTCGCATTATGGTGAATTAATTGACACCAATGCAAGGTAGATTATCATGAATCCTTTGCCCTTTGATCTTGCGTTATAGTGAATTGATTCACCATAACGCGAGACCAAGGGCCAGTCAAAGAAAAACAATCCTCCTCCTCGTGTTATAGTGAATCGATTTACTACAATGGGAGGAGGATTACGTGAATCTCTTCCATTCCATCTTGCATTTTGGTGATTCGATTCACCATAACACATGGAGCCGTATTGAGATTCTAATGGCCCGTCATCTGCTTTAAGGTGAATCGAATCACCATAAAGCAAGATTCAATGGCAGAGGGCAAACAGTCGAAGAATAAACAAAACAATCAAGGAATATACAAAAAACTCACAAAACAATCAAGTAATATACAAAAACTCACATTTCATGCGTGGGAATGTGCGTCTTACAAATAGTCTGTTGCAAATGATCAATCTCTTTTTTTAACCCAGAACAAACTTTTGCTTTGTCCTCATTATATGAAGCTTGCAAAGCTATTGTGATCGATGCCAAGTAAAAATTCACACCTTCAAGCATTTTTATTCTAGCATCTCTATCACTCAAATGTCTTTCAAAGTTACATTGAATAATACTTTGACATTGGCCAAACAATCTTTTGCAATATCCAAGCAATCCATTTTCACCATCACACAAAAACTTAAAGAAACTTGTCAACCCAAAGAATGATGGAGATTGAGAGGAGGTTGGATCTGGTGGGTAAATACTACCATCTAACCATAGGTCCATATTTTTCTTTCCTTCATTTCGAAGATCAATAATGTGGGCTTTGCATGCTGGCCTAGACCAATTTCTCTTACAGCAAGGAGCATAATCGGCTTCTACTTGGAAGTGGATGTCCAACTTTTTCTTCTTTTGTTTCACAGGTTCCATTACATTGTTCTGTGCTTTAACAATACCAAAAAGCATCATGAACTCACACTTTAACCAAAAGAAACCAAAGATATTACACTTATCTCCCGTGAAGAAGATTGCTTCATTAAAACCAAAAGACAACATCACTAAATAATACCTCCTTGTCCATCAAACAAACTTGTTGGTATCCTGGATGCACCAAAATGTACACAATAGTTGTAAGCACAACCCTCACACTTGAAAAAGGTAAGAAATGGGATTGTTATTCATGCACAAGCAGGTATGGCACATGAAGAACAAATTCTTTTCCATCCTTTTTCAAAACTTGCTCCTCAGTCTCTCCTCAAACCTTGATGTATGATGAATCAATGTTCCATTGATTGGAGGTAGGCAGGCACTCATGAGATGGAGAGGAAGATTGTGGCGTGAGAAAGACGTGGGAGGCTATGAGCTTCCAAAATGGAAGGAATGTGAATGAGAAGAAGAGAAAATCAAAAACTTCCCGGAGTGGTTGTGGTTGTGGTTGTGGAGTCGGGAAGACAATGAGGGAGACAATGCAAGATGATGGGTTGTAGGGACGAAGTCTGGTTCAAGTTTGGTAAGCAAAGTTGGCTTGGTTCCATTCAAAAGTGTAATGAAGAAAGAGAGTGGTGACTTTTTTCAATAAAATAAGGCACCATAGTGGGAATAAAATACTATACTTAAGAGGCATTGTTTTGAATTTAAAACACCCCACATGTCAGTTAATGGAATAAAGAGCTCAAAAATGATGCACCTACCCTCCAATATTATATGTGGGTTTATTGGCTTGCTTTGTCCACATCACCATCCCAAGGGATCTGTTACAAGGCCCCTTTTTTAGTCCAAATTTTCCCTAATGAATACACGCACATAAAATAATCTTGTGCATATACACACATAAAATATCCTTGTGCATATATGGATATAAACTCTAGCCATATGATAGGCTAAAAGTAATCAATTAAATGATGCTAATACAAAAATATCATGATTAGCACATGATCTTCATCTTCACACCACCGCTCATCAGTTCACCATCCATACATAACACCTTAATCGGTACCCTCTGTAAGATTAATCCCCCCTAGCTTTTGAGGTATACAGGAGTAAGAACCTCCCTTTCTGATCTTATAATTATTCCCCTCTCTGAAAAAGAAAAAAGAAAGATTCTGCTTGACCTTGTTTTGACCTAGAGAGAGAAAATGTCTAGAGGGAGATAGTCTAAAATTGAGATATTTTTTTATACAAAAATCCTCCTAGTGTCTAAAATGAATTCCCCTAAAACAGAAATTCAGAAAGAACCTTCCAATGTGCAATTGGAATTAATTGGAAATGGGTATAAAGGACCTTAGCCTAAGGACCTTAGCCTAAGGGTCTAGATTTTCAAAAAAAATTGGATTATGGTCAAATTAAGGTTCCTATGGGCCAATAAGATCAATCCATGTGTGGGGAGGAGATAAATCCAATTTGTAAAAGAAAATACCCAAAAATGAGTAAATGCTCACATAGGATGAAGAATTGACTATATACAAGGGTTATTAGTAAAAAACTATGAGTATTACTTGAAAAAATGAGATATTTTGGGTATAATGATTCCATTTTGACACATGTATAAGAAAGGAGAGTCCCTTCAAGGAGGCGCCTACTTCACATGCTTGAATGAGTTTTAAACTCAAAAATAATGTGATATTTTTATCTCTCCTCTCTCTTGGATCAAACCGAATAAAAAAGGAACCAAACTAGGTCCAAATCTGGTCCAAATTTAACCAAACTGAATCTGGAAAATTCTAGAAATCAGTTGGTCTTGGTTAGAGCCTCCCTCTCCTATAAATAGAACCCGACCCCTTTGTAAAAAAATAGGAGAATTATACTATGCCAGAATTATGCTGAAATAATGATAATTTTTACTATTCTCTAAAATTCTCTCCAAATTGAAGAAATTGGAGCTTCCCTCCTTCTTCAATCTCCATTGGTGGCTACATCAACATACCAAACCAATTGATTGGTTGGGGGCCTCTACCGTGATCAAAGAATCAAGCAATTTGTAAGGTAAAGGGTGAATTTTGATCTTTTTCTATAATTTCTCAATGTTTCTCTCTCCTCAACCCCTCTCAAGCTTGAGAAGCTTAATTGGAATGGCTTTTTAATGCTATTGAAGTTAATTGATGAATGGTAGTAAGAAAATACATAAATTCCCATTTATGCTTGATTTTATGTTTTTTATGATTTTTATCTTCTCTAAAATGAATATGATGTTATGCCTCATTGAAAAAAAGGCATTCCCCTCTCTTCTTTAGTAAATCCAACCATTCTTTATCCTAGATGAATGATTAATGGATAAAATCAAGTTTTTCATAATGTTCCTCTTAAATAAGTAGAAAATGTTTACATTAGAATGATTTAAATACTCTTGGTAAAATTCTAATTAATTTCAGAGGGTTAAAAATTGAAAAATGGTCAGCCATACAAAGGAGGTTATCGCAAAATTTTCTAAAATTGTGTAAAATAAGTTTTATTTTTTTAATTCAAAAAGAGTAATTCCCATCGTATATGTATTCTTAAAGTGTTATTTTTCATCTTAGGTATAGAAAAATGCATACTAAAAATATTTTATTAAAAAAGTGTTACTTTCTTTAGAATTAAATTCTATGCATAGAAGGAAGCATATTGAAATTGTTATTTTGATTATAAAAGTGTTATTCTCATCATAAATGATTTTTATGCATAAATGGATGCATAAAAAAATTTCTTTTATATTAAAAGAGTGATTTTCATCATAAATGATTTGTATGCATAAACATATGTATAAAAGATTTTTTTTATATTAAAAGTGTGATTTTCATCATAATTGGATTTTATGCATAAATGGATGCATAAAAGAAATTCTTTTATATTAAAAGAGTGATTTTTATCATAAATGATTTGTATGCATAAACATATGCATAAAAGATTTTTTATATTAAAAGTGTGATTTTCATCATAATTGGATTTTATGCATAAATTAGATACATAAAAGGAATTCTTTTATATTAAAAGAGTGATTTTCATCATAAATGATTTGTATGCATAAAAGATTTTTTTATATTAAAAGTGTGATTTTCATCATAATTGGATTTTATGCACAAATTAGATACATAAAAGAAATTCTTTTATATTAAAAGAGTGATTTTCATCATAAATGATTTGAATGCATAAACATATGCATAAAAGATTTTTTTATATCAAAAGTGTGATTTTCATCATAAATGGATTTTATGCATAAATTAGATGCATAAGAGAAATTATTTTATTCTAAAAGTGTAATTCCTACTAAATTGGATTTATGCATGGAAAGATGCATAAAGAATTTATTTTAATCCAAAAGTGTTATTCTCATCAATTTTAATTTTATGCATAGAAAGATGCATTAAGAAATCTATTTTAATTTTATGCATAGAAAGATGCATAAAGAAATCTATTTTTAGTTCAAAAGAGTTATTTTCATCAATTTTGATTTTATGCATAGGAAGATGCATAAAAGATTGATTTTTAACTCAAAAGTGTCATTCTCATTTAAAATAAATTTATGCATAGGAAGATGCATAAAAGATTGATTTTTAATTCAAAAGTGTCATTCTCATTTAAAATGAATTTATGCATAGGAAGATGCATAAAAGATTGATTTTTATTTCGAATGTGTTATTCTCCTTAAAATGGAATTTATGCATAAATAGATGCATAAAGAAATCTTTTATCAAAAATAAGAATTCTCTTGTATTCTATAAATAGATATGAGAATGTGAAATGAATCAGATAGATGAAAATGAACGAAGAATAGATGGAGATGTATGTATGTGAAAGAATGGATGTAGTTATATGTATGTGAAAGAATGGATGTAGATAAATGTATGTGAAGGATGTATGTGAAAGGAAAGATGTATGTGTATGTGATAAGTATGGATGTGGATGTATGTGGAAGAATATATGTGGATGTGGATGTAGGGATGTGGATGTATGAATGTGGATGTGAAAATGGATGTATGGATGTAGATGTGAATGTGGATGTATGAATGTGAATGTGGATGTGAAAATGGATGTATGGATATAGATGTGGATGTGGATGTATGGATGTGGATGTGGATGTGGATGTATGAATGTGGATGTGAAAATGGATGTACGGATGTAGATGTGAATGTGGATGTATGTGAAAATGGATGTATGAATGTAGATGTGAATGTGGATGTGAAAATGGATGTATGGATGTAGATGTGAATGTGGATGTATGAATGTGGATGTGGATGTGGATGTGGATGTATAAATGTGGATGTGGATGTGGATGTATGGATGTATGGATGTGGATGTGGATGTATGAATGTGGATGTGAAAATGGATGTATGGATGTAGATATGGATATGGATGTGGATGTGGATATATGGATGTATGGATGTGGATGTGGATGTGAAAATGGATGTATGGATGTAGATATGGATGTGGATGTGGATGTGGATGTGGATGTGGATGTATGAATGTGGATGCGGATGTGGATGTATGAATGTGGATGTGAAAATGGATGTATGGATGTAGATGTGAATGTGGATGTACGAATGTGGATGTGTATGAGAAATTATCCATGATACTCTTGAATGTGCTTACAAGCTTGCAAGCCAAGGCACGAGAAACAATCAAAAAGAATACAAAGGAACACATTTTGAAATGGGTAGAAGAGCATGTTTTCAAACAGAAACCAAAAGAGGATGTAAAACCTTCTAAACCCAAGAAAAACAAGTGCCAACAAATTGTCAAAACCAAGATTGAAATAAAGGACAAGGAAAAGGAGCATGTGGAGATCCTAACCCTAAAAGAGCCAAAAGCTATACATGATGCGAATGCATCCACCTCAAAGGCTACCCCTAAAACCACAAAACCCGCATGTGTGAAACATGATACAAAAGCCCAAAAAAAAGTTTGTTCTCATCACATGGGTAAACATAATGACAACCTAACAATCCAAGAAAAGCTAGAAGATGAAACCAATGCTACTATGTCACTTAGTGAGGATGAAACAAGTTCTCACTCGTCACTCAGTGCACCTCACATTCTAATTAAGAAACTAGAACCCGCCCAACCACCCCAAATTGAAAATCATGATCACATGACATATGAGGAATGCAAAAAGCAAGCTCAAGAGAGCATGCTTAGCATTGTGGAGTGTTAACAGGATCATCGGTTTTGTGATCGAACCTCATAATGTCAAACCTAAAAAAGCAACCAAAATACAAAAACCAAAGGAGTATCACTTCCCCTTTCAAGAGGAAGACGTACTCTCTATAAAAATGAACTCATCAAGCTAAGAAGAGTCATCAGAGGAAGATTGCACAAATGATGCAATTGAAAAAGCATGTGAGGAATTCGATGAATCCCTTACAAAATTTAAGCAGTCTCTCAATTCCTCATTTGTAGGAGTGCTCTTCTCTCATGGTGAAGCTAGCATAGCTTGAGTCCTTGCACCTTTAAAGGCTAACCCATGAGTTGTACCAAGATCTCAAGAGCTACATAGAACAGGACTGTAAGGATTCACAAGTTTCCAAACAGACCTCTGTTAAAGGGGTCAGTGGACCCAAGATACCATTGTACACATTGGGCACTCTTGAAAAAATTGAGAGCAAAGAAGAGGATAAAATTGAATGGGGATATGAAACCGAAACGGGAACTGAAGCTGAAACAAAATTTGAAACTTCCATGGTTTCACTTCAAGATTCTATCATGGTATGGTTAGATTTCCCTATGGGAAATAAGGTTAAGGGCAAAAGCGCATTGATAAGTCCTCGAGCAAGCCATAACCTTGTGACAATAGACACTTGGGTATCATTGTGCCAACTCGCAATCATCCCTAAAGAAAATTCTCTTAAGATAGGTGCCAATGGAGAAACCCTTAAAGTTCCAGGTTGCTTTAGTTATGCTACTCAAACAATCGGTCAAATTGTGGAATTTGAATTCCATACAACCCTAGATTCCCTTGAATATGATGTCATCCTTGTTGAAACTTGGTCATGTGACTTACAGTATTCAATTGATGAATCCATGCAAACAGTCACCTTGAGCACTTCTGCATGCATTGTGAAATTGCTCCTATAGAAGGAAGAGACCTTGGAGGAGCTGGAACTCCCAACATATCTTACTCAAAATATCCTAAGAGTTATGGTTGGATTTCAACTTTATAATAAAATCAACACAATCCAAGCACAACTTTATCCACAAAGAGAACACAATCTCATGATCCTCAAGTTATGGGATTTATTAGGTCAACCAACACTCAAGGCTCATCTTGAAATAATTCCATTCACACAAAAGACATAAACATGCCATGTTTAGGGTAATTTGAACAAATAATGTATATAGAATCTAACCCTGTACTTGCAAGTTTTTGTGGTTGAGTATGTGTTGGAAGCAGATTTGATCTTGGGGCATAAATGGACTATTGTTGCCTAAGCACCACAGTGCTTTACTAGCGATAGGTTCATCATGATGGTTAACGACACAAAGTTGACGATACCATACTGCAAGGAAGTGGATCCAACACTACAGGATCTATATAATGCTAAGCACAAAGAGCTACAAGCCTCTTCCATAAAGCCTCTCTAGTCAACGACCTACCATCTACGTCAATGGCCAACTCCGACAAAGCATCTACCCCTTCAACTCAATCATCACACCAACAAAGTCCAATGCCAAAACCTCGCAACAATCAATAGCTATTCCTAAAGAAGCCCCCCAAGCGCAACCATCTATCTCTAGTCAACGACCTACCATCTACGTCAATGGCCAACTCCGACAAAGCATCTACCCCTTCAACTCAATCATCACACCAACAAAGTCCAATGCCAAAACCTCGCAACAATCAATAGCTATTCCTAAAGAAGCCCCCCAAGCGCAACCATCTATCTCTAAAAAGTAACTCAAAGGAAAAGCCTCAACCTCGAAAACTCCTCATCAACCAACCTCACCGAGGGAGAAAGCTACATGCTCAAAAGCCTCAACATCTGCAGCCACCACTCCACAAGAGACTCAAGCCTCAACATCCGCAGCCACCACTCCACAAGAGACTCAAGCCTCATCGTCAACAACGCACCCATGAGTCTCAAACATGCAGCCTTAGCACCAACCAATGTGAAGGAGGATAATAAACCTTTTGCTTCAGCCAAAAAGAAAACTCCACCATGATAGCCAAGATCAAGATATCTTAATAGTATCAAAATGTGGGTGGAAAAGAAGCTACTTGTAGCTCAAGGCTACTTTGAAGGTGCGAATCCAATTTGGGTGCCTCGACAATCAAAGCCTCTTCCTCGTGGTGGGTGAAACTCAAAGGCCAAAGAAGAATAAAAGTACTTTGCAATGTCTTCCACAAAAGTCTATGCGAGTTGCTCAAACAAGTATAGGTACAAAAAAGATTACTACAAGCTCAAGGGTACTACCAGGGTAATACCAGAGCTTGAATTCCCAAGCGCATCAAGAATTTACCTAAGCCTACATAAAGAAAGAAACCTCAACACCAAAAGCATCAACCACCAATTCATAATGTTCATCAAAGATGGGTGCCTATGCACGTGCTTCAAGAACAAGGATATTATGATGGAAATCCCATCATATGATTGCTAAGATCGAATAAAGTGACGAAAGCCTCACCACTAACTTCAATTCTAAGAACTTCACCTAAAGTTTGACAAGAATGGAGGCCCAAGTAATACCAAGCAAGCCACTCAACCCCTCTCGTGCATAAAGTGAAGAAAGCCTCACCACCACTAACTTCAATTCTAAGAACTTCACCTAAAGTTTGACAAGAATAGAGGCCCAAGTAATACCAAGCAAGCCACTCAACCCCTCTCGTGCATAAAGTGAAGAAAGCCTCACCACTAACTTCAATTCTAAGAACTTCACCTAAAGTTTGACAAGAATGGAGGCCCAAGTAATACCAAGCAAGCCACTCAACCCCTCTCGTGCATAGAACACATACACAAGAGCTTGCATGTTCAGTCAACACCAATGGGGCAACCAATCAGAAGCTCTACCTACTGCCTCGACAACACTTGAGCCACAAATTCAAGAATCAATCCCCACATTTGCACGGAGACTTATGTACACATCAAATATGTACACATCAAGGACAAACTCACAATGCTATTTTCACCCCTCTGGATAAGAAGCATGAGTGTAGAAGCTACATGGCAGACATAAGAACCTATTCTCTCAAAAAGGAGAGAAGCCATAAAACCTATTGCTCGCAAGGTGGTAGCAAAAAAAAAAAACAAAAACAAAAACAAAAAGACAAAAACACAAGGGAGTCACACAAATGGCCTACCTAAAAAAGGTAGCATATCATAAGAAACTCCCAATGATCGTCAAATAGACAATATATTTTTGTTAAGCTTATAGCTTACTATACTTTTGGCTAAGTTAATGTAGCAGCTGCTCCATGTGTACATATCCATACTCATGCACTGGAGGACATCGGCACCAAAGCTTCATCATCTTGAAAACTTTCCAAGTACATCTCTAGATGGGGGGCCATGGTGGGTGAAAGCCTGGTCGATGTTACAATCCATCACCTAGAATTTTCCTTCAAATTGCAAACCTCTCCAAATGAAGACTTGAGTCTTCACAACACATTGATCTCTTTTCCTTAGCGAATATGATAACCTCGCAACAAGTCACGTAATTCTTTCATACCTCACCAATAAGTGGTTACTTCAACACGCAGCGGCTCAATAAGAGTCTATTTCACTCATTTCATGTACTTCATGTATATCTACTTCATAGAATACTTACATATACATAAAAGCTTAAAAAGTACATGGGAAGAAACATACAAGAACAGGTCCTACTCAATAACATTTGACAAGAATCCTACCACAAAAAGGGACATCATCAAAGGCCAAATTCTTCAAGTGATGAATGTCACTTCAATGAATTAGATGAGGAACTGAGAATCACAATCTCGTTCTGACGATTTTTTCTACGTTCCTCTAGATCGTTCCTTCTCTTCTCCCCCATTATTAACATCTCTTAGTTTTCCAATTAGGACAAATAACATGTAACTCTGCTTATGATTTCCAAAAACAAAGTGAGCAAAAAATATACTCACAAAAAAACGCTCATAAAAATATAAAAATGCCCTCACACTAAATAAAAATCTACACCCCTGTTAGGAATGCCGGCCAATAACTAACCTTCTCATTTTATAACTAGCCTTTCTCATTTCTTTTGGAGGAATAAGGACCATTGAACGTCACTCAACATCAAAAGGCATCAACAAAGCTTGTCAATTCTCCCCACAAAAATGTCTTCAACACGATGATTAGCATCAGGAAGGAAAAATGTTAACCCATTTCTAGGGTTAACAAGAGCTACTGTCATTATCTTACATCAAGGAAAAATGTTAACCCATTTCTAGGGTTAACAAGAGCTACTGTCATTATCTTACATCAAGGAATCAAGGAAGACAAACCAAACATTCAAGATATGAAGCAAGGGTGCCCAAACCTACAACTTGGACACGGGCGCTCATAATTGTCCGGACAGAATACTTATGGCGATTTTCGCTTTAAAAGCGTGTGTAGCAAGTTACGATGAAATCCCAAGTGATGTACTTCATGGATATATCATGAGAGTAGTCAATGTAATAGCATTAGGCCTCTTATAAGCCTAAAGTGCCCGGCCGGCCACAGTTTAAGTGAGTGCAAATACTTATGTGGCATGTATATAGGTGAAGATATCTCATAATGCAAAGAACTCTCTCATTGTGCAATTGAGTGTAGCTCTTGCTAATCCTCTTATTTGCTAATCTATGTCTAATGCATGCTAGTGAGTGTGTGTGTTTGAGTGAAGTGAGGTGAGAGGAGGGACGAGGGCCGACGAGTGCATGTATTGCAACACAGCGGTGTGACAACGCACGCGGGAGGCTATGCCGAAAACGCTACTCAAGGAGTGGTGGATCTCAAGGTTACAAGCTCGGCCATAGAAAAGATCCACACGACAGTTGCAGTTTGCCAGGTAATCTTCTTGTTGGATGTGTGTTTTGACAAGGGTTTGGGTTAGCCATAATAGTCGAGGAGTTGGTTGGGGTTTTGCAGGGGGTGGCGAGGTGTGGCAGCTCCATGGTGGCCGAGTCCATAAGGGCATCAACATTCCTCCTGATGGCACTAGCTACCAGCTTAGAGGGTGGGGGTGAAGGGTGGCTTGCATGGGCTTCGGCTTGCAGTTGGGCATCCTTCTGGAAAAGGGTTTCATCTACCACCTGTTTGTACTTACTGAAAGAAAGTCGAAGGCGGTTGCCTTTGTCCTCGGCCTATGCAGCTCTCCTCCCGAGCTCTTGGGCTTCGTTGTGGGAAAGGGAAATGGATTGGGTGGCCCACTGTGTAGCCTCTTGGACAGCTTGCAGTTGTTGGTTGGAGCTTGGTGATTGTTGGTGAGAGTGGCCGAGGGTAGCCTCTCGGTCTTCAAGGCTGCATGCAGCTATTGGTTGGTGATGGTTACCTCTTGGAGGGTTTCTTGTGTTTGCTCTGATGGTGGTCAGCCTTGGCCAAGAGCATCTGCTATTGGGTGGCTGTCACTTGTTCTTGTTGTTGTCATTACATATAATCTGTCATGGAGGAGACAAGCTTGCGGGTAAGGTTGGAAAACCCTTGGGCGAAATCAGGTATGGCGACATGTGTTGATTGGATTCCCTCAAAGTAGGTGGCTTGGGACGGAATGGAAATGGCCCACATGGACCTAGCACAACGTATCCATTGTGTGCCTTTGAGAGGAGGATGGAGATGCAGGGCCTTCTTCAGGGGGAAAAGTCGGGGGCAAAGAGGGAAAGTAGTGGCCACTGAAGCTGGGTTTTTTGATGAGATTTCTCATCGAAGAACTGGATCGTGTGACGGATATCCTCCTCTTTCTATGCCTTAGGCCGAGCTTCTTCCTCCTGTTCAACTTTGAGTTACGCCTTAGCCATAGTAGCAGCTTGGTGGTGGGCATCCTCCTGTTGTGGGGTCTCAACGTGATCGAGTTTGGGGGGCAGTGTTATATGTACATTATGTGTGCTATGTTATATACACATTATGTGTACATATACTAGGAGGCTAACCCACATTAGGCTTGTGAGCATGGGAGCATGGGAACAAGCTCTAGTGGAGCATGGGTTAGTACTAACCTTAAGGGTTAAGGTTAGGGTCAGGCATCCAAGGGTCACACATGGGAAATGGAAAGTCAAGAGTCACTTGAGGCCCCTCCTATATAATAGAGGCATGGGGCACACTCAAGGGGGCTTGGGGGCTTGGAGGTTTGGGCTCCATGAGGCCAAGGCTATGTTATGCTCTCTTGTGTAGAGGTTCATATCTACTCTTCTACCATTACACACTTTAGCTACATGCTATTGGATTGGAGTTATACCTCTTGATGGTATGGGACATCAAGGTAGAGGTATGATGTATTTTATTATTATTCATGTGTGCATCCCTTGGGCTCGGGGGTGGTTGGGTGGTTGAGTTTATGCATGTTTATGCATAACAATTATCTAGAGAGATCTTAGGGTTTTAACAGTGGTATCAGAGCAATCTCTATTTAATTGTTGATTTTTTTAGTAAATTTTAATATTTACTAATAAAATATTAATTTTTATTGATTTGTGTTGATGAATTGCACGTGGATCATCGATTTGGTGATTGGAACGTGTGTAACTACAATTCAATGGACGAATTGACGTTGCGGGGAAATTCCGTGAGTTAATGCTATTTTTTTCTATTTTTTAATGGTTAAAATCAAGCATTAATGGAATTTTTTACAAAAATACCATAAAGTTTATGGTGGATATTTTTGTAGAATGGATTCCCTGAATTTTTAGAAATTTTTTTCTAATTTTTTAGAAATTTTTTGAGCATTTTTATGATTAAAAATGTATTTTTATACATTTTTGCTGGTTTTTTCCGCGGGAATGCGATCAAATTTCTATCAATTTCTACTGAAATTCAGTAGGGGACAGTGTGTTGATGCATGAATTGCTCTCTCGTGTGCGTGGGGTTCTCTCCGCCTCTCAAATCTGATTTTTCTTTCTCTTTTTCGGGTGAAAAATCTCTTTAAAATGATTTTTTTAAACATTAATCATAATTAATAATAATTATGATTAAAGAAAGTTTAATTAAAAACTTTAATCATGGATTAAAGTAATCTGTGATTAACAGAGGGGAGAAGAAAGAGATTGGAAGGAAGAAGAGGGAGAGGAAAGAGGGGAGAAGAAGGAGAGGAGGGAGGAGGGAGTTTTCACTCCCTCTCTCACAGTTCCACGCGCAGGCGAGGGGGGGGGGTGCGCTGTAGCCGGGCGAAAAAAATCGCCCCCCCTTAGAAAAAAACCAATTCCATGCAAAGCTTTAAAAAGCTTATTTTTTATTTTATTTTTTTAAAAATGAGTTTTTTATATTTTAAAAAAAGCTTTTGGAGATTTTTCAAGGAAAAAGCTTGGGAAAAAAGCCTGAAAAATACTGAAAAATTTGAGATTTGAGGGAAAAATTTTCTGAAATTTCTTTCTTGAAAATTTTTGGCTTTTCATCTTCCGAAAAACCTTTGGCTTTCCGTTTTCTCGAAACCTTTTGGCTTTCCGAATTCCGGAAAAACTTTTGATCTTTCGTATTCCGGAAACCTTTGACCTTTCACATTCCGATTTTTTTTGTCTTTTCATTTTCCCAAAGCTTTTGGCTTTCCGTATTCCGGGAAAACCATTGGAATTCCGAAATTTTTTGACCGTTCGTATTCTAAATGCGTTCGAGGTAATTTAAAAATTTTTAAAAATTCCTAAAAATTAGTGGAAAATTAGACAAAGGTTATTTTAAATTTCGAAAAAATGTGGAGTTGGTGTTTGGCATGTGGTGTGTCCATTCGGGCACCCATGACCATTCAAATTCCTTTAAAATTATATTTTTTGACCCAGAAAATTAGAAAAATCCATTAAAATTGAAAATTTTCATTGGATTTGAGAATTGTCGGACGGAATTGGAAATTTCTTGAACGATGGGATTCTTAGGGAAAATTAGAAAATTTTTAGAAATTATTTTTAGAAATCCTAAAAATTGGTATTTTTTAAATATCATTGGTATTTTGGTAAATTTATTTGCTAAAAATTTTCTGGAAAAATATAGGTTTGGAATGCCATAGGATAGGTTTGGTGGAATTCAAAATTATTATATTTTGAGGCCCTGCAAAATTTGGAAAAATTAGAAAAAAATCATGATAATTTTTTTTAAGTTTAATGTTGAAGTACGTTTTCTTGTACTGACATTAGATAGATGCAGGTTATTCGCATATTATTAATACGATTATATCTCGTATTAATGGATATTTATGTTTGGATTAATTCTAAACGATGTATTCATGATTTTTTACCATTGTTTAGCCATTCTTTTTGGACATGTTCCTTAATTTCTTTTGATGGCTATAATTTTCGTTCAAAGTGTGTTTCACCTTTGACATTTTTCCATGATAATTTATTTTGGCACTTACTAAAGTGTGGATTGTGCTTAATTTCTTAAGCCTAAGACAAACTCTATCATGGGTTAGTTGATCGGTTTGTTTTGGTGGATTTTTATTGGATGTTTTCTAAGTTTTATATGGACTCATCACGCTCTGCCTAGATCACTTATGTCTAGGGTTTTCTTATTGAGTGCTACACACATGTGTTTCACTTTCTTACTTTGGAGTTTTATTTGAACAACACAATGTTCATATACTCTGGATTGATGAGTTGGCCACCAATTTTAATGCTTCTTTTGGCATGATTTATGTCCATTAGATGGTATGCATTGATTTTTATGACCAACTATGGTTTTTATGGATTTGAGGAGCTTCTATGCTTTTATCCATGGTTTTATAAGGATTTTTTGATCTTTTGAATAAATACATGTGCTTTGAAGGTAGCATTTGCCTTCGTTTTTTGCATGTAATTTTGGAGTATATTTTTGTACTCTTGTACATATTCCAACTCGGATGCCTAGTTGCTTATATATCTAGGTGAGTTATTTTTCTACCCTAACTTTATTGTGTTTTGGGTAGTTATCATTAGAAAGGCGCCAATTATTCAATTTCTTTTCTAATGATATACTCAGAAGGATTTAATCCTTGATGTAGTCTCAAGTATATAGAGACAGGTTTAGTATGTGAAAGTTTGGATAAGGCCATCTTATTCCTTTTATACAGGATTTTATTCATATTTCCTAGACGGCATACTAGGGAGTTTCAAATTGTTAAGGTATGTATGGGTGGTATCATGGTGGTATGGGACGCTAGGGATCCCTCACATATATTATCTTATGGGATAATTTGGGCTCAAGATTGTTGCTTTGCTTACATCACTTAGCATGTTGACCTCAACATTCAAAGACAATCTTATTTTCTAAATTCACTAGAAGTTATAGTGTGGGCATTCTCTAGATAAACTTCTTTTATCTATAGCCTGTATGTTATGATGAGGGTAATCTCATCGGCATTTTCACTTGTTGAAATCTCTTTCTTTAGAGTTCAAACAAGTTTATCTTGTTGTGTTCGGATAAGGAAATTTGGATTCAAGGGGGCTTGGAGGCTAGGAAACTTGAGGCTTATGCTATGGTCTCTTGTGTAGAGATCCATATCCACTCATCTACCATTTCACACTATAGCTACATGCTATTGGATTGGAGTTATACCTCTTGATGGTATGGGACATCAAGGTAGAGGTATGATGTATTTCATTTATGATTCATGTGTGCATCCCTTGGGCTCGGGGGTGGTTGGGTGGTTGAGTTTATGCCTGATTTATGCATTTTTATGCATAACAATTACCTAGAGAGATCTTAGGGTTTTAACAGTGGTATCAGAGCAAACTCTATTTAATTGTTGATTTTTTTAGTAAATTTTAATATTTACTAATAAAAATATTATGTTGTTGATTTGTGTTGATGAATTGCACGTGGATCATCGATATGGTGATTGGAACGTGTGTAACTACAATTCAATAAAGGAATCAACGTTGCAGGGAAATACCGTGAGTTAATGCTATTTTTCCCTATTTTTTATGGTTAAAATCGAGCATTAATGGAATTTTTTACAAAAATACCATAGAGTTTATGGTGGATATTTTTTGTAGAATGGATTCCCTGAATTTATAGAATTTTTAGAAATTTTTTCCTAATTTTTTAGAAATTTTTTGAACATTTTTATGATTAAAAATATATTTTTATACATTTTTTGCAGGTTTTTTCCGCGGGAATGCGATCAAATTTCTGTCAATTTTCTACTGAAATTCAGTAGGGGACAGCGTGTTGATGCATAAATTGCTCTCCCGTGTGCGTGGGGTCCTCTCCGCCTCTCAAATCTGATATTTCCTTCATTTTTCCGTGAAATTTCTCTTAAAAAGGAATTTTTTAAATTAAACATTAATCATAATTAATGGTAATTATGATTAGGAGTTTAATTAAAAATCTTAATCAAAGTTTAAGCTAATCTCTCTGATTAAAAAAGAGAGAGAGAGAGAAGAGATGGGAGTAGAAAGTTGGAAAGGGAGAGGAGAGGGTGGAGAGAAGAGATTCCTCTCTCTCTCACAGATCCACGCGCAGGCGACCGGGGGGGGGGGGGGCTGCGCTTCAGAGCCGGGCAAAAAAAAATCGGCCCCCCCCTAAAAAAATCAAATTGGCTATAAGCCAATAAAGCTTATTTTTTTCATTTTTTTTTAAAAATGAGTTTTTTATTTTTAAAAAAAGTTTTTGAATTTATTTCAAAAAAAAGCTTGGAAAAAGCCTGGAAATTACTGGAAATTGCTGGATTTGAGAAAAAAAATCTCTAAAAATTTCTTCTTGAAAACTTTTGGCTTTTCAACTTCCGGAAAACCTTTGGCTTTCCGTTTTCCTGAAACCTTTTGGCTTTCCGAATTCCGGGAAAATTTTTGACCTTCCGTATTCCGGAAACTTTTGACCTTTCACATTCTGATTTTTTTTGTCTTTTTATTTTCCCAAAACTTTTGGCTTTCCGTATTCCGGGAAAACCGTTGGAATTCCGAAATTTTTTGACCGTTCGTATTCTAAATGCGTTCGGGGTAATTTAAAAATTTTTAAAAATTCTTGAAAATTAGATAAAGGTTATTTTAAATTAGTGGAAAATTAGATAAAGGTTATTTTAAATTTTTGAAAAATGTGGGGTTTGTGTTTGGCATGTGGTGTGTCCATTCGGGCACCCGTGACCATTCAAATTCCTTTAAAATTATATTTTTTGACCCAAAAAATTAGAAAAATCCATTAAAATTGAAAATTTTCATTGGATTTGAGAATTGTCGGGAGGAATTGGAAATTTCGTGAACGATGGGATTCTCAGGGAAAATTAGAAAATTTCTAGAAATTATTTTTAGAAATCCTAAAAATTAGTATTTTTTAAATATCAATAGTATTTTTTAAATATCAATGGTATTTTGGCAAATTTATTTATTTGCTAAAAAGTTTCTGGAAAAATATAGGTTTGGAATGCCATAGGATAGGTTTGGTGGAATTCAAAATTATTATATTTTGAGGTCCTGCAAAATTTGGGAAAATTAGAAAAAAATCATGATAATTTTTTTTTTCGAGGGTTATTTAATGTTGAAGTACGTTTTCTTGTACTGACATTAGATAGATGCGGGTTATTTGCATATTATTATTAATATGATTATACCTCGTATTAATGGATATTTATGTTTGGATTAATTCTAAACGATGTATTCATGATTTTTTACCATTATTTAGCCATTCTTTTTGGACATGTTCCTTAATTTCTTTTGATGGCTATAATTTTCGTTCAAAGTGTGTTTCACCTTTGACACTTTTCCATGATAATTTATATTGCACTTATTAAAGTGTGGATTGTGCTTAATTTCTTAAGCCTAAGACAAACTCTATCATGGGTTAGTTGATCGGTTTATTTTGGTGGATTTCTATTGGATGTTTTCCAAGTTTTATATGGACTCATCAGTTTCTGCCTAGATCACTTGTGTCTAGGGTTTTTTTTATTGAGTGCTACACACATGTGTTTCACTTTCTTACTTTGGAGTTTTATTTGAACAACACAACGTTCATATACTTTGGATTGATGAGTTGGCCCCACCAATTTTAATGCTTCTTTTGGCATGATTAAACGTCCATTAGATGGTATGCATTGTTTTTTATGATCAACTATGTTATTTATGGATTGAAGGAGCTTCTATGCTTTTATCCATGGTTTTATAAGGATCTTTTGATCTTTTGAATAATTACATGTGCTTTGAAGGTAGCATTTGCCTTCATTTTTTGCACATAATTTTGGAGTATATTTCTTATACTCTTGTATATATTCCAACTCGGATACCTAGTTACTTATATATCTAGGTGAGTTATTTTTCTACCCTAACTTTATTGTGTTTTGGGTAGTTATCATTAGAAAGGCGCCAATAATTCAATTTCTTTTCTAATGATGTACTCAGAAGGATTTATTCCTTGATGTAGTCTCAAGTCTATAGAGACAGGTTTAGTATGTGAAAGTCTGGATAAGGCCATCTTATTCCTTTTATACAGGATTTTATTCATATTTTCCTAGACGGCATACTAGGGAGTTTCAAATTGTTAAGGTATATATGGGTGGTATCATGGTGGAATGGGACGCTAGGGATCCCTCACATATATTATCTTATGGGATAATTTGGGCTCAAGATTGTTGCTTTGCTTACATCACTTAGCATGTTGATCTCAACATTCAAAGACAATCTTATTTTCTAAATTCACTAGAAGTTATAGTGTGGGCATTCTCTAGATAAACATCTTTTATCTATAGCCTACATGTTTTGATGAGGGTAATCTCATCGGCATTTTCACTTGTTGAAATCTCTTTCTTTAGAGTTCAAACAAGTTTATCTTGTTGTGTTCGGATAAGGAAATTTGGATTCTTCCTTTGTTGGCATTTCTTTCTCTAGTTCCGTACTTTAGGTGATTTACAAAATCAACCTGATAGGTTTACGGATGGACATATGTAACTCATCGAGACGTTGATGACTCTCTATGTTGTTATGGGTAACTCGAGACGTCGATTATTCCATATGCAAATGTGGGTATGTCGGGGCACCGATGAATCCCTGGTTTCTGCTGTTATAATGCCACGCTTTCCTACTTTATTCCGAAAGGTTTACAATGAGGAAGTTACTTTGAATGTGAATTGCTCTGATCATCTGCAGTCTGATGGAAAAACAGAGTGTATGAATCACATTATAGTGTATATGCTTCGTGCATATGTCTCTAGAAAATCATCATATTGGGAAATATTCCAATGATGGAATTTGCCTATAACAGTTTTAAATATATGGCTATTGGTTTTAGTCCGTACATACTTATGTATGGGTATTAACCCAGGGCACCTATTGATGTCGATCTTAAGGACATCGAGCTTGATGCATCGAGGGATTTCTTGCGAGATATGCAGGAAATGCTGATCGAAGCTCGGGATTCTATCAGGAGTGCTCACGATAGGGCACGGTTTTATGCTGATAGGGGACGCTCATCTCGGTCTTTTGAACCAGGAGCGTTGGTTTATTTTAATGTCCCTAAAGATTCTCAGACTTTGTCAATGGAAAATGCTCGAGTTTATCTCCTAGATATTGTGGTCCATTTCGAGTTATATATCGGATTGGCACAGTTGCGTATGAACTAAAACTACCTCCAATTATTAGAGTTCATCCAGTCTTTCATATCGATAGATTGAAAGGGAAACTGGGAGGTGAGGATGACACAGTTACTCCTCAAGAACTCGTTGAAGTCGATGAATTATCCTATGTTCCACATAAACCTGATAAGGTACTTGAATTCAGGGAAAGGAAACTTTGTAGTTGACTAATCCCTGAGGTTAAAATTAGGTGGAAAGATAGGAAAATTGAGAATTCAACTTGGGAGTTGGTTGAGATTGTTCAGTGCAGTTCTCCTCCTTTTCATTGCAAGAGTGCAATGTTTTGAGAGAGGGGAAGTATGTTATATGTACATTATGTGTGCTATGTTATATACACATTATGTGTGCATATACTAGGAGGCTAACCCACATTAGGCTTGTGAGCATGGGAGCATGGGAACAAGCTCTAGTGGAGCATGGGTTAGGACTAACCTTAAGGGTTAAGGTTAGGGATAGGCATCCAAGGGTCACACATGAGAAATGGAAAGTCAAGAGTCACTTGAGGACCCCCCTATATAATAGGGGCATGGGGCACACTCAAGGGAGCTTGGGGGGCTAGGAAACTTGAGGCTTATGCTATGGTCTCTTGTGTAGAGATCCATATCTACTCATCTACCATTTCACACTTGAGGCTTATGCTATGGTCTCTTGTGTAGAGATCCATATCTACTCATCTACCATTTTACACTATAGCTACATGCTATTGGATTGGAGTTATACCTCTTGATGGTATGGGACATCAAGGTAGAGGTATGATGTATTTCATTATTATTCATGTGTGCATCCCTTGGGCTCGGGGGTGGTTGGGTGGTTGAGTTTATGCCTGATTTATGCATGTTTATGCATAACAATTATCTAGAGAGATCTTAGGGTTTTAACAGTGGTATCAGAGCGATCTCTATTTAATTATTGTTGTTGATTTTTTTTAGTAAATTTTAATATTTACTAATAAAATGTTATCTTTTGTTGATTTGTGTTGATGAATTGCACGTGGATCATTGATATGGTGATTGGAACGTATGTAACTACAATTCAATGGACGAATCGACGTTGTGGGGGAATACCGTGAGTTAATGCTATTTTTTTCTATTTTTTATGGTTAAAATCGAGCATTAATGGAATTTTTTACAAAAATACCATAAAGTTTATGGTGGATATTTTTGTAGGATGGATTCCCTGAATTTCTAGAAATTTTAGAAATTTTTCCTATTTTTTAAAGGAAATTTTTTGAGCATTTTTATGATTAAAAATGTATTTTTATACATTTTTACGGGTTTTTTCGGCGGGAATGCGATCAAATTCTGTCAATTTCTGCTGAAATTCAATAGGGGACAGCGTGTTGATGCATGAATTGCTCTCTTGTGTGCGTGGGATTCTCTCCGTCTCTCAAATCTGATTTCGGGTGAAAAATCTCTTTAAAATGATTTTTTAAAGCATAAATCATAATTAATCATAATTATGATTAAAAAGGTTTAATTAAAATCTTTAATCAAAGATTAAGCTAATCTCTCTCTGATTAAGAGAGAGAGAGAGAAGAGATTGGAGGAGAGATGAAAATGGAGAGGAAAGGGAGAAGAGAGGGGAAAAGAGAGAATCCATCTCTCTTCTCCCCCTCTTCTCTCATCTCTCAGGCTTTCCATGCGCACACGACGGGGCGCTGGCCGGGGCGAAAAAATCGCCCCCCCTTAAAAAAATCAAATTGGCTATAAGCCAATAAACCTTTTTTATTAATTTTTTTTTCATTTTTTTAAAAAATGAGTTTTTTATTTTTTTTAAAAAAGCTTTTTGAATTTATTTCAAAAAAAGCTTGGAAAAAGCCTGGAAATTACTGAAAAATTTGGGATTTAAGGATAAAATTCTCTGAAAATTCTCTGAAAATTTTTGGCTTTTCATCTTCTGGAAAACCTTTGGCTTTCCGAATTCCGAAAAAACTTTTGACCTTCCGTATTCCGGAAACTTTTGACCTTTCACATTCCGATTTTTTTGTCTTTTTATTTTCCCAAAACTTTTGGCTTTCCGTATTCTAGGAAAACTGTTGGAATTCTGAAATTTTTTGACCGTTCGTATTCTAAATGCGTTCGGGGTTGATTAAAAATTTCAAAAAATTCTTGAAAATTAGTGAAAAATTAGACAAAGGTTATTTTAAATTTCAGAAAAATGTGGGGTTGGTGTTTGGCATGTGGTGTGTCCATTCGGGCGCCCATGACCATTCAAATTCCTTTAGAATTATATTTTTTGACCCAAAAAATTAGAAAAATCCATTAAAATTAAAAATTTTCATTGGATTTGAGAATTGTTGGGTGGAATTGGAAATTTCATGAACGATGGGATTCTCAGAGAAAATTAGGAAATTTCTAGAAATTATTTTTAGAAATCCTAAAAATTGGTATTTTTTAAATATCAATGGTATTTTGGTAAATTTAATTGCTAAATTTTTTTGGAAAAATATAGGTTTGGAATGCCATAGGATAGGTTTGGTGGAATTCAAAATTATTATATTTTGAGGCCTTGTAAAATTTGGGAAAATTAGAAAAAAATCATGATAATTCTTTTTCTCAAGAATTTAATATTTTGGAGGGTTATTTAATGTTGAAGTACGTTTCCTCGTGCTGACATTAGATAGATGCGGGTTATTCGCATATTAATAATATTTTGGAGGGTTATTTAATGTTGAAGTACGTTTCCTCGTGCTGACATTAGATAGATGCGGGTTATTCGCATATTATTAATACGATTATACCTCATATTAATGGATATTTATGTTTGGATTAATTCTAAACGATGTATTCATGATTTTTTACCATTGTTTAGCCATTCTTTTTGGACATGTTCTTTAATTTCTTTTGATGGCTATAATTTTCGTTCAAAGTGTGTTTCACCTTTGACATTTTTCCATGATAATTTATTTTGGCACTTACTAAAGTGTGGATTGTGCTTAATTTCTTAAGCCTAAGACAAACTCTATCACATGGGTTAGTTGATCGGTTTATTTTGGTGGATTTCTATTGGATGTTTTCCAAGTTTTATATGGACTCATCAGGTTCTGTCTAGATCACTTGTGTCTAGGGGTTTTCTTATTGAGTGCTACACACATGTGTTTCACTTTCTTACTTTGGAGTTTTATTTGAACAACACAACGTTCATATACTCCGGATTGATGAGTTGGCCACCAATTTTAATGCTTCTTTTGGCATGATTTATGTCCATTAGATGGTATGCATTGATTTTTATGATCAACTATGGTTTTTATGGATTTGAGGAGCTTCTATGCTTTTATCCATGGTTTTATAAGGATCTTTTGATCTTTTGAATAAATACATGTGCTTTGAAGGTAGCATTTGCCTTCATTTTTTGTACGTAATTTTGGAGTATATTTCTTGTACTCTTGTACATATTCCAACTCGGATACCTAGTTGCTTATATATCTAGGTGAGTTGATTTTTCTACCTTAACTTTATTGTGTTTTGGGTAGTTATCATTAGAAAGGTGCCAATAATTCAATTTCTTTTCTAATGATGTACTCAGAAGGAGTTATTCCTTGATGTAGTCTCAAGTATATAGAGACAGGTTTAGTATGTGAAAGTCTGGATAAGGCCATCTTATTCCTTTTATACAGGATTTTATTCATATTTCCTAGACGGCATACTAGAGAGTTTCAAATTGTTAAGGTATGTATGGGCGGTATCATGGTGGTATGGGACGCTAGTGATCCCTCACATATATTATCTTATGGGATAATTTGGGCTCAATATTGTTGCTTTGCTTACATCACTTAGTATGTTGACCTCAACATTCAAAGACAATCTTATTTTCTAAATTCACTAGAAGTTATACTGTGGGCATTCTCTAGATAAATTTCTTTTATCTATAGCCTACATGTTTTGATGAAGGTAATCTCGTCGGCATTTTCACTTGTTGAAATCTCTTTCTTTAGAGTTTAAACAAGTTTATCTTGTTGTGTTCGGATAAGGAAATTTGGATTCTTCCTTTGTTGGCATTTCTTTCTCTAGTTCCGTACTTTATGTGATTTATATAGTCAACCTGATTGTTTACGGATGGACATATGTGACTCATCGAGACACTGATGACTCTTTATGTTGATATGGGTAACTCGAGACGTCGATTATTCCATATGTAGATGTGGGTATGTCGGGGCGCCGATAAATCCATGGTTTCTGCTGTTATAATGCCATGTTTTCCTACTTTATTCCCAATGGTTTACAACGAGGAAGTTACTTTGAATGTGAATTGCTCTGATCATCTGCAGTCTGATGGGCAAACAGAGTGTATGAATTAGATTGTAGGGGATATGCTTCGTTCATATGTCTCTAGAAAATCATCATATTAGGAAATATTCTAATGATGGAATTTGCCTATAAAACAGTTCTAAATTTACGGTTATTATTTTTTAGTTCGTGCATACTTATGTATGGGTATCAACCCAGGGCACCTATTGATGTCGGTCTTAAGGACATCGAGCTTGATGCATCGAGGGATTTCTTGCGAGATATGCAGGAAATTCTGACCGAAGCTCGAGATTCTATCAGGAGTGCTCATGATAGGGCACGGTTTTATCTCAACCACCCAACCACCCCCGAGCCCAAGGGATGCACACATGAATAATAATGAAATACATCATACCTCTACCTTGATGTCCCATACCATCAAGAGGTATAACTCCAATCCAATAGCATGTAGCTAAAGTGTGAAATGATAGAAGAGTAGATATGAATCTCTACACAAGAGAGCATAACATAGCCTTGGCCTCATGGAGCCCAAACCTCCAAGCCCCCAAGCTCCCTTGAGTGTGCCCCATGCCCCTATTATATAGGAGGGCCCTCAAGTGACTCTTGACTTTCCATTTCTCATGTGTGACCCTTGGATGCCTGACCCTAACCTTAACCCTTAAGGTTAGTCCTAACCCATGCTCCACTAGAGCTTGTTCCCATGCTCCACTAGAGCTTGTTCCCATGCTCCCATGCTCACAAGCCTAATGTGGGTTAGCCTCCTAGTATATGCATACATAATGTGTATATAACAAAGCACACATAATGTACATATAACATACTTCCCCTCTCTCAAAACATTGCACTCTTGCAATGAAAAGAAGGAGAACTGCGCTGAACAATCTCAACTGACTCCCAAGTCGAATTCTTAATTTCCCTATCTTTCCACCTAATTTTAACTTCAGGGATTAGTCAACTACAAAGTTTCCTTTCCCTGAATTCAAGTACCTTATCAGGTTTATATGGAACATAGGATAATTCATCGACTTCAACGAGTTCTTGAGGAGTAACTATGTCATCATCACGTCCCAGTTTCCCTTTCAATCTATCGATATGAAAGACTGGATGAACTTTAACAATTGGAGGTAGTTTTAGTTCATACGCAACTGTGCCAATCCGATATATAACTCGAAATGGACCACAATATCTAGGAGATAAACTCGAGCATTTTCCATTGACAAAGTCTGAGAATCTTTAGGGACATTAAAATAAACCAACGCTCCTGGTTCAAAAGACCGAGATGAGCGTCCCCTATCAGCATAAAACCGTGCCCTATCGTGAGCACTCCTGATAGAATCCCGAGCTTCGATCAGCATTTCCTGCATATCTCGCAAGAAATCCCTCGATGCATCAAGCTCGATGTCCTTAAGACCGACATCAATAGGTGCCCTGGGTTAATACCCATACATAAGTATGTACGGACTAAAACCAATAGCCGTATATTTAAAACTGTTATAGGCTAATTCCATCATTGGAATATTTTCCAATATGATGATTGTCTAGAGACATATGCACGAAGCATATACACTATAATCTGATTCATACACTCTGTTTGCCCATCAGACTGCAGATGATCAGAGTAATTCACATTCAAAGTAACTTCCTCGTTGTAAACCTTTCGGAATAAAGTAGGAAAGCATGGCATTATAACAGCAGAAACCAGGGATTCATCGGTGCCCCGACATACCCACATCTGCATATGGAATAATCGACATCTCGAGTTACCCATATCAACATAGAGTCATCAACATCTCGAGATGAGTCACATATGTCCATCCGTAAACCTATCAGGTTGATTGTGTAAATCACCTAAAGTACGGAACTAGAGAAAGAAATGCCAATAAAGGAAGAATCCAAATTTCCTTATCCGAACACAACAAGATAAACTTGTTTGAACTCTAAAGAAAGAGATTTCAACAAGTGAAAATGCCGATGAGATTACCCTCATCATAACATGCAGGCTATAGATAAAAGAAGTTTATCTAGAGAATGCCCACACTATAACTTCTAGTGAATTTAGAAAATAAGATTGTCTTTGAATGTTGAGGTCAACATGCTAAGTGATGTAAGCAAAGCAACAATCTTGAGCCCAAATTATCCCATAAGATAATATATGTGAGGGATCCCTAGTGTCCCATACCACCATGATACCACCCATACATACCTTAACAATTTGAAACTCCCTAGTATGCCGTCTAGGAAAATATGAATAAAATCCTGTATAAAAGGAATAAGATGGCCTTATCCAGACTTTCACATACTAAACTTGTCTCTATATACTTGAGACTACATCAAGGAATAAATCCTTCTGAGTATATCATTAGAAAAGAAATTGAATAATTGGCGCCTTTCTAATGATAACTACCCAAAACACAATAAAGTTAGGGTAGAAAAATAACTCACCTAGATATATAAGCAACTAGGTATCCGAGTTGGAATATGTACAAGAGTACAAAAATATACTCCAAAATTACGTGCAAAAAACGAAGGCAAATGCTACCTTCAAAGCACATGTATTTATTCAAAAGATCAAAAGATTCTTATAAAACCATGGATAAAAGCATAGAAGCTCCTTCAATCCATAAATAACATAGTTGATCATAAAAAACAATGCATACCATCTAATGGACATTTAATCATGCCAAAAGAAGCATTAAAATTGGTGGGGCCAACTCATCGATCCAGAGTATATGAACGTTGTGTTATTCAAATAAAACTCCAAAGTAAGAAAGTGAAACACATGTGTGTAGCACTCCCTAGACACAAGTGATCTAGGCAGAACCTGATGAGTCCATATAAAACTTGGAAAACATCCAATAAAAATCCACCAAAATAAACCGATCAACTAACCCATGATAGAGTTTGTCTTAGGCTTAAGAAATTCAGCACAATCCACACTTTAATAAGTGCCAAAATAAATTATCATGGAAAAATGTCAAAGGTGAAACAACTTTGAACGAAAATTATAGCCATCAAAAGAAATTAAGGAACATGTCCAAAAAGAATGGCTAAACAATGGTAAAAAATCATGAATACATCGTTTAGAATTAATCCAAACATAAATATCCATTAATACGAGGTATAATCGTATTAAAAATATACGAATAACCCGCATCTCAGCACGAGGAAACGTACTTCAACATTAAATAACCCTTGAAAATATTAACTTCTCAAGAAAAAGAATTATCATGATTTTTTTTCTAATTTTTTCTAATTTTATAGGGCCTCAAAATATAATAATTTTGAATTTCACCAAACCTATCTTATGGCATTCCAAACCTATATTTTTTCAAAAAAAAATTAGCAATTAAATTTGCCAAAATACCATTGATATTTTAAAAATACCAATTTTTAGGATTTCTAAAAATAATTTCTAGAAATTTTCTAATTTTCCCTGAGAATCCCATCGTTCACGAAATTTCCAATTTCGCCCGACAATTCTCAAATCCAATGAAAATTTTCATTTTAATGGATTTTTCTAATTTTTTGGGTCAAAAAATATAATTTTAAAGGAATTTGAATAGTCACGGGCGCCCGAATGGACACACATGCCAAACACCAACCTCACATTTTCCTGAAATTTAAAATAACCTTTGTCTAATTTTCCACTAATTTTTAGAAATTTTTTAAAATTTTTAAATTACCCCGAATGCATTTAGAATACGAACAGTCAAAAAATTTTGGAATTCCAACGGTTTTCCCGGAATACGGAAAGCCAAAAGTTTTGGGAAAATGAAAAGACAAAAAAAATTCGGAATGTGAAAGGTCAAAGGTTTCCGGAATACGGAAGGTCAAAAATTTTTCCAGAATTCGGAAAGCCAAAAGGTTTCTGGAAAACGGAAAGCCAAAGGTTTTCCGGAAGTTGAAAAGCCAAAAATTTTCAAGAAGAAATTTTCAGAGATTTTTTTTCTCAAATCCAGCAATTTCCAGTAATTTCCAGGCTTTTTCCAAGCTTTTTTTTTTGAAATAAATTCAAAAGCTTTTTTTTTAATAAAAAAAACTCATTTTTCAAAAAAAAAGAAAAAAAAGAAAAAAATAAGCTTTATTGGCTTATAGCCAATTTGATTTTTTTAGGGGGGGGGCGATTTTTTTTCGCCCGGCTCTGCAGCGCAGCCCCCCCCCCCCCCGATCGCCTGCGCGTGGATCTGAGAGAGAGAGGAATCTCTTCTCTTCACCCTCTCCACCCTCTCCTCTCCCTTTCCAACTTTCTACTCCCATCTCTTCTCTCTCTCTTTGTTAATCAGAGAGATTAGCTTAAAGTTTGATTAAGTTTTTTTAAATTAAACTCCTAATCATAATTAACATTAATTATGATTAATGTTTAATTTAAAAAATTCCTTTTTAAGAGAAATTTCACGAAAAAATGAAGGAAATATCAGATTTGAGAGGTGGAGAGGACCCCACGCACACGGGAGAGCAATTTATGCATCAACACGCTGTCCCCTACTGAATTTTAGTAGAAAATTGACAGAAATTTGATCGCATTCACGCGGAAAAAACCCGCAAAAAAATGTATAAAAATATATTTTTAATCATAAAAATGCTCAAAAATTCCTTAAAAATTAAGAAAAAAATTCTAAAAATTCTAGAAATTCAGGGAATCCATTCTACAAAAATATCCACCATAAACTCTATGGTATTTTTGTAAAAAAATCCATTACTTCTTGATTTTAACCATAAAAAATAGGAAAAAATAGCATTAACTCACGGTATTCCCCTGCAACGTCGATTCGTCCATTGAATTGTAGTTACACACGTTCCAATCACCATATCGATGATCCACGTGCAATTCATCAACATAAATCAACAACATAATATTTTTATTAATAAATATTAAAATTTACTTAAAAAAATCAACAATTAAATAGAGATTGCTCTGATACCACTGTTAAAACCCTAAGATCTCTCTAGATAATTGTTATGCATAAACATGCATAAATCAGGCATAAACTCAACCACCCAACCACCTCTGAGCCCAAGGGATGCACACATGAATAATAATGAAATACATCATACCTCTACCTTGATGTCCCATACCATCAAGAGGTATAACTCCAATCCAATAGCATGTAGCTAAAGTGTGAAATGATAGAAGAGTAGATATGAACCTCTACACAAGAGAGCATAACATAGCCTTGGCCTCATGGAGCCCAAACCTGCAAGCCCCCCAAGCTCCCTTGAGTGTGCCCCATGCCCCTATTATATAGGAGGGCCCTCAAGTGTCGGTTACCCATAACAACATAGAGAGTCATCAACGTCTCAATGAGTTACATATGTCCATCCGTAAACCTATAAGGTTGATTTTGTAAATCACCTAAAGTACGGAACTAGAGAAAGAAATGCCAACAAAGGAAGAATCCAAATTTTCTTATCCGAACACAACAAGATAAACTTGTTTGAACTCTAAAGAAAGAGATTTCAACAAGTGAAAATGCCGATGAGATTACCCTCATCAAAACATGTAGGCTATAGATAAAAGATGTTTATCTAGAGAATGCCCACACTATAACTTCTAGTGAATTTAGAAAATAAGATTGTCTTTGAATGTTGAGGTCAACATGCTAAGTGATGTAAGCAAAGCAACAATCTTGAGCCCAAATTATCCCATAAGATAATATATGTGAGGGATCCCTAGCATCCCATTCCACCATGATACCACCCATACATACCTTAACAATTTGAAACTCCCTAGTATGCCGTCTAGGAAAATATGAATAAAATCCTATATAAAAGGAATAAGATGGCCTTATCCAGACTTTCACATACTAAACCTGTCTCTATATACTTGAGACTACATCAAGGAATAAATCCTTCTGAGTACATCATTAGAAAAGAAATTGAATTATTGGCGCCTTTCTAATGATAACTACCCAAAACACAATAAAGTTAGGGTAGAAAAATAACTCACCTAGATATATAAGTAATTAGGTATCCGAGTTGGAATATATACAAGAGTATAAGAAATATACTCCAAAATTATGTGCAAAAAACGAAGGTAAATGCTACCTTCAAAGCACATGTAATTATTCAAAAGATCAAAAGATCCTTATAAAACCATGGATAAAAGCATAGAAGCTCCTTCAATCCATAAATAACATAGTTGATCATAAAAAACAATGCATACCATCTAATGGACATTTAATCATGCCAAAAGAAGCATTAAAATTGGTGGGTCCAACTCATCAATCCAGAGTATATGAACGTTGTGTTGTTCAAATAAAACTCCAAAGTAAGAAAGTGAAACACGTGTGTAGCACTCAATAAAAAAAACCCTAGACACAAGTGATCTAGGAAGAACCTGATGAGTCCATATAAAACTTGGAAAACATCCAATAGAAATCCACCAAAATAAACCGATCAACTAACCCATGATAGAGTTTGTCTTAGGCTTAAGAAATTAAGCACAATCCACACTTTAATAAGTGCAAACAAAATTATCAGGGAAAATTGAGAATTCGACTTGGGAGTCGGTTGAGATTGTTCAGTGCAGTTCTCCTTCTTTTCATTGCAAGAGTGCAATGTTTTGAGAGAGGGGAAGTATGTTATATGTACATTATGTGTGCTATGTTATATACACATTATGTGTGCATATACTAGGAGGCTAACCCACATTAGGCTTGTGAGCATGGGAGCATGGGAACAAGCTCTAGTGGAGCATGGGTTAGGACTAACCTTAAGGGTTAAGGTTAGGGTCAGGCATCCAAGGGTCACACATGAGGAATGGAAAGTCAAGAGTCACTTGAGGGCCCTCCTATATAATAGGGGCATGGGGCACACTCAAGGGGGCTTGGAGGCTAGGAAGCTTGAGGCTTATGCTATGGTCTCTTGTGTAGAGATCCATATCTACTCATCTACCATTTCACACTATAGCTACATGCTATTGGATTGGAGTTATACCTCTTGATGGTATGGGACATCAAGGTAGAGGTATGATGTATTTCATTTATGATTCATGTGTGCATCCCTTGGGCTCGGGGGTGGTTGGGTGGTTGAGTTTATGCCTGATTTATGCATGTTTATGCATAACAATTATCTAGAGAGATCTTAGGGTTTTAACAGTTACGGACCCACCTATAGGTACTCGCGGGGGGTGTGAGGACGAGGCTCGTGGGGCGATGATGGTTTTGCTTTGTTGAAGGTCTAAGATTCTCCGACATCTTGTGGGCTTGTGGTTCTGTCTTATTAGAGGGCAACGCGAGGTACAAGTAGTTGGTTTTTCTAGGGTATTAATGGGAGAAGTGGATATTTGGGGAATCCACAGGGTTTTAGTACCCTCATAATCACCTTGGGCTATAAGGATCTTCTTGGGCACCCAGGAGTGAGGATTATTGGGTTGGGTGCAACGGGGCCAAATGTGTACCTGCAGTTTGTTAGTTGTATTAGTGGGGCTAGTAGTGGAAGTGGCTTGGGCTTGAGTTGCTACAGAGCTTGTTGGAGATGAGGCTTGGTGAGGTAATCGGGTGTTCCAGAGAGGGAGAGTCCTCTTTTTGGGTGGCATAGTTTTATGTGGGTTAGGGAGCAAGGTGGTTGGGTTTAGTGGAAGAGAGTGGTCGACTTGGGGCTTTTGGGACAAGGGATCGTCGTCTGTCAATCAAGACTGTAACTTGTCTCGTGACGCCAGTTGAGGGTTATCTTCCTTGCATCCTAATCAAACTAACATTAGTTGTGTCCCATCCATCCACGTCCTAGAAGGATCTCTTCATACATTGTTCCTACATGCATAACATATAACTTTCCTTCCAAGGGGCTATTGCCAATGTGAAATAGAATTTTAATTATGCCTAAACATTGGACTGAATGTGAAGCAGCAGTAGTGACCGTGGCCAGGGTGTCCATTAATGTTGGCCTCCCGAGGGAGTGCCATGTGTCATAGGACATCAGATTATGATTAGCTCCTATATTGAGACAAACGCTAATTTTTGTGTGAAACTTGTTAGGGTGGTCATTCTTAGCCACAACCACGTAGTTTTGACTTTCCAATCCTCTTAATTGAGGTCCACTACTTGGGTTTGCTTGCCTTTCTTTGGCTTCGCGTTGTGCCAATTCTTTCATTTCCTCGTGCTAATTTTTCTGCTATTTTTTGGAGGTGAATGGAATTAATGTATTTTGAGTGAGTGGGCCATAGTAGCGTTTTAGTTTGCTACCGTTGAAATAACATGCCATCTCGACGTCATCGAGTTTCGATGAGCATTGCGCCTTGTGGGGTTATTTCAATGACTAGGAAAGTTTCTAGTCCTCTATATTTGAGTTTCTTTTTGTGATTCTTCATGTTGTAGAGGAGGACCATATTGCCCTCACCCATTTCCTTGTCTTTAATTTGGTCATCAAACCATTTTTTACGCCTTAGCTTTTCTACAATCATGCCATACATAGATGTGATGTGTGTTTCATCAAGCCTTTCAAGTTCCAAAAGCCGACATCTCAGGATATTTCCCGTGAGTTTTTCCTGTACCGCTACTCTTAATCTGGGTACTAAGAATTCCATAGGCATAACAACTTCAATACCATAGGTTAAACTGAAGGGTGTTACATTTGTGGTTGGCTACTTTGTACGCTATGCTTTATGCGCCCAAAGCGGTGTTGGCAACTTTTGTTCCCAATCATTTTGGCTAGCCTCTACTATCTTGGTCAGGATAGCACATAGGATTTTATTCGTGCTTCCGGTTTGGCCATTGGCTTGGGGGTAGGAGTGGGAGGATTTCGTGTAAGTGACCAAGAATTCTTGTAGAACAAGAATTGTATAACTTCATTGATGAAATGTGTGCCATTGTCACACTCACAAGCTCAAGAGGGCACCCAAAACGAGTACACACTCGTAAAGGAATTCTTGTAGCAAGAATTGTATAACTTCAATGATGAAATGTGTGCCATTGTCACACTCACTAGCTCAAGAGGGCACCCAAAATGAGTGATCACACACTCATAAAGGAATTCAGCTTTATGGGTGGCTCTAGCTTCGACCCATTTTATGTAATAGTCTGTGGCCGCTATGATGTATCACACCTGAGTGTGTCAAGCCGTCGGACTAATGGGTCCTACAAAATCAATGCCCCCCTTCTCAAATGGTTTGTAAAAGGACGAGACTAGGTTCAGGGGCATTCTATCCTTAATTCATGCTAGTAGGATTTTTCGAGTAGTGATGTTTGCTACGACATGTCCCCCTGTTGTGTTTCTAGAGTGGGCTTGCTCTAAATGAGAAACATATTCGTTCTCTCGGACACAGCGTCTCATGATTATGTCTTTGCCTTGCTTGTATATATATACATACATACATACATACATACATATGTATGTATGTATGTATATATATATATATATATATATATATATATATATATATATATAGAGAGAGAGAGAGAGAGAGAGAGAGAGAGAGAGAGAGAGAGATTTAGATGATTCCATTGCCTTATAAATGCTATAGATATCTAAGTAGGGCTCCCCCTCAAGAATTGTTTTAAAGAAGAATCAATAGCTAGGTGCGAGAAGGCACTTTGGCACAAGTAGGGTTGTGCTACATGAAAGATCCCTACCCCCTCCCACGCAACAAATTCTGGGGTACTAGCAGTGGAAGTAGCACTTCTTGTGCAGGGTAGAGCCTCTCACTTGGGGTCTCTCCCACGGATATCCGGACATCTCCCACGGATATCTGGACAAGAGACTAATCCCTCAGTTCTTCCAAAACCGAATTCGACAAAACTTCCCTTGCCCAACAGACATAGGCAATTCCTCTGGGATATTTTGTTCTAACATAGTCAAGGTCTTCACTAACCAAACTGATCCAACCGAACTTGTAAGTCTCATGGTGGTCAGATCAAGGAAGAGACTTGCACTTGGATCATAGAATCCAACGCTTTTTTCCTCATCAAGAGGCACAGCCATTGATTCTTTTCCATAGAACAAGGGTTATCCGGGATTTACTTCAACTATCGTAATTTAACAGAATTGAGTCTCATTTTAGGGATCCATCAGTCCAGCCTAACCCCATCCAATCCCATGGGTTAGCCAACTGCCCAACCACTGTAGTGATAGGATCCATTTAGGAATTTGGTTATGTTTTGCCCTGGGTACATAGGAAAAGAGTTCCCAAGCCCCCTAGCCGACGCTTCAAGCAAATTTTAAGATAGTCACACCACTTACACACCCAAGATGAAATTGCCTGTTTCACAGATTCAGTTGCCTTCAAAATAATCTTTTAATGAAACCATAGTATCGCTGATCACATAATCCTCCAAAATATCTAGCTTGAATTCTAATTTCTAATCATTCCTTCATCGGTGTACCTATGGCATCATTGGTAACCAGAACGCTCACCACCTGTTCACTCAAGGGCCTTTTCAATAGTTCCTAGCTCATAGTACCCGGCAATATAATCACATAAGAAAATCCAGATGGACTCTCCGTTGAAGATCAGGAAGATCAACCAACATATCCATATAAAAGAGCCATGGACTCATCCGTTGAGAACCAGTAAGATCAATCAACCAGATCCATGCCCGAGTTCGAAAAACAGCTCTAACTCCTTATTCCATTTTCTCCCTCGACGCACACATGTGGGTATCTTCGGCGACCCAAAGCCCGAGTGCCGTATGGTCAGCACCCTCTAGGCTCCTTCTCGCAGGTCACCCAGCGCTTCACTCATAGGCCGCTTCCTTGGTCCCTCATCCCACTGCACCAGAAGCTCACCATTTAAACCAAACTGAGGCTGGTCAAGACCTCGGCCGACCTTGCTACGCGAGATGTCCTCCATTGACTCTCCGTCAGCTGTTGCAACTTTATCATTTAGGTCTCCACGCCCTTATTCACAAGATGGTAGAAATGCTTCCCCAGCATTCTTGATATAAAACAGTCGTTTAAAAACAGGTTTCATAAATACAGTTTCTAACGAACTCTCATCTTTCCACATTGTTTCATATCATTTCTCGTTATTCCACATTCTTCTACATCAAATCACATTGCTTATTCTGCATCCAATCATATATATTCCCATCTTCCTTCATCCAATCTCATCCAATCACATTATATTACATCTCATCGCATCTATCCTCATCACATCACATCACAACATATCCACATCACATCTCATCCATTCATATCACATCACATCCATCTACATTCATTCAGATCCACATCACATCCACATATCATCACATCACATTCACATCTATTTACATCACTTCATATCCATTCACATCTCATTACATTACATTCACATCTCATTACATTACTTCACATCTCACTACATCCACTCACATCTCATCATATCCACTCACATCCATCACACCCATTCACATCCCACATTCATTCACATCTCGTCACATCCATCCTCATCTTATCACATCTCGTTCACATCCATCCACATCATATCTCATTCATTCCATCTACATCTATCCATATCACACCACATCCATTCATAGCTCCATCACGTTCATCCACATCCATTCGTTCATTTACATTCACATCTATCCACATCCATTCATTCATTCACATGCATATCTATCACATCACATCTCATTCTCATCCATTTTCATCACATCACATCCTTTCACATATCATCACATCTCATCGCATTCACATCCACATCTATTTACATCTCATCACATCCACATCCACATCCACATCCATTTACATCACATCACATAACATCCACATCTCATCACACCCACATCCACATCCATTTACATCACATCACATCTCATCCACATCTCATCACATCCACTCACATCTTATCACATCGCATTCACATTTAGTACCGTTTTCTACTTTCGATACCGATAGGACTTTTCTAAGTTTCTACCAATTGCTTGGCCTAGTTAAAGGTACTTTTTCTCGATGGGTATTTTTATATTCTTTCTCAAATTTCTCAAGTGAAATATATTCAATATTCTTCTTTTTGAGTAAAAGATTCATGGGATTTACAAAAATCAATTCTACCCATGTTTCCCAATAAAATTAATAATGCTCAAAAATTTACTTTTGATAAATACTCATAATTTGAATTATGCCAAAAATTCCTCATTTACCATTTAATTACTTGGATCTCAAATATAATGGGAATTTCTCTTTTTGCATAAAAATAAATTTACCAAAAATTTATCTTTTACCATTTAATTACTTGGATCTCAAATATCATGGGAATTCCTCTTTTATATAAAACTAAATTTACCAAAAATTTCTCTTTTACCATTTAATTACTTGGATCTCAAATATCATGGGAATTTCTCTTTTTGTATAAAAATAAATTTACCAAAATTTACTCTTTTCTCATAATCAATTAATTATGCATAATTACAAAAAAAATTTCTCATGAATATGATGAAAATCATTCTTTTTGCATAGGATGTCCAATCCTAAAATATGGTAGGAAGTCCTCTTTTAGAATTATACATAAAAATAAGATATGTATTATTTTCTAAAAAATTTACCATAGCTTCGTTGCTATTACTGATAATTCTCAATTTTTTTCTAAAGAATAAAAGCTTGTAAATGAAAATATGATAGTAGTTCCTCTTTTATGCTTAAATTCAAACTATGAATTTAAATCATAATTTTAACCATAATCACAAACTTATGTATAATTATCCCACTAGATTAAGCTCATTTCTTTATTTCTCTTTTCCCAAATTGATAGGATAATCTATTTCTCATTTAAAATCAATCAAAGTAGTTTTTAACTACTTATAAATAATCTAAAAGAAATAACCATTATTTTGTTAACACAAAATCATAAAAATACTATTTTCTTAATCTCTAGCTTATCAAGCCTAGAGTTTAGCTTTGAATTAAGAGACTATCATTGAGAAGCATCCTTTTTCAAGGGATTTAGCCATAAAGATGGCAATTCTTTTAGAGAGAGAGACAGATTTACTTAAAGAAAGCGTTACAATTTAAGCATAAAGGTTAACTTAATGCTAATTAAAGCTTTTGGATCAGCTTAGTTCCAGCTCATCTGGCACATGCACATATGCAATGGATCCAAAGACTTTCAGATGAGACAAATCAAGTTTTCTGCCCAGTAAACCTCTCCTCTGGAGTTACATCATATATGGCTACAGTTGGAGTCCTATTCATGATGTAAACTGCTGTATAAACAACCTCATCCCAATAGCTATGCGGCATATTCTTCTCTCCCATCAATGCACACACAATCTCAGCAATGTGCCTGTTTTTCCGCTCAGTAACTCCATTTTGCTGTGGAGTGTACTTGCATGTAAACTGTCTCTGAATACCATTCTTCTTCAAAATTTCAGAGAACTCATTGGAGAAGTACTCTCCCCCTCCATCTGACCTTAGGCACTTTACATGTTTCCCTGTTTGCTTTTCAACCATAACTCTGAAATTTTAAAAACGAGCGAACACCTCACTCTTCTCCTTCATGAAGTATACCCACACTTTCCTTGTGTGGTCATCAATAAATATCACATAATACCTACAGCCTCCCATAGACATGGTCTTCGTAGGACCCCATACATCTGAATGCACAAATCTAGTGCATTTCTACTCACATTTCTATCACGTGGAAATACATGCTTTGTTTGCTTTTCAAATTGGCATGCTTCACATATTTTCTGCATACTTTTAACTTTAAACTTTGGCAGCCCTGTCACAATTCCTATAGTCTGCATAGACTTCATTCTCTGCACATTCACATGTCCAATTCTTTTATGCCAAATGTCTGTGTCTGCAACGATTCCTGAACCATTTGCAAACATCGCAACACTCACTTCAAGCATGTTTACATTCAATGTAAACATTCTGCCCACTTTGTTGCCTTTTGCAACCAACCTGCACTTGTCTTTAAAGTCTTCAACATAACAACTATCAGGATTAAACCGAACCTGCAAACCCTGCTCAATCATTTGGCCAACTGAAACCAGATTCTTTCTTATGTTCGAAACATGAAGTACATCTGCAAGGTACTTCACTTTGCCATCCTGCATAGACAATGGCACATTTCCAACATGGGCAATTGGATGAGTAGTCATCCCTTGTTTCCACAAAATCTGGTCTTTCAAGGTTTTTCATCTCCTTGAACCACTCCCCATGACTTGTCATGTGGTTTGAGGCACCTGAATCAACGTACCATATATCATCTTTATGTGATGTTTTAACATTTTCAGGCATGGCATTAACAACATGCTGCATAACAAACAACCTTTCATTATCCTCATTATTTTCGCTCGACGATGCATAGTTGTTTTGCTGCAATTTTCCATTTTGCATGTCAGCCTGCTTCTTATGACAATCTGCCTGCACATGTCTAGGCTTACCACAATAAAATCATTCACGTGTATCATTATACTACCTTTGCCAATTTCCACGACCTCTTTGACTTCCCCTACCTCTGAATTGGCCTCTTCCACCTGCATGTTGTTGTTGTTGTGAATTCTGGGACTGTTGTTATTGCTGCTGCTGGCCATAATTCTGATTACCTATTCGGCCACCTCCTTGGCCACATCCATGACCTCCTCTACCTCGTCCTCTTCCTAAACTTATGTAGAAGGCATGTTGCTCTGAACTGTTTTTGTTTTGTGAAGACTATTGGTCTTCACCCAAGCTCTTCTCTTCTATAATCAACATAGACACCAAATCTGTGAAATTGGGAATGTTTTCCCAAGTCTGAATAGACGTCTTGAACGCCTTGTATTGTGGCCCAAGACCATGTAGGCAGACTTCCACCTTATCATCATCATCTACTGAAACGCCAATAGATGCAAGGGATTCCACAATACCCTTGATCTTCAATGTGCATAGTCATTCACAGACCTACTCTTTTTCTCCACAGTATGAAGTTCATTCTTCAACTGTATCTTTCATGCCTTGGTATTCGTTTCATAAAGTTTTACCAAGGTGTCCCACGCCTCCTTCGGGGACTTGGCATCCTGTGTGTACCAAATCATGGTGTCCTGTATACTGATAGAGAGCCAATACATAACTTTTTTGGCTCCTTGGTTCCAATCCTTGAACTCTTTCACATCTGTAGAGTAGCAGTCGGATTGATCTCTGGTATCTCCGGTGCCTCTTCATGCTCACCTTCTATGTAGTCCCAGTAACCCTTTCCCATCAGGAAATTTGTCAATCTGAACCTCCTGCAGTTGTTCTTGTCAAGCTTCTCAACAAAAATTTGGTTTATGCCATCATTTGACATCTTGCTAAACACACAAATTTACTAGAAACAACACTCTGGTTTGTCTTACACAAATTGCTGTATTTTCTGTAGCGGTACTCTACTACACTCAAATGTCATAACCAGTGACCTCAATGTGCATACATACACCCAATGGCAACTGTTGACCTCCTTGCAACACACATAATGTCTGCACAACCAATCTGTCTTTCTGCAGTTCTTAAAAGAAAGTTCTGCTTAGAATCGATGACTTACCCGCAGTGCTCGAAATCGCTTGCTTTTTGAAAAATGAAGGTCGTAACGCGTCCGAAATGCGTTTTTGACCCGAAAAACTTTGTCTTGTAGGACTTTATAGTTGCCCTATAGCTTTACTCCCGCGAAGTAAGCTCCTCAATCAGGTATCGTTTGTCGGTGCCTCCCGTAGAGCTCCCGACAAGGGTGTAGTCGCTTGCCAACACAAATAGGGAAGAGTAGATGAAGCTCTTACTCTCGTAACACTTCCTATGCTTCTCTTGCTTGCAGCTCAGCCCTTAGCATGAACCAGGCTCTGATACCATGAAAAGATGCAGGGGAGAGAAGAGAGCTTGAGCTCTTGCAAAGCACACACACACTCACAAAACCCTAAAAGAGAACACACAAGGTGAGAGGCTGAAAATCTTATTCTTCTTCACACAACACTCAACACACCATATACAAAGATAAGAGTACACACCATATGAAAAGATACTCAACTAAATACATACTAGGGTTCTCTATAGTGTGAACCCAACTAAATGAGTTGGCGCTATATCTATGCCAGTCTCTAGAATGGCTGTCACACAGCCTGTCATCCCACTGGCCGCATATCACCCATGATCTCACCAACCATGCCAGTGGTGTAAGTGTGGGGCTTATCCCTCAGGCGAGTCATCAGTGTCCACTGCCTCACTAGATGAGCTCAATATCTCAACAACACTTGGATTAATCCAATTGGCCCATTGGATTAATCCAATTGGCCCATTAGAACCTTACTTAGACCATAATCCAAATTTTTTTGAAAATGTAGACCCTTAGGGTAAGGTCCCTTATACCTTTTTCTATTAATTTCTAATGCACATTGGAAAGTTCATTTTGAACTTCTATTTCAAGGGAATCCGTTTTAGACACTAGGAGCAATTTTATATCCAAAGATATCTCAATTTTGGATTATCTCTCTCTAGGCCAAAACAAGGTAAAACAAGATCTTTCTTCTATTTCAGAGAGGGAAATAATTACAAGAACATAAGGGGAGGTTCTTACACCTTTACACCTCAAAAGCTGGAGGGAGGAATCTTACATCCTACCCCACTTAAAAAATGCGAGATGTCCTCATCTCGTAGGTGGAGTATAATCTCTTTCATCTTCTTCCTCTTCAATCACTTCCAGCATTACTGCCTTGAAAGTGGACGGCCGATTTGGGAACCTCTCTCTTTGACTTCCCCTATTCTGAGGTGGAGGTCTTGCATTACTTTGGATCGAAACTGAGGGTTGGTTAGAGGGGTCTACCTCTGGGATTTCCCTGATTTTGAAACAAAAAGGAACCTAAGGAGCTGGAGTCTGGAATCTTGGTCCATGACTTCCCTGCCCCGAAAACCTTGATCCAAAAGGAGTTAGGCAATCCATACTGCGATGTCCTAATCCTTGACAGTTATAGCATTTCACTGCTTTGTTCAAGGGTGGAACTTCTGAAATTGAATTCCAGGAAAAGGACCTTCTTCCATTCTGGAACTTCCCATATCCTGAGATTGACCTTGTTGTCTCTTAGGCAATGGAAAGTTGGAATCACCTTTCGGAGCTAGAAATCTTTTGAAAGATGATGGCCCTGGCTTCAGCGGGACCTTGACATTAAAGGCCTTGGCGAAATCCTTCGCCATCTGCACTGCTTCGGCCATGGAAACCGGCTTGGCGTTCTTCACTAGGATATTCAAAGGCTCGTTCAGTCCCCGAATGAACCTGGCCATCAGTTGTTCTTCATCCAATGTGGCGAGTACGAGGGAATGCTTGGTGATACACTTCAATAGTTCTACTCCCCTGGGTTAATTCTAAGAATACATTCATCTTGGTTTCCAAAAAGTCGGGAGGACAGAATCTCTTCCTTAGGTAAATCTTGAGATCATTCCATGTCTGGGTGTTCCGATCCAGACGGTTTGTCTCGTAGTGGTTTTTCCATGCCACTATGGCTGTTTCTACTATCTTCAGCCTTGCAAGAGCCATTTTACTCTTCTCATTGTACCTGGTGACATCGAAGTATTCTTCCATTGCTTCGATCCACTTCTCCCCACCACAGCCTCACCCAAGTTTTCCCCTTCACCCTTGAAAGGTCCGGGTTGCGATCTATGAAGAGTTTTACGAACATTCGGATCGAGCTCTTCCTCATCCAGTTGGGGGTTAACATTCCTACCATGGCGACCTCGATCCATGATCCTATCAATACAAAAATTCTTGTTAAGTCCCTTTTTCCTAAATTAACCAAGACGCTCAGGTGAAAAGACCACTTTATTTATAATTCAAATCCGACTTTAGACCCAACTGATTCTGGGGTTCTTTATAATTTGGTCAGCCCCCCACAGAATCCCGGGATAAAGATTCCTTCTAGAAGAAGATCATACATAAATCATTATTAGAGAACAATTCATTCATATTCTTAACACAATAATGATCCATTAGACCAGAAATTCCATTTGAACATTCCTCCATGGGAATTTCAGTTATGTAGGTTCTCAATTTGTCATTCCTTAATTAGATCCATTGGGTCAAAGGTCAAACAGCAAAACAATCTGTTAGCACAATCCACTAATCTCATAGTGATTTGCTGAAGTCATAATTGTCATTCCAGTTACTAACATCATCACTAGGATTCGTCCCATTCATCCTCATTGTGGCTTTGTTCAACTTATCTTCTTTCAACCACAATTCAGAAATCATCATCTTTTAACTAGAATCCAAATCAACTCATCAATTCTCAACCAAAATTCTAAAATCATATCAACCAACATTCGAATTCATCATCTGGATAGCATTTTTGCTTATAATTTCAAGGTCTTAGATTTACTCGTATATATTGCCAGTATAACGAGCTGCAGTTATATCCATGGTATATACGGGTAATCACGATCCTTAGAACTATAAGGTAAATACTACCATATCTAGGCCTCAAGCAAGTCAGGGATTCCATACAATTGCGGTACTTCCATCTGAAGACACAATTTTCAATTTATGAATGTTCATTATGAATATCAATTTGTATGAATTTCATCACCACATAATAACGATCTTTTACTGGTACTTCATAAATTTTTGACATTTCTTGCTTCTCGGTTGATCTACTTTAGCCAATTCGTTCTCTGATACCAGCAAGATCCCTGTCCCCTCCGCGCAAGGAATTCTGAGGTACTAGCAGCGGAAGTAGTACTTCTTGTGCATGGCAAAGCCTCACACTCGGGGCCTCGCCCACGGATATCTGGACAAGAGACTAATCCCTTGGTTCTTCCAAAACCGAATTCGAAAAAACTTCCCTCGCCCACCAGCAGAGCAGACATAGGCGATTCCTCCTGGATTTTTTATTCTAACATAGTCAAGGTCTTCACTAACCAAATTGATCCGACCGAACCCGTAAGTCTCATGGTCAGATCAAGGAAGAGACTTGCACTTGGATCATAGAGTCCCACTTGTATCATTGATCATAATCCTCCAAAATATCTAGCTTGAAATCTCATTTCTAATCATTCCTTCATTAGTGTATCTACCTATGGCATCATTGGCAACTAGAACGCTCACCACCTGTTCACTCAGGGGCCTTTTCAATAGTTCCTAGCTCATAGTACTTAGCAATATAATCACATAAGAAAATCCAGATAGAATCTCCTTTGAAGATCAGGAAGATCAACCAACAGATCCATATAAAAGAGCCATGGACTCATCCGTTGAGAACCAGCAAGGTCAATCAACCAGATCCATGCCCAAGTTCGGAAAATAGCTCTAACTCCTTATACCATTTTCTCCCTCGACGCACGCGTGGGTATCTTCGGCAACCCAAAGCCCGAGCACCGTATGGTCAGCAACCCTCTAGGCTCCTTCGCAGGTCACCTAGCGCTTCAATCATAGGTCACTTCCTTGGTCCCTCATCCACCATAGCGGAAGCTCACCATTTAAACCGAACCAAAGTTGGTCAAGACCTCGGCCGACCTTGCTACGCGAGACGTCCTCCATTGACTCTCCTCCATCAACTCTGTAACTTTATCACCAAGATGGTCAAAATGTTTCCCCAGCATTCTTGACATAAAATAGTCATTTAAAAACAGGTTTCATAAATACAGTTTCTAACGAACTCTCATCTTTCTACATTGTTCCACATCATTTCTCGTTATTCCACATTCTTCTACATAAATTCACATTGCTTATTCCGCATCCAATCATATGTAATTCCATCGTCCTTCATCCATTCTCATCCAATCACATTATATTACATCTCATCGCATCCAATCATATGTATTCCGCATCCAATCATATGTATTTCCATCGTCCTTCATCCATGCTCATCCAATCACATTATATTACATCTCATCACATCTATCCTCATCACATCACATCACAACATATCCACATCACATCTCATCCATTCATATCACATCACATCTATCTACATTCATTCAGATCCACATCACATCCACATATCATCACATCCATCTACATTCATTCAGATCCACATCACATCCGCATATCATCACATCTATTTACATCACTTCATATCCATTCACATCTCATTACATTACATTTACATCTCACCACATCCACTCACATCTCATCACATCCACTCACATCCATCACACCCATTTACATCCCACATTCATTCACATCTCGTCACATCCATCCTCATCTTATCACATCTCGTTCACATCCATTTACATCACATCTCATTCATTCCATCCACATTACATCACATCCACATCTATCCATATCACACCACATCCATTCACAGCTCATCACATACATCCACATCCATTCGTTCATTTACATTCACATCTATCCACATCCATTCATTCATTCACATGCATATCTATCACATCACATCTCATTCTCATCCATTTTCATCACATCACATACTTTCACATATCATCACATCTCATCACATTCACATCTACATCCATTTACATCACATCACATCCACATCCATTTACATCACATCACATCTGATCACATCCACTCACATCACATTCACATCTTATCACATCGCATTCACATTTAGTACTGTTTTCTACTTTCGATACCGATAGGACTTTTCTAAGTTTCTGCCAATTGCTTGGCCTAGTTAAAGGTACTTTTTCTTGATGGATATTTTCATATTCTTTCTTAAATTTCTCAAGTGAAATATATTCAATATTTATCTTTTTGAGTAAAAGATTCATGGGATTTACAAAAATCAATTCTATCCATATTTTCCAATAAAATTAATAATGCTCAAAATTTCACTTTTGATAAATACTCATAATTTGAATTATGCCAAAAATTCCTCATTTACCATTTAATTACTTGGATCTCAAATATAATGGGAATTCCTCTTTTTGCATAAAAATAAATTTACAAAAAGTTCCTCTTTTACCATTTAATTACTTGGATCTCAAATATCATGGGAATTCCTCTTTTTGAATTAAAATTAATCTACCAAAAATTTACCTTTTACCATTTAATTACTTGGATCTCAAATATCATGGAAATTTCTCTTTTTGTATAAAAATAAATTTACCAAAATTTACTCTTTTCTCATAATCAATTCATTATGCATAATTTTAAAAAAATATTTCTCATGAATATGATGAAAATCATTCTTTTTGCATAGGATGTCCAATCCTTGAATATGGTAGGAAGTCCTCTTTTAGCATTATGCATAAAAATAAGATATGTATTATTTTCTAAAAAATTTACCATAGCTTCACTGCTATTACTGATAATTCTTAAATTTTTTCTAAAGAATAAAAGCTTGTAATGAAAATATGATAGTAATTTCTCTTTTATGCTTAAATTCAAACTATGAATTTAAATCATAATTTTAATCATAATCACAAACTTAACTATGATTATCCCATTAGATTAAGCTCATTCCATTATTTCTCTTTTCCTAAATTGATAGGATAATCTATTTCTCATTTAGAATCAATCAAAGTAGTTTTTAACTACTTATAAATAATCTAAAAGAAATAACCATTATTTTGTTAACACAAGATCATAAAAATACCATTTTCTTAATCTCTAGCTTATCAAGCCTAGAGTTTAGCTTTGAATTAAGAGACTATCATTGAGAAGCATTCTTCTTCAAGGGATTTAGCCATAAAGATGACTATTCTTTTAGAGAGAGAGAGATTTACTTAAAGAAAGCATTATAATTTAAGCATAAAGGTTAACTTAATGCTAATTAAACATTAAGAAACTTAGGGAAAGCTTGATTTGAATTAAAACAATCATTTTGAAAACTTCTCAAGCTTGAGAGGGATTGAGAAGAAGAAAGTTATTGAGAAAAATTAGAAAAAACCATAAAATTTAATTTTACCTCCAAGTTTGGCTTGATTCTGTAATTGCCAGTGAAGTCCCCGACCAATCAATTGGTCCACTAAGAGAAGAAAAGCAACTCCAAGAGTTATTGTAGAGAGAGAGAGCTCTAAGCTCCCAAGAGAGAAAAATTTAAGGGATAATAAAAAATATGATTATTTTAATATAATATTGGCATAGTATAGCTCCAATATATCATTACAAATGGCTGAGGGTCTTTAGGTGAGGGAGGCCACTAACCAAGTCGACGAACTAGGTTCTAGAATTTTTCAGGTTCAGTTTGACTCAATTTGGACCAGTTTGGCTCCTTTTTTGATTTGGTTTGATTTAGGAGAGAGGAGAGATAAAAATATCATAATTTTTTTGAATTAAAAACCCTTCCACACATGTGAAAGAGGCGCCTACCTCAAGAGTCTCCCTTTCCTTACCAAGGTGTCAAAAATGCATCATTATTCCAAAATATCTCATTTTTTTTAGTAATATCTCTTAATTTTTAACTAATAAACCTTGTCCTCATCTTATGTGAGCATTTACTCATTTTTGGGTATTTTCTTTTATTCTTTTGGATTTATCTCATCCCAACACTTAGATTAATCAAATTGGCCCATTAGAACTTTAATTGGACCATAATTCAAAAATTTCTGAAAATGTAGACCCGTAGGCTAAGGTCCCTTATACCATTTTCAATTAATTCCTTATGCACATTGGAAAGTTCATTTTGAGCTTCTGTTTCAGGGAAATCCGTTTTAGACATTAGGAGGATTTTTATATCCAAAGATATCTCAATTTTGGATTATCTCTCTCTAGGCCAAAACAGGGTAAAAGGAATCTTACACTACAAATATTGATTCAAGGGTTGCCCCTCAAGAATTGACCAGGTGTGAGAAGGCACTTTGGGACCTCCTAGTTCTCTTGTGTCTCTCCATTCTTTTCTTCCTTGGACTCTACAAATGTTCCACCATACTTTTCATGAATGCTCTTGATATATATATGCAATGCATGTTTACCTCTTGCTCTAGCAACCCTGAAGTAATGTCCTCCTCACTTAAGTCGGATGTTTCCTCTCTTTGTTTCTAGTTCCAACTCAAAGTCATGGAATTTGTAACCTTTTCTTTTCCAGACTCCCTGAATGACCATATTCAAGCAACCTCCTTATGCTTTGGAGATGAGATATTAGCCTAATTAGGTTTTCTTCTACGCCTCAAATGATAGGCACATTAGGCTAGGTTGAGAGAGGAACGCCTATTGGATGAACCTATTGAACTGGTGCCCCTTAAAAAACGTCCATATGGCTTTGTGAGATCATAGACACAAATGGTTCACCACAATCATATGGCTTTGTGAGCTCATAGGCACAAATGGTTCACTAACAAAAGGCCTATATTTGGTACCATTGAGCAAATGTTGATAAGTTCATTAATGCATATATATGAGACGGTCCCTCACCCTAGGCCCTGTCAGCAGCCAACGAGGTCTATGGGGGGGGGGGAGGCCATGTCAGCAGCCAACGAGGTATATGCGAGGCTAGTAGGCTGAGGCCATGTCAGCAGCCAGCGTGGCGTCCTATGAAAAGAGGGATAAGGCAATTTCGACCAGGAGACCGAAAGATCGAAATTGAGGCTGCGAAAATTCCATTATTCCCAAAACCCTTCATGTCGGGCGAGAGAAGGAAGACCTGCTAATTGCCCCTCGAATCTCTCTTACTTAATCTCCTATTAACATCCATGGCGGCAGCTGTGTCTTCCTCCATCGCTGTCTCAGTGCCTTGCCGGAGCTCCTTTTTTGGAAGCAAAGAGCAAGTCTCTTTCCCTTTCAACATCTCTGTCTCTTCAAGGTTAGTTCACCTTTTTGTTCTACTCTGCTGTTAACCTTCCCCTAATGATATGGTTATTCTGATTTTTGGCCTTTCTTTTTTTCTGTGGCCAATCTGCAGTTGTGTTTCATGTTAAATATTCACAAATTATGTGGTGTGTGTGTGTGTTCAAAAATAGTCCCTCAAGTTTTTTATCTTCATTTTTTAAATTTGAACTATTATTCAAAACCATGTTTCGCATATGCGCTTAATCTTACTGTTAACTTAGGTGCGTAATCTGCTTTGAAAACAACTCAAAATCGTGTGTGATTTTCTGCATTGCACTCGCCAGCACATTAAATCAGTACTATTAATTGTTAAGAGCATTAAATGTTGGACTTGCTGGATGACGACTACATGCCCACATAGGTTGCTATTGATTTTTGTGGGTGATCTCACCCTCTTATGCATTAATTGAGTGTATGTGTGAGATGCAGCAAGGCGATTGTCCCTGCTATTAGAGCATCTGCTCGTGTTGACAAGTTTTCAAAATCAGATATCATAGTCTCTCCCTCCATTTTGTCTGCGAATTTTGCCAAGTTGGGGGAGCAGGTGATTACTCTCCTATGTTTAGTTTCGGTTATATTTATATGCATGTAGTGTGCGTGTGTGTGCGCGCATGTGTTTGGGGGGGGGGTTCTATGTACTTGTACATGTATGTGTATGCTTATGCATATGTTGTACATGTACATCAGGTATGTGTTATACATACATGTATACACGAGAGTGTGTGTGTATGTCTTGCGAGAGAGAGAGAGAGAGAGAGAGAGAGAGAGATTCAATCAACAACTGTGGAGGCCAATTATGACCCATGGGACCAAGATACAAAGCTCAAAACATACAACAAAAGAAAAGCCAATGCAAATCAACCATTTGAGAAGGTTGGGTCTCATGTGAGAGACTGATCATGGTCCTTTCCTGGCTTGGGGGTACAAAGTTATCTCTCAATTAACAACTGTGGAGGCCAATTATGACCCATGGGACCAAGATACAAAGCTCAAAACATACAACAAAAGGGGTCTCATGTGAGAGACTGATCATGGTCCTTTCCTGGCTTGGGGGTACAAAGTTCCTGGATGATGGCCTTTCCCTCCCGGTAGACTGCCCATTTCCCTGACTTGCAGGCTGCTCAGACATTTTGTGTCTTTGCCTAAGCTGCGTTTCCTTGGCTACCTATAAAGATGTACCCTTTTGTTTTTTTTGACTGTTTGTGGATGTCAAGATGGCCTACTCTTGTCCACAGTAACCAGTGTGAGGTTTTTACCTTCTGTTTCATAGTTTTGTGTGGTGTCAATCTTCCTTGCGTTCGTGGGAAGAGAGAGAGAGAGAGAGAGAGAGAGAGAGAGAGAGAGAGAGAGAGAATATTTGTGTAGTTGTGTATGTGTATGTCTGTACAAGTACAACTATTTGTACATCTACATATAAACTTGGGGAAGAACTCTTGTGGGTCTCTTCTCATGCAGGACTCCTTTCTATTTGGGTCTTGTTTCAGGTGAAGGCTGTAGATGAAGCTGGCTGTGATTGGATTCATGTGGACGTGATGGATGGGAGATTTGTGCCAAATATTACCATTGGACCATTAGTCGTGGATGCGTTGAGGCCTGTGACCGACTTGCCTCTTGACGTACATCTAGTAAGTGTGTGCATTTTCAGTCATGCTGACTCAGAGGCAATGTCCGCTAAATAATGCATGTCTAAATGGATTTCTACTAAATGACCAGAAAAGTGTCTAGAAATAGTCATGCTTAATATTAAATGTTTTATAGATGATTGTGGAACCAGAGCAGAGAGTACCAGACTTTGTGAAGGCAGGTGCCGATATTGTCAGTGTGCACTGTGAGCAGTCATCCACCATCCATCTCCACAGGACTGTGAATCAGGTAAGGCAGGCAGAGCAAGGTCCAATACGTTGGGTTTGGTCCTGTCCAGGTTTAAGTCGGATCACATTAGCTGGGTTCCTTTGCAGATTAAGAGCTTGGGTGCCAAAGCTGGAGTTGTGCTGAACCCTGGCACTCCATTGACCGCCATAGAGTATATCCTTGACGGTAAGCTGTGAGCATCAGGCTAGCATCTTTTTTTTTTGTTTTTTTGTTTTTTGTATGGAGGTGACTTGCATGATTAATTTTTGGGATAATTGCAGTGGTGGATTTGATACTCATCATGTCAGTGAACCCGGGGTTCGGAGGGCAAAGCTTCATCGAGAGCCAAGTAAAGAAGATTTCGGACCTGAGACGGATTTGTGCGGAGAGAGTAAGAGTTGTATTCAGGTTGATAATGTATGAACTCTTTTGGCTTTTCTACATTGGCTTTCAGCTGAGAGGTGAACCTTATGCATGGTATGTGGGTCAGGGTGTGAATCCTTGGATCGAGGTCGATGGGGGTGTGACACCATCCAATGCATACAAGGTACTTCTCATCATAGAGCCAGCTGAAGCTTCTCCTTAGTTTCTTTTCATTTATGTATCCTACTCGGGTAGTATCTGTCATGAACCTATAGCATACATGTAAATGGGCCCATGGGTAAAACACTATAAATAGGGCCTTGGACACATGGATAGAACCTTTTGTCATTTTTACTAATCTTGGACATTCCATTGTACCTTTGGCTTCTACTATGGAGATTGCCATCTATGGTCAAGGCTCATGGCTAGCTTTCAAGCCATCCTCTTGGTGATAGGCTAACACACTTAGGCCATTGTGTATCTTTCTCTTTGCTACATACACGTATGGATTCTCTCTCTTGTCCATCTTTGGCTATGATGCTTGGAAATGCTAATTTCATGTGTAATGGATGCTAGAATTCATCTTTCATGTGTTTGATTTCATCTTTAACTCTAGATCCATTCCATTTGGTATCAGAGCCTTGATTTTATTATTGGTGCATGAGATTGGTATTTCTTGATTTTTTTGATGTTCTTGGAATTTTTCTTGAATTTCTTGGTCCTTCTTTGGTTAATGCTTCCTAATCATGCTCCAAATCTGTTTATCTTGAGGGATTAGGAGAGATTTGGGTGCTAGAGGTCTCATTTTGATCAATTTTGGCCAAAAATTGGGCTCTAGGATCAAATTTTGGGACACCCGTATCAAAATTTAAATTGCATGACCGAAATTGAGGAAAAATTAACTAATCTTGATTAACTTTTTCTTAATCCTCACGTTTTTCACTAATTACCCTGTTTCTTGGAGCTTCCATGGCCATTAGTCTCCATACATGCCCCGTTTGAGCTCAAATTTTTAGGGTTTTTGTTGTGCAACTCATGAGGAAGAGGTAAAGTATTAATTTTGAGGGGATTTTTTGAAATTTTCTGGTTCCTCTTCTTTCTCTCACTCAAACTCTAAAACCAGAGAATTTCGTGGTTCTTTACACTTCACAACACCATTGACTTACCATTAGGAGCTTCAATGCCACATATTTGAGTGTATCTTGAGCATTTAGTAGGTATTTTCACCTCTTTTGGCCAGTAGGTTGCTCGCGGCAGCGCCGGTTGCGTGAAGGGTCTCACGGCTCAAATTGATGAGCACCAAGTTAAAGAAGCTTGGCTAGAGTCCTTCTAAGTTTGGCATAAAGGGTGGAGAAGAAGTGGAGACCATTTGCAAGAGTTCTTGGTGATTTCGTGGCTATGGTGAACTCCTAAAAACCAGAGAATAAAGTCTTCAAAAATAGAGGCATTCAAGCAATTTCCTTCATCAAGATCAATCAATGGTGGTTCTAAACACTCTTTGGTAAGTGGCTATTCAACATTTTCCATGAATCAAAGCTTCCATTGTAATCAAGGGCAAGTTTGGGGATTCCATGTGTGGAAATCTCTAAATTATAGAAATTAGGGTTTCCTACATGCTTAATTAGCTCATTGGTATTGTCTACATGCCAAAAATGGGAGTATATAGCAAACTATTTGCTCTCATTTGCCATTGAGCCACGTGTGGGATGCCTTTTTGAAGAGTTTGATGATCAAGGCAAGCATTCATGCTCTTATGATGAATCTATGGCTTACTATTCTCCATTGGGATGCCATTGATCATTAGAGAAGAGAATCTTCATCAAATGAATGGTATTATGCATGCACATGAATGCAATGGATGTGATTCTATGCATTGGAAGAGTTATGGAACCCAGAATGAGCTATTGGCACCAATTTTGGATTGTTATGACACATTCTCATATCTTTGAGCATTGCAAAGGGTATTGGATGCCATTGAGCCACTTGTAGCCATCTCAATACTATGAGAAGTCACATGGAGTGTGGGTATGCATATGAGATTGTGGATTGAGCTATTGATGTTGCTTACTCTCACATGCTATTGTTGTGGTGATTGGAGTTGAGTGGTTTTGTTGGATGGAGGGAAGATTCTTGGTATTTGATTGAAAAGCATGAGTCCATGCTCTTTGGTTGTAATGAATGAGTTGTAAAAAGAGCATGAGTAATGCCATGTGAAGCTTCGACGCGCGTCATCAAAGACATTGGTACATGTATTGCAGTGATCCACTTGGGTTATGCATGGATTTGATGCCTATTGGTTGAGGCAAACATTGGGGCAAGGTGTTATGCAGTTTATGCAAGATGCCAATGAGTGTTATATGTGAACAAGATTCTGAGCACTTAACACTTGAGCATTACAACCACAAAGCTGAAAATGATAGTACATCACATAAAGGGGCCGATGATAGGCTGATCCCCCCCCTTTAGGTTATATTACCAAAAGAGTCTCCAAAGTACAAGATTACGGGTGCCTGGGGATTCACCACCAGCTTGCACCTGATTCTTCTAAATACATTATGAATGAATACATTTCAAACAAGAGAATCTGTAGGTACATCCGCCCTACACACAGGTACATCCGCCCTGCACAAGCCTCTTCACAGGTACATCCGCCCTGCACAAGAGTATCACAATCCTCACAGGTACTCCGCCCTGCACAAGATGTAAATGGATCGTTAGGCCCTGTTTCCACGCGAGAAACTGATCCAGAAACCTATGTTCTCCCCGAGCAAGTGTCCCCAATGCTTGCCCTAAGCACCTACTATACCAGGAATCCTTGAGACACATCCATGCTCACATATTCCATTGCTGTCCGGCCTGTTTTGTGCAATAACCAGTCCAAAACAGCAACTTTCTGTCGCGAGAAATCCACCTGTAAAGGGTCCTACAGCCCTGTGGAGGTCCCTAGAGCTGTCCTGTATTGTCCAAGTTGACTTTGGACACCTGTAACCAGCCCAAAACTCAATAACCAGAAATTGCAGGTCTGAAATTTACCAACCAGCCCTTTAGAAGAGTGTGGGGATCGTTGTCCAAGCTTGTGTGAGTCCGGGAAGCAAGCAACCAGCCCTGTAGCAACTCCCAAAGCTCCAACCAGCTCTCCAATATGTTGAATAATGAGTAAAACAGCCCAAAAGGGCCTCTTGAGAGAGGCGTCTTTTTCAGGTGCCACCTCAGGGGCCTGGTGGGTACATATGTTGGCTGACATGTGTCCCCATAAGGTGTCCAGGTAGGTGTCCAGGCTGTCCAGCCCATAGTGCTCCATTTGTCCTGTTTCTATAAGTTTAGGTCCAACTAAATGGGAAATGGTCATAAGCTGTCCGGACTTCATTAATTTTGGTCCAACCAAATGCGAACGCATTATAAGTTGTCCGGCCACTTATTAATGAGTGTGGACCTGCAAACCAATAAACCTTAGTAGTAAATGAAGTAAGTTGTAAATTGAGTGTGGACGCACTTACCACCTGCAAAACCCATAAGCCCACAGTTTTAGGCCCAAACAGGAGTGCACACACGTGTCCACAAGGTGCCCGGGCGTCCCCGGTCCCTCGGACTTCACAAGCCAAAATAACAAGCATTGTCCAGGCAGCAAGACAATGTCACACAAAGTAAAATAAAGTTATGGCATGCATCATTTATGCATTGTGCACATGTAAACTTGGAGAACCACCTATCATCATTCTTGTACTTGAAAATATTCCGCCTGCCATCATAACACACTATGTGTGCATGGCCGGAATCCACACGGGCACCGCCCGAAAGTCCACAAATGTCCTGCCATGTCCTTGGACTCATATGCATCCACTCATATGATCCATACACATGTCCAGGTATAATACATACACACATCCGCATGTTTCTAGGCCTGACATGCATCCGCGTGTTCCTAGAATATAGGAGTTTGTGACAGGATCCATCCTTCTTTTGAACTAAGAGGACGGGTGAACAATATGGGGAAGAGCTTGGCTGGACCAAACCCTTCTCAAGAAGCTCATTTACTTGCTTCATGATCTCCTCTTTTTGGGATGCACTTACACGATAGGCTGGCCTATTAGGTGGTGAGCTACCCGGCACAAGATCAATGCGATGATCTTTCGGTCGTACAGGTGGTAACTCATTTGGTAACTCATCAGCAAAACAATCATTGTGCTCTTGCAAAAATTTCAACCTATCATTACAAAGAGTGTTTACATGTACATTATTTTCCTAAACAGGATCTCGTACAATAATCAAGTACGCAAAAATACTCTTTTTCATTACTTTCTTAATTTGTACATGAGATGCAAGGGGAATGGTATCACCCTCTTCACCAGCATCAATTACATGTTCTCGGCCTTTATGCATGAAGGTGATCCTGTTAGTCTTGTAAGCCGTGCACGGATCAATACGTCTATGCCAAGGCTTTCCAAGCAATACATCACAGCCATTCAAAGGCGCCACAAGAAAATCCTCATGATCCACATAGCCTTGAATGTGTATGCGCAACTTGCCAAAAATAGGCATGACCTGCACTTCTCTACCAACAAAGGCAGCCCTTGCTTCAATTTGAGGACCCATGTCCTCCACTTCAATACCCAAAGCAACTGCCATCTGAGTGGATATGAAATTTTCAGATGCACAATCATCAAACATGAACAAAGCGGGCTGATCTTTGAGCTGTCCCCAAGCTTTACATACAACCCTATCTTTGCTATCATGTGAAGTGTTGCCCTGCACATCCAGAACCATATGCACATTAGGCCTCGGTACATTAGCATTTTCAGCTTTGTTCTTCTTATTTGGGCATGCTCTTGCCATGTGCTCAGTGCTGCCACAATTAAAGCTCTTGCCTTCATGCATATATTGCTCCTTCTTCTCAGCACTAAGACCAAAGTTTGCCGGCTTATAAGGGCGCTTTTTAGCAAACTTATTTTCAGCTTTTGGACCTGATTTGGCTTGGTTTTGGTCCCTTTTAGGTGGCCGTCCATCATTTTGCAGGTTTTGGACAGCCCTCTCTTTGTCTTGAAATGAGGGTTTAGCCTTATTGGATCGACTCAATTTGAGTTCCAATTGCTCGGTGGCGGTGGCGGTGGCGGCTGCGATTAATTGGTGTAAGGTATGACCAGGATACATTTGTAATCCCGCTTTGTACATGGGTTGTAATCCCGATTGAAACCTTCTCTTCCTTTCCGCCTCGGTGACATGCATAAATGGAGACACCTCCAAGAGCACTTTCCAAAACTTTTGTACATATTCATTTACCGATTCCCCCTCATTTTGCTTTGCCCAATCCCACTTCATTGTTATCTCATTCAATGCATTGGGAGGCGAGAATTGAGCATAGAATCTCTCCTTGAACTCTTCCCATGATCTAACAGGATTCGGTGAGAGCTTCTCCGTGAGCCACCAATGGGCAGCAATGCCTTTCATGAACATGCTTACATGCCGGATCATGGATTTCTGAGTGAAATCCTCATCACTGAAAGCAATATCAAATTAGGCAATAAAAGCAAGTGCCTTTGATGCATCATATTCCCCATGATATGTGTCAAACTTCACAGATTTGTCTCCGGCTTTGAAGTCACGAGACTTTGATGCATGTGTGTGCATCTCAACATGTTTTCCCCCATGTTTGTCCATTGGGACAGCCCCTGTGAGGACTGGCATCATTTTTGGACCAAAAGGTGATGCATAAGGCATAGATGCATGTGCCCTGTAAGCATGAGGCATGGTTGGCCCCTCAACATGCATTGATACATTTTCAGCCATAGCTTCTCCCTCACGAGCACACTCGAAGGCATGAGTGGCATGAGAGATACGCGGAATACTTGCACCAACAGAAAATTGCAGCCCTTGTTGCATGTACATTTTCAGCCGACAATGGCATTTGACATACATTTTGACCACCGCCATAAACATTGTATCCTTCACGGGCTACATGAGGTATTCCTGCATGGCGTGAAGTCACTGATTGTTCCTCTCCCATAGCATGGAGATTTATCCTCTTAGACATAAGTTCTTGTTCGGGCACCAGTGGGGATTCCAAGACATGTGGGATGGTTGCCTTTTCTGCATGGGCATCCTCGGTACGAGCCAAGTATGCACGTGCTGCATGTCACGATTGTGACTTAGTTCATTATACACAATCTCCTCATGGTTACAGATACTGAAGTGACATGATTACCGAGGACCCCTATAGTCTCCTCATGGTTACAGATACTGAAGTGACATGATTACAGAGGACCCCTACACTTGGATGGTCACGACTATTCGCTCTAGAGACATGCCTCTTCATCAAGAGCCACACTCCTTCGACGACTGGTCACACCCCTTCGCTCTAGGGTTGCAACTCTTCACCCAATGGTTGCAGCTATTCGTCCAAAGGATGTGTCTCTTCGCCTAGAGTCATGACTATTGGTCATGGGATGTGTCTTTTCATTCGTGTCTCTTGAACTCCTATATAAGGAGCGTGCTGTATCACAATTTCAATCAATCAATCAAACATCTGTGTTCAAGTCTACTTTCAGTTTCAGTCTTAAATACACAGATAAGTGGATGAAATACTAAGTAATAACAGTAATCCTCACAGTGATATCAGAGCAAAATTTTTTCCCGGGCCTACGGTTGTGAGCCTCTCACCTCTCCGCTCTACTCTCCTCTCGGTGTTGTATGGAAGAAGCAGAGCGATGGTGGACTTGGCGTGAATCCTTGCTCGCAGTAATGTAAACAAGTACACAAGGTCTCACACCCATATACACGTATTGTGCGTATAGCAGAGAGGGACCCCCTGCTGTATTTCCGGAATACCCTCCCTCTCTGCTGACCGGTGGCGTTCGCAACATGGCAGGAACTGCCCCCTTCGCTGCTGAATTTGGAGCCCCCCCCCTCTCTTCGCCTTGTTTGCTGCCAGCGTGCCTCTTGATTGCTAAGAGTGGCTGCTGGTTGTGAGCCTCCTTAATACATGCAGCGACTGCCGGTGGCACACTGTTCGAAGAGGCGCACCCTCCAGTCGGCGATGTGATCCAGCCTTTGAAGCGGCGCATCCTTCCAGTCGGCGAAGCGTCAACCTTTCAACAACAAAAAAAAAAAACGTAACGTTTCACGTTAACAAAAAGCCTTATGATTTAAGGCTTATACACTTAAGCCTTTTTTTTAATACACGTGGCTTCCACCAGCCACGTGAGCAGTCGGGCGCCAGCACCCAACGGTCGCCAGTGCAAGGACACTCGCCGCCGCCGCCGCCGACCAGCACAAGGACACTCGCCAGCGACCAGCGCAAGGAAACCAGCCGACCAACGCATAAAAAAAAAAAAAACAAAAGAGCGAATATGGGGCCAGCGCAACGAATTCGTCCGCCGGCCAGCCCATTCGCTTCTCTCGCACGTTGTTCCAGGGAAGGTGCGCTCCTCTCCCACGCTGCCACGCCAGGGACTTCTCTCCACTCTGGTACACATTCCCATTCTCAACAAGGCGTCCAATGGAACCCAACAGCAATCAGCCCGCGCCTTACATCTCGTACATAGACAAGGTCCCGGAAGCCATATTGCCCGAAAATCCTCGCGAGACACCCACACCGGAGCCCGCCCCATTACCAGAACCTGTTGCAGAACCTGTTCCGGCTCCAGTTCATGTACCAGGTCCCCTGGACTTTTTATTATATGTCAGTCACCGCCACGCCACTCAGTTCCAGGCGGCGTGGGTGATCTGGCATATTTACTTGACGTGTCCAGCACACCATCTTGCTCATTACGAGTTTATTTTGGGACGATACCCACATCTTGCATATTTCCTGGACTAGTGCCGTGTGGATGCAGTGAACCGGATCATCTCGCTCCAGCCCTTGGTTCGAGTATACAGCGAGCTCATTGTGCCAGATTACACTCCATTAACCCCTGCAGAGACACCTCCTCTCGACGAGGTGGAAGACTTCGAGCCTTTGGAGTTAGGCTCCGATTTCTTAGCAGAATTGGGAGACGATTCACTGTCACTCTCTCCTCCAGCAGTTAGGCTCTGATTTCTTAGTAGAATTGGGAGACGATTCACTGTCACTCTCTCCTCCAGCAGTACCACATATTTCACCAGCTTCTCCGTGCTACTCCCTCTAGCAGATCCAACATGCCATCTATCTCAGAGGAAGAGGGCCAGCAACAAGACGAGCAAATGCAGGCCATTACATTATTACGCGAGCAGATGGAGACACTTCAGCAGACTTTTTCGACAAGTCTCTCTACCATCAGCAGACGACTCGACCAGTTGCAGCGACCCCATCCAGCGCGCACACCAGCCAGTGATCCACAACCATCTTCTTCAGAGACTTCGGTAGTAGAAAATGAAGATGAACCAGATCCAACTGCCGAGGTAAACAATGCAGAACTCCAACTTCTTTATAAAATATTTAATGCTGCACAAAAAAAGAAACTCGATGTCAAACTGCCTGCCCCTTATAATGGTCGCCGCGACAAGCGTGTGCTTGACCAATGGATATTCAAAATGGAGGTATATTTGACCAATACCGATTTGGTCGAAAGCAAGAAGGTGGCTTTAGCCAGTTCACTACTCAAGGATACAGCACTTCTATGGTGGCAACGACGTGTTGCAGATGGTAAGCACACTCCTACTTGGGATAAATTCCGGCGCGCCCTCCGCAAGGCCTTTGAACCTGCCAGTGCGGACTACCATGCCCGGTCTGCTCTCCGCTGCCTAAGGCAAACAGGATCCTCAGCCGCGTATATCACAGAGTTCCAACGTTTAACTCTGGAAATTGAGAGCCTCAGCTCCGCTGACAAGCTACACAGCTTCATCGATGGGCTTGAACCCCACTTACAGGAAGATGTGCAGAAGTTTAACCCTCTCACCATAGATGCTGCCATTGCCTACGTAGAGCGCCTTGGAGATTTACGACAACCCAGGACATCCTTCTTTGGCAATCGGTCCTCAAACAGTGCTCGTTTCTCCCAGCACAATCGCAGAGGAAATTTATCTCAACCTGAGTCTCAATATTCCCAATCCTCTGGTCAGCAATCTACTCGGCAACAGTCCTTTCGGCCTAGATTTTCAGGTCAGGCAGCAGTCTCACAAACAGGATCCTCTTCCAACAACAACAATCGAAATCGAGGACGTAACTGGCAAGGTCGCCGACCCAACAATCGCCGCAATTTTCGCCGCGATACCTCAGCAGGTCAGCAAGCCTCTACATCGGCACCTTCAACCTCTCAAGCTAACCCTCCAGGTCTTTGCACAATTTGCAATGGACCACACAGGTGGTATGAGTTACCAAAGCGTAATTCTCGCCAGAATTCCAACATGGAATGTTTTCCAGAAGGTGAACATGGACATCATCATCCTTCTACGCCAGAAAAAGGCAAGCAGGTGGTTCATGCAGTGCGAGTTTCTAAAGTTGTCAGTGCTTTAATGTTGAATGCCCACAACCATACTTCAGTGCCTGTTAACCTTTCCAATCAAGTTTTGAGCTTATTGGGATTTATTGGCCAGCATCCTATCAATGTTCTTGTTGATAGTGGATGCTCGACTAATTTTGTGGGAACTACTCTCGTCAGCAAGTTACGATTACCCACTCAGCAGAGTGCGAAAGTTTTCCAAGTGGAACTTGCAGATGGTTCTTTCTTGCATTGCAGTAAACAGATTCAGCAGTTGCATTTTCAGATTCAGGACTATCAGGATCAGCTGTGTTTCTCTATTATGCCTTTGTCACACTATGACATGATCCTTGGACAGTCTTGGTTATATGAGTATGATCCTTTGATAAGCTTTCGAGATCATTCCATTCGACTTTATCATAATCATCGAGAAATGGAATTACGAGGTCTGTTTAATTCTAAGCCGATTACTGTGGTTTCTGCTATGCAAGTCAAACGCTTAGTGCGTAAACGCGATAGCACTTCTGCCTTAGTTATGTTGCGAGAAGCAGAAGACAATACAGTTGACCAATCGGAATGCTCGCCATCAGATATTTCTTATTTACAGCAGCCCTTCTTTCAACCTTATATGGATTTATTTCCTGATGAGCTGCCAACGACATTGCCTCCTCGACGTTCTGTAGATCATACGATTGATCTAATCCCTGGACAACCACCGCCAGTTCGAGCTCCTTATCGAGTTTCTTATTCAGAATCTCAAGAAATTCAGAGACAATTGGCAGAGTTGTTGGATAAAGGTCATATACGTCCAAGCAAAAGTCCTTTTGGTGCTCCAGTTTTATTGGTCAAGAAGAAGGATGGATCTATGCGACTTTGCATTGATTATCGTGCCCTTAATAAGCAGACAATCAAGAATAAGTTTCCCTTGCCTCGCATCGACGAGCTCTTTGATCAGTTGCTTGGTGCGAAGGTATTTTCGAAGATTGATCTGAAGTCAGGCTATCATCAAATTAGGATTCGATTTGGAGATGAGTATAAGACAGCTTTCGGAACAAAGTATGGATATTATGAATTTTTGGTCATTCCTTTTGGGTTAACCAATGCCCCAGCCACTTTCATGACTTTGATGAATGACATCTTTGGTCCTTACTTGGATAAGTTTGTCATCGTTTATCTGGATGACATTTTGGTCTTCAGTAAGACTTTAGCAGATCACAAGCAGCATTTGCAGATTGTCTTCGACGTACTCCGTACGAATGTCTTGTACATCAACAAGAAGAAGAGTCAGTTTTTCAAAGATCATGTGGAATATCTTGGACACATCATCTCTGGACATGGTATTGCAGTTGATCCTAAGAAGATAAAGGTCATTATTGATTGGCCTTTGCCACTTACAATTTCAGATGTGCGATCTTTCTTGGGATTAGCAAATTTTTACCACACCAAGGTTCACAAGTTCTCAGATATTGTTGCTCCTTTGACGACCCTTACAAAGTTAGATAAATTGCAATGGTCACTTGAAGCTGAAAAGTCCTTTAATGATCTTAAGCATGCGTTGACAACTACGCCTGTTTTGGCTATTGCGGATCCAACTCAGCCGTTTGACGTCATGACAGATGCTTCGGATAGAGCATCTGGAGGCGTTCTTATGCAGAATGATCGCGTTATTGCTTTTGATAGTCATAAATTTTCGGCTATTCAAATGCGATATCCCGTTTATGACAAGGAATTTTTGGCAATTGTTCATGCTTATAGAACGTGGAAGCATTATCTTCTTGGTGCAGATTCAGTGGTTAAGACAGATCATTAGTCTTTGACCTACATCTTTACTCAGCCAGTGATGAATCCTCGTCAAGGACGATGGGTTGAATTTTTGGCGAATTTTCACATGGCGATACTCTATGTTCCTGGATTACAGAATGTGGTAGCAGATGCTTTGAGCCGCATGCCTCGAGCTACGAACTTTGCTATCTCAAATGTGCAGATGGAGATTCCTGCATGTTTTAAGCATGAGTATTTGACAGATAGAGACTTTGGAGATGTCTTTCGAGCTCTCAAATCTCTTCATCCTACTGTTGCAAAAATGAATATGTTTGCCGCATATACAATTGCAGATGATTTACTTTATTACTTAGATCGCATTTGTGTTCCTCACAATGCATCTTTGCGGAAACTCCTTATTCAAGAGCATCATGAAGTACCCTTTGCAGCTCATCCTGGAATTAACAAGACATATCGTCTGTTATCAGCAACATACTTTTGGCCTCAGATGCAACAGGATGTTATTAAGTTTGTCAAAGCTTGTCACTCTTGTCAAATTATGAAAGCTTCACGACAACTTCCTCAAGGATTGCTTCAGCCTTTGCCAGTTCCTCAGGAAAGATGGGAAAGCATAAGCATGGATTTCATCACTACTTTGCCGCGTTCGCAGAAAGGCAATGCTCAAATTTTAGTAGTGGTTGATCGGTTTTCCAAAATGGCACATTTTATTCCTTGCAAGAAGACAGTTTCTGCTCCAGATCTTGCAGCATTGTTCGTACAGCATATTTTCAGAATTCATGGATTGCCAAGATCTATTGTTTCTGACAGAGATCCAAAGTTTACTGGACATTTTTGGACTTCCTTATTCAAATCTCTGGGTACGAATCTCTTGTTCAGTTTTGCTTATCATCCTCAGACAGACGGACAGACAGAAAGAGTAAATCAAATTTTGGAAGAAATGCTTAGACATTATATTCAGACAAGATTAGCTTCTTGGGAAGAATATTTGCCTCTTGTGGAGTTTGCTTATAATAATTCTCCACATTCAGTCACTGGAATGACTCCTTTTCAAGCAGCATATGGTCACACTCCGCTTGTGCCTACAAACTTTGTTCTTCAACACAAGGTGGCATTAGCAGATCAGTTGATTCAAGAAATGCAAGATATTCTTGTGCAAGTTCGAGACAGACTAGTTCATGTTCAGCAGAAGTATCAGAAGTATGCGAATAAGCACAGAAGGCATACTGAGTTTCAAGAAGGTGACTTGGTTTTGCTTTACGTTGCACCGCATCGATATAAGACAGTAAAGTCAGTCTTTCCGAAGTTGCGACCGCGTTTCTATGGTCCATTTAAAGTTATAAAGAAGATTTCAGTTGTCAGTTATAAGTTGGATCTTCCACCATCTTGGGGAAAAATTCATCCGACATTTCACATCTCTTGGCTCAAGGAATACATACAAGGAGATTCATCTATTCCAGAGTTATCTTCTTATGTTCCTGAGATTGAAGATGATCACATTATTCTTGTTCCTGAGAAGATTCTTGACGTTCGTCAGAAAGAAACAAGACGGAAGATTACTACAGAATTTCTTGTTAAGTGGATAGACTTGGATGAGTCAGATTCTACTTGGCAGACAGATGAAGAAATGCAACAATATCCTCAACTCCTCCAAGAATTCTTTGGCAGACGACCGACTCTCATTTAATCACATGGGTTTTATTTTAAATGGGAGGGAATGTCACGATTGTGACTTGGTTCATTATACACAGTCTCCTCATGGTTACAGATACTGAAGTGACATGATTACAGAGGACCCCTACACTTGGATGGTCACGACTATTCGCTCTAGAGACATGCCTCTTCATCAAGAGCCACACTCCTTCGACGACTGGTCACACCCCTTTGCTCTAGGGTAGGATTGCAACTCTTCACCCAATGGTTGTAGCTATTCGTCCAAAGGATGTGTCTCTTCGCCTAGAGTCATGACTATTGGTCATGGGATGTGTCTTTTCATTCGTGTCTCTTGAACTCCTATATAAGGAGCCTGTTGTATCACAATTTCAATCAATCAATCAAACATCTGTGTTCAAGTCTACTTTCAGTTTCAGTCTTAAATACACAGATAAGTGGATGAAATACTAAGTAATAACAGTAATCCTCACACTGCATCTCTCGGTTGCATGTGCAACTCTTGAGCAATCATTGCCATTGCATGATCCATATAAGATTCAGCTTTCTTGGCCTTAAAACGATCATGTACCAATGAATCCTCGCGGCGATAGAGATTCAATTCTTCTTGTTGTGCATGGAGAAGAGCTTGCATACGAGTAAGTTCAGCCCTCAAGACTATGGACTCTTCTTCTTGCATCTTCTCTTTGTCACGGGACGGCTGTCCCACATATTCATGTTCCCTATTGTGCACCACATAGTTTGCTCATCTTGTAAAGCATTGGAGGCATGCATTTCATTGTCCCTGCCTCTTATATTAGCATCTCCAACTTTCATTGTATGGCTGTCCATAATGTTCTAAGTGTAGAGATAGCTAGTGTCCACGATGATCGTCTCTCACGATAGAAGTGAAAGAGAACCATATGCTCTGATACCAACGTGACTTGGTTGAACACAATGCTAATCAATACACTTAAATACACTAAGATTTGAAGGACACTTGCTCAAATACAAGAAGTAAATTGCTGAATTGACAAGAGACACACAATGAGCCGGAACGGCCGACCCCTCCCTTGAGTAAATTGTATTACTATTGGAGAAATTCAATACATAGCTTCACGGGCATCCATTGCCAAATCCTCCATGCCAATGCATATGAAATTCAGCATTTAGAAAACAATGGTATGTCGATGTACACCACCAAGGAGCTGCCTTCATGCCCGGCCCGACTTCAGTGCCCATATTCTCTACCATTGGCTCTATGTTCTACCAAGCAAGGTAGCAACATCTTCAAGAGCACATAGGACAAGAGAAATACTACACAGGGCGGCTAAACAAGGAGTCCTGCCCTTCTACTGAATAAGTAATGACAACACATTGTCCAATTAGCTTACCAGTCTTCATAGAAGTTGTTGCAAGCGGAAGCCTTCGCGTTGGAAGCTTTAGAAGTGTTGATATCTTCGATTTGCCACAATCCTTCGCGACAAAAGTCTCCAAGGGGATGAAGGGAATCCTGGGAAAGCTTCCCCTATGGTTCAACTTGAGAAAGGAAGGCTGAAATTAGGGTTTTCAGCAAAAAGACCAGAAATTACAGCAAAAATGAAAGCTGTTTTGCTGAATTTCAGTCATTGGGAGTGAGTAGGAGAGTGATTAGCACTTGAAAACACTCTTGGAAGCTTGGAAAACACCCTAGCAAGTTGGGTATGGCTATGGAAAGCTTGGAAATGGAGAAAAATGGTGGAAAAACAGAGTTTTCAGCCTCCAAAAATCCTCATGAAGAGAAAACACGAATTTTCTCTTAATAAGTAAGTGAATTGGGGTTCAATCAGGTGAGAGGACATGAGGAGATGCCCATTTATGAGTAAAAAGGGAGGATCAGGTCCTGGACATTGAGTCTTGTCCGCCTCGGGACTTCACTGAGTGTGAACTTGGAAGCAGTCATAATTTATAAGTGACTTTTGGGCGCTCAAACTTTAAGCACTCACTTATAAATATTGGCTAAGTCCTAAGGGCTATTTGAGCCTAGATTGGGTAATACTTACCACCTGTTCACATGCCACACAACCATGTCAGCAGACAGTTTCACACGCACGGTTCATGAGCGGGCGTTCCCTAGCCCGGAACTACACATAGGTCATGCAGGCATGAAAACTGCATGCAATTTCATTTGCAGGCAAGCACATAAAGATGCTATGCAATGCAGCATTGGCATGAGCAATTTCCGTTCATGAAACCATATAAGACCAGGCGTTTCCAGGCAAGTATATGCGATACCAGACCCAATGAAAAGCCAATCCTCCAAGCGTTTCCGGGCATGTACACAAAGGCTCAAGTCCTAGGGGAAAGCCAAGTCCTCCAGATATTCCGGGCATGATAACGTCAAGTCCCAGCGGAATATCATATCCAACTATACAGCATGACACGTGTCAATCACATGCATAGGCACATTCCATAAGCCATGGACACCAATCCAATATGTACATAGTGTGAAAGCAAGAGTGAACCATTCGGGTGGCCAAATGGTGACAATAAGTTACCTGTTCAGTTTCCTCTGACTGACGAACACAAGAATCACCAACATCAGTACTGGAAAGTTCCTGCCAACAACTGCTGCCATCAACTGGCAAGCTATCCACCATCTGGTCCCGGAAAGCTTTGCACTTAGCAGTGTATCCACACTTAAGTGGCCATTACCAGACTGCCACTCATCACAAAGCTGAGGACCTGGGAGAGAGAGTGTTGAAAGCTTGTAAACTCCTCTCCACTCCGCCTTCCCAAACCACCTGGCTTGTTGCTTTGTCCTGGCACGTGAGGATCATCTAGTACACATCCCCCTTAGTTTTGTCCTATTCTTACATTGTATGTCCATCTAACTCACATAGTCATCATCATCATCATCTTCATCTTCATCATCTGCACACTCATATATCTTACTCTAATATTACTCATTATCATTATCAAGGAACAACGAGTGTGAGCTCATGTTACAGGTGATTGAAGCAGGGGCGAACGCCTTAGTTGCTGGATCTGCAGTTTTTGGTGCCAAAAATTTCGCTGAAGGTCTCTCTCTTATTTGAGGTCCCCGCATCTTCTCATGTTGTAGCTTATTAGATTGCGTACTAGCCCAAGTAATTAAAGGGTAATTCCTGAAGCAGAGTACGTGAAAAGAGTGTGTTATTGACCAAATGTGTCTTGTTATGCAGCCATCAAGGGCATTAAAACAAGCAAGAGGCCAGCGACAGTCGCTGCCTGAAGCCTTTAACTTCCTAGCAAACACGGCTTGAGTTTGTGTTAAGAATGGTACCTTATTACACAGTTTTTAACATTTCTCCTATTTCAACACCAAGGCTGGCAGGTTTGCTTTATTTTTTCCTGCATCCTACTTGAAGATATACACGGAAATGACTAGTAGAGTTTTTTGCAGTCCCCATGAAGAGCGTTATTCAAGTTTCCCTGTAAAAGCCTTTTTTTAAAATTGGGCTCTCTTGAGACTATTCCTCTCTATTGTCGACTCTCTGTAATAATTCTTATGATGGTAACAGGTACAGTTGTTTGGGTTTTGAGTTTAAGGCCTGCAACACATGGTCACATAACCTTGAAGGTCTTGTTTTTAGCTAGATAAATTCTCTCTCTCTCTCTCTGTCTCTGTCTCTGTCTCTCACCTCACACACACACACACACACACACACACGTGTGCCACCCTAGCATAGTTAATCCCTAGGTGTGATTACAAGAATTTGTCCCACAATTAATTTCTTTCTCAAGTCAACAGCAACCAAATCTCAACATGAAACATGAATGATGACGGTAGTAATTTTACTTGGAGCATTACCTTTACGCAGGGCCTTATAGACGTTTATTATCCGAACCCTCCCTCGAGCATGTGGAAGCCAGGATATTGTTCCCCTACTTCAAAGTGAGACCAGAACCTTGAAGGTCTTGGTTGATGGGAATCATGCTCCCAATTTTGACGATCTATACAAGTGCTAGGGGTTGTAGGAAAAAGAAAAAAACCAGTTAAACATTTGTATTGGGCCCTAAGACTATCACTGACTAATGCTTGTTAAGATGGGGGCACCACAAGGGTAGCCTGCATGCCTATCCATCAGAATTGGCTTGGTTCCTAGAACAATAATTGAAAGTAATCATGGCTTTCTTTTCGTATAGAGTTGTGGTACAGGCCAAGAATGCTACTAGAGTTGTGCCAAGATACGTTCTCTCTCTAATAGCAATGTTTTCCACGAACTTTTTGTAAGCTACACCATATCCTCCAAAAACTTTTTGCTCTTGTTACTCTTTGTAACTTTGCTCGCAAGAAAAATGGCAAGTCTTTTTGAAGTCTTGATTCTAGCACAGTAGAAGGAATGTAACAATTTGGATTTTCATCTTAACAAAATAATTCCGCATAAGTGCTAGATTGTCAAACCCGACATAAAAGCATGATTGGACACTTATGTTATATTGTTTAACCACGCAATACAACCTAGAATTAAATTGTTGTTGTTATAGACGCCACAATGGGGGCAGAGTTGTACCTTAATTCTTGTCGTAAGGGGGGGGGGGGGGGGGGTGTGTGTTGAGAAAGCCAGGATTAACCTCCCATAAATTAGAGGACTTGCCTAGGGAGAAAATGTGAGAGAGACCGCTAGATATTTTAGCAACCCCTTTGCCTTTTAGGTGTCTAGGCTTGTAGAGAGGCCTTAATTCTTAGGGAACTCAGCGAGAACCAACCTGTTGTGACACATACTGATACTGTGGAGAAAACAGTGGAAAACTAGCAAAAGGAAAGAAGAAAAGTGAAAGAAGGGCGAGGTTAGGGAGTCTAAGAATCGGTCAAACCTCTACTTGAATTCTCAACTTTCGCCCAATGGAAATAGTCCATTAAATGGGGTTTCTAATGCCCTAATTTTATTGTCACTGAATTTAACAATGATGCCAATGCTAATCTGCATGCATGCAGGGAGCCAAGCCATTGCCAAGTGACATACAACATCAATGGTTGCTGCCACTCTTTCCCAAGTGGCATACAAAATCAATGGCTGGTGCTGGAGTGGCTCAGCTAACCATGACCCACCCTAACTGAAAAGTCATGAGTTCGAGCCCCGACATTGTAGGATTGTGTATGTGAGTGGTGTAGCTTCTAGCTCGGCTACATCCCCTCTAAAGAGGGCTTTCAAAAGAAATAAAATAAAAATAATCAATGGTTGGGCTCTATACATTATATCAATGAGATTTACGCCCCTTTATCCACACCCCATGGATGAGATTAGGCTTTTCAAGTTTCTCTTCTAAAAGAAACCATCACCTTCATGCTTCATTAGGAGGAAGAGAATACTCCAATTAAGAAACGAAATATTGATGGAAAAATGTCAAGGGATGAAACCGAGAAGCTTAGAATTATGTATGATGTGTTTTTGCATCCTCATGAAGAGAACATGGATGTATTATCTACAAGTGATACTTATTTTACTATGTTGCCACGCAAGCTCACATAAAAGCATTATTGAAAATGCAAAGTTTAAGAATTTGAAGCAAAAATATGGTGAGGGGAATGGTACAATTAAGATACAAGGTGTTTGTAAAGTAGAATGTCTTTTGTAGAGCTCTAGAAGACTGTAAAAGCAACTCTCTAGAAAGAATAAATAAATAGATCTCTACAGTGTCATGCAAGCTTACATACAACATTATTGAGAACAAAAAGTTTGAGAATTTGAAGCAAAAGTATGATGAGAGGAATGTTGAAGAGAGCCAAAATATGATGAGAGGAATGTTGAAGGGAGCCAAATTGGTACAATTAAGATACAAGGTGTTTGTAACGAAGTTGGTATTAATAAAATGGCATATGTGGAGCTCTACAACTCTCTAAAGAAACATTCTCTAGAAAGAATAAAATGGCTTATGTGGAGCCCTACAAGTCTAAAAAAAGAAACACTCTATAGAAAGAATATTCAAAATGCACTGTTTGAACCAAGACAAACCATTTTTTAAATATCAAGACCAAAATTTGACATCATGGATACATTATATAAACTAGATAATGTTCCGCTATCAATCTCTAATAA